>NW_014556488.1:173147-252804 GCF_001313825.1 Dinoponera quadriceps
GTATACTTTTCACTTCGTATACTTCTTTTTTTCTTTGTGTCCTTTTTCGATCAAATTCGTATGACAGTCGAGAACAAATGGTTTCACCCTTTTATTTTCTCAATGCAAAGATGGAAACCGCAAATTCATCTAACATTCTGATGGAGCTCAAGACGCGGCGGCAGCAGTTCCAGACGCAGACGTCCACTTTGGATACGCGAAGACGGCAGGCAGTCTGCGTAAGGCGGGCCTTTAAGAAATATGGCTCCAAAAACAATCCAAATGTCATTCTGGACGGCCTGAACATGACCGTGCCGAAGGGCGCGATGTGAGTAATTATTTAATCCTAAGTTTTATTTCATTCTTACGACCATACGACTGTGACGATATCGTGCTGAAAACAGCATTTTTAATTGATAATTGAACGATCGCTTCATCGCACAGTTATGGACTACTCGGTGCGAGCGGTTGCGGCAAAACCACTCTATTGTCGTGCATCGTCGGCCGCAGGCGATTAAATTCCGGCGAAATTTGGGTCCTGGGTGGCCGACCGGGGTCCAAGGGATCCGGCGTGCCTGGGCCCCGGGTCGGCTACATGCCGCAGGAGATCGCCTTGTACGGCGAATTCTCCATTAGGGAAACGTTTATCTATTTCGGCTGGTGCGCCGGCATGACGACGGATCAGGTGGACAGGAAACTGGAATTCCTCCTCAAGGTGCGTCTTCTCGTCATGTTTGTTTATTACCGCTGCTTTCTGCGCTATCTATCGGTCTCTACGACACTTCTTATCGTAGTAACATCATTTATATATGATATATATATATTTTTTTCATCGTAAGAAAAAAAATCCCTTGAAGATATTGATCACGTAAGATGAATTCTATATGTGGTACGTATAACGCGAATGACATGCATTTCACAAGTAATCATTTATGCGCGGTTTTATTTCTAGAGTTCGATTAGAAACGAGAAGTATTTCTACGAGAAGTTTTTGGAAACGTTAAAATATCATTGAAGATAACGCACAAAATCTGTTGAAAGCTTTATTGACAGAGTAATAATAATAACTGCGTGCATTGTGATCGCAGTTTTTGCAACTGCCTTCGGAAAATCGTTTCGTCAAGAACCTGTCTGGTGGCCAGCAAAGGCGAGTGTCCTTCGCCGCGGCCCTTTTAGCCGAACCCGAGCTTCTAATTTTGGACGAACCGACCGTCGGTGTGGATCCCGTTCTACGACAGAGCATCTGGGACCACTTGGTGCATATCACGAAGGATGGCAATAAGACCGTCATCATCACCACCCATTACATCGAAGAAACGAGGCGAGATGCTTAAAAATCATTCTTTACCGAGTAATTCATGAGAATTGATTACTGAAGAGACAATTTGTCGTTTTTCCAGGCAAGCCGGAATAATCGGCCTGATGAGAAGTGGTAAATTTCTCGCGGAAGAATCGCCGACGAAGCTGATGGAGATGCACCGTCTCGACACGCTGGAAGATGTTTTCCTGAAGCTGAGTAAGAAACAGAATCTGGGCTTACGTCGACGGAGCAGTATTCTAAGCAGTATAACAGGCGTCCCGCCGGAAGATGTGAGTGTTAACGCGAGATAATGCATGCATGTAATTATCTCTCTTTCATAATTATTTCTTCCTTTTTCCTTTCCTTGTGTCATGTGCACGCCTTTTGACGATTCGTGGGGAGCATTGTTACTAATTTTCATTGTTATTACTTTTCGGATTACAGGACGTGGACGACGAGATGAGTGGCGAATTCGGCGACAATGTAAGCGTTTCTAGTCGAAGAAGAAGCGTGGCTATTGCGGACGATGGCAATGTAATGATATTATACACTTTCTGCGTGATTATGCGATAATTTGTATATTTATGTGCTTCTTTCGGCGACAGGTGCCGGAATTGCCGCCGGAGGAGAAAGGTTCCTCCAACTTCACCATGCTCAATCCGATGCACATGAAGGCTCTCATTTGGAAGAATTTCCTATGGATGTGGCGGAATGTCGGGTAACTCGGTCTTATGCTTTGCTTCGCCAAAATTTCCGTGTTTTTCGCTACTAGTTTTATTTGTCTTCACGATATTACTTTCGTCATCATAAATAAGTATTTCCTATGTTATTCCTTATCTTCATTCTCTTCTTCTCCGCATAGAATGATGGCATTTATCATCGGTCTACCGGCGGCTCAGATCATTATCTTCTGCCTCTCCATCGGGAAGGATCCCAGGGGCCTTCAATTGGCCGTGGTCAATAATGAATTGAATAACAGCATGGAATCATGTATACCTACGACCGGTTGCGACTGGTCGCTACTAAGTTGTCGATTCCTTCAACATCTGAGCAAAAAGACTATAGTGTGGTTACCTTATGACAACGATGAAGCGGCCAGAAATGCCGTGGAGAAAGGATTAGCATGGGCCACTATATCGTTCTCATCAAATTATTCGAGTTCCCTTATGGCCAGGGTAGAAGACGGAACAAATGCCGCCGATTGGGATGTGGAATTTTCTGAGATGAGAATCGTCATGGACATGTCCAGTATGCTTAGAGATATATTTTTCTTGGTCAAGAATATCATTCTCTGCCAGTCAGTTTTAGTGTGAAATTTTGAAACTCCGATCGGTTATCTTCTCGACATGTTCAGTTTCGATCGATCAAATAGATATGGCGTAAAGATCATTATGACGCGTTATAATATTCTTTTATGATATTATCGTTAATATGCTCTTTAAAATATAGATCAACAGATAGGCCAATTACTGCAGAGGGACATATATTCCGCATACATGGATTTTGCAAGGGACGTCACTGTGGCATGCAATTACAGCGAGAAAGTAACGAGCATACCTATAAATGTAAGAGAAGAATCAAGATATAATGCAACAATCTCCAAAAATGCTTTCGACATTTTCACAGTATCATTTAATTGTTAATTAGTTCAAAACACCGATATATGGACCTCAGGATCCTAACTTCACGGACTTTGCAGCTCCCGGAGTGATCTTAACGTGAATATTTAATATATAATATTTATTTTAGATAATATATATATATATACACAAAAGAGAGATATATATATACTTTCCGACAAGTGTTAAAAAGAATTTAATTATTTGTATCTTTAATAAATATCATATTTTTCCAGGATTATATTCTTTCTTTCGGTCGCTTTGACGTCAGGTGCCATGTTACTAGAAAGAAACGAGGGTCTACTGGAAAGAAGTCTCGTATCAGGTGTGTAAAAATAAATAATATAAAAGAAAATAAGTATTTCAACATTTTGCTAAGGAATAAATTGAAATTGGGTTAAAGATCCATGGACTTATTCGGAGAAAATTTGTTCAAAGAACAAACACCTCGTATTTTGTATAATTGATAAATCATTATTCGACATATTTAGGTCTCACTGGTACGGAGATCCTTTTCGGCCAAGTGATTACGCAGTTTATGGTGATGTTCGGGCAGTCAGTGATGGTTCTCATCGTCTGCTTCCCAATCTTCAGGATCACCTGCGAGGGTGACATCGGTTGGATCACTACGTTGACCATTCTTACAGGACTCTGTGGCATGTGCTTCGGTAATGTTTTTATCATTTTATTAACTTTAGTAGAGTTGATTTCCATATCTTGAAAGCGAAAGAAACGATTCTAATTCAACGGAAACGACTGATTTTTTTCAATAAACAATAGCTATTTGACGTTTGTCTATAAATTTGGTGTTCAACCGATTTCGTGAATAAGAATCAACTAATTTTCAGGATTCGTCATTGCCTGCTTCTGCGAGAACGAGAGAAGCGCTACATACTTGGCAATGGGGTCATTTCTACCCATCGTGATGCTCTGCGGTATCATCTGGCCGATCGAAGGCGTACATCCCGTTCTCAAATATATTAGCTTTATATTACCGTTAACAAAGAGCACGGAGTCAATGAGAGCGATGCTAGCCAGAGGTTGGCCGATCTCAGAACCGGTCGTTTACTACGGTTTCATCGCCACGTTCATCTGGATCATCATCTTCATGACTCTGTCGATACTATTGCTCAAATTCAAGAAGGGTTGATTAAAAAATAAGAGAGGGTAATCTTATAAAAATGACAAAGAATCAACCAAACATCTTTTTGTGTGAATTGTAATATATTAGATACCCCGAAATTATTGTAGTGACTGTTATATACTTAAACTTAATAAAGACAGGAAATTTTAGATTTATTTAAAATTGAAATATCATTTTATTTAAAAGGGGCGGGTAAAGGAAGTTACATAAATTGTAATTATTAAAAATAAATTGTGTTAGCTAATTCTCCCCTCGTGCTTGTCGATGGAAGAGACAAAAGACTTGCAGCCAGTTGTACACGGTAAATAATGCTTGCAATATCTCGTTGTGCTTAACATGCAAGCCGTCTAAGAAGAACCTCACGAAAACAATAACGACTTCCACGACGATGACGCAGAGTTGCATGAGCAGCCAAGGCATGTGCAATATGGGATATTCCTGTGAGAGCAAAAATCTTTTACCAAGAAAGAATTTTTAAGTGATTCTAAATTATCGTTATTTTTTAATTCGTTTATATATTCACTGTGATGGCGCCTAATATAATCAATGTGTAGTGCTCGATTCCCAGTATTGACGTCATTAATTTCAAGTCTCTTTCGACGTTGATAGGCACTGCGATTAATTCAATTATTACACCATATCAAAGTACAAGCTGAAGGTGAAATAATGGGCAATGAGATAATAATAAAGAGAAATGTTACCTTCTCGAACGTTTCGGTGGCGCGAGGACGTTCTGGGAATTTTAAAATTCACTGTACGCACTATATCGAGAGCTGTGATTATCTGTAAAAATTTTAACACTGATAAGCTCTGACTTTAATAGGACGATTTTTTGTGATCTTCTATGAGATTAAAGCGCGATAATAGGTTACGTTTAACGAATGAACGAACATAATAAGAGTATTACGACGGACTAACGGTCCCAATGAGGCCTAGTACGATCACGTATGACGAACTGCCCATGACATAGTGATCGCATAAAGAGCAGGCCATTTGCCCCGCGCGTCCAATCTTCTGGAAAAAAAAAATTAAGTTCGTTCAATTTGTCAAAAAGTCGAATTACTATTACATTATTTAATTGTGTTCGGAGTATATTAGACTAATTGAAGAGATGTATCTAATTACAAAGTGTCCGCCACAGGCTTTGACGTGACGTCGATTGCGAAAGGTCATGATTCACTTCACACCCAAATTCCTTCTTTTAATTCGTTAACAATTCGTTAACAATTCCAGTCCGAATAATTTGCCTGCGCGTGACGGTGGAATTAAATGAAATAAAATAATTTGTAACCTTTTAAATAAACTATGAACATAGTAATAGCAGATTATTATTCATCAACTTCACAAAATAATCGAATGAAAATAGGTGTAGTTTAAATACGATTCGATATTAAACTCCTCGAGAGATCCCGTTGGAATCAATAACATGAAGAGCCGCGAATAATAACACAGTTCCGTGATCGACTGTAAAAGAATAAAAAATTGATCGATTCTAAATATTTTTATTTCGTCGTTGAGTAAAATTTATCATTTTGGATCATAAATTGGACAAGAATTTTTCTCGATTGGTCTGATATATATTGTTTATACGATATATATGTACGTATGGAACATTCGCGAGATAGTAATTGCGTTGATAGTGAATACGAAAGTGATTCCTTAGAAACGATGGAAGCTCATGAGAAACGTCCAACGAAAACGATAAGGCCATTTTGGGAAACTGATTGGAAAATGGCTTGGGACATGTCCTATAACGAGATTTATGCAATAATTAGAGCGATACTGCTGGTGTTTTCGATATTCTATTGGTGCTATTACAGCCTGCAATATGGACCAAGGGAGTTCACTATTTTGGAGAATGAACAGGTCCTTCCTGGTTTCGTTTTCTCAAAGAAGGCCATTATAGCTTTTTCCTATGGTTATTCCAATTGGAATTCTATAATATATGCTATTTCAGCTATTATGATGATCTATTCGATCATCTGGGTGAGTGAAATAATCAATCGAATTGCTCTTTATCCCACAGAGCTGCATATTTCTAACAATCCTTTCAGAAACGGCCGCTATTTAGTTTACCTCTCATGGGTTTTTTCTTGACGGAAATGATGTGTGACTTCTGTAATGTTATTGTGGTGATATGGTTGGTTTTCAGGAACCTTCAACTACAGACTGCGCTACCTTACACCGCGATGATTCTTCTCATGATTGGTAAGGAGAATCTTTCGTTCCGCTCAGTGGAAGCTAGAGTTTACTCATTACTGAAATCACTCTGCTAAAAAAAAAGCTTTCTATTTTCTGTTTGCACGCTTAGTAGCGGAAATATGGATGTGGCTGGGAGTTGTGCAGCTCTACGAACATCGAGTCTACAAATTGTGCTAAGTGATTCGGCATATACATTTAACTCTCTCGACGACGACGGAATTGATATAAATTTATGCACGAGTTTTAGAAATACACTTTATATAATTTGTATGTATGTGTGTATTCTTCTATATTATGTATAAAATTTCTTCGACAATTACTTGCAGCATTATTTCTTTATTATGTAAGATGAGATCTTGGTTATATCGTGTGGTCAATCGCATAAACAGTGGGACAATCGAAATCGTCGACCCAGCACTTCGATCTTAAATCAAGCATTCGCACCTCGGGGCAATTGTCGATCCTGCAAAACAATTCACAATCGTGCGACATATTCTTACATAATCGTTAAATTCTAATAATCAGGTAAGATACAAGGCCTAAAAACGAGAGGAATTAATTACAAGGAAATACGGAGGAGTAAAAGAGGGATATGTTAATTGGTATATACGTACCTCAGACAGAATTTGTCCAACGCATCTTTCATATTGTAGATTCGTGTGGTATTCTTCGACAACTCCTGCAGCAGAAATCCCAAGAATGCTTGACAATGCACTTCGGTTGCTTGCAAATCGAGCGTCAGATCGATCGCGGTCGATATATTATGTGCGCAGTTTCGCTTTTCTCCCCTGTTTCATAATAAAGGAAAAACAAAAACAGTAGTATTTTGAGTTTCATATGGCCTTCAGTCGTTGCATCATTACACAATTTATCCGTGTACGCTCACGTGCACAAGGACTCGTTGATGGTTGCCAAATTGCAATATGCACTAGGATGCATAGCGATGCCAGGAGAATTCCACAGCAAATATGCTTTCGCCGCCAGTAATAGCAGTTCGTTGCTCATATCTCTCGCGATATTCGACAACTTCGACCTAAAAATACAGAAAGAAATCAGTCAGAAGCTAAACTTGAACGAAACATTGCATTAAACAGAAACAGCCTTGCCACGCATCGCGTAATATCACCTGTTGAAGAATTCATCGATGGAGAAGTCACCACTACAAATGTTAGCATTTTGGGTAGTTAGTGCTGTTTTCAGATGAATCTCTGACGTGTCTGAATGCGCACTGGGAGTCCGTACCAAGTTGATTAAATGCATCTAAAAGAAATCGAGAGATAACTTTTATGCCAAAATGATTCAAGTTGATGTTATAATCCGTGATACGTACATTTATTTCGGGATATTCCCTCGCCGCAGCTTCGATGTAGCAGAACTCCTTTCCGGACCAGAACTGCGTAGCTTCTTTTACGAAGTAGACGTTAAAAGCTCGCTCGTCTACCAAGTTTCCTGATTCGCTGAAACGATCATACCTTAGCTAGCTTCAATATTGCATCTGTATGCATTTCGAGATTGACCTTCATTAATCTTTTTTCCTTTCTTTTCTACAAGAAGCAATTGGATGAATAATTATACCATTTGTACTTCACCGCAGGTGAACAAAATATTGCCACGACGAACGTGATGAACGTGACGAGAATCAAACTCATGACGAGACACGCTGTTACAAACAAAGATGAGAGCTCGTTCGGCCATCTACTCAAGTGAATCGCGACGCTCTTCGCAATCGGCCTTCTGATGTGCACGTACGGGAACTCTACAGCCTCAGCTTGGATTTCGTTTGAGATAAAAGGGAGCCCGTCCTCGTCCAAGCCTGAAAATTCCCCAATTTTCTTTTTTCCTCCGCCATATACATCACATAAATACTATTTAATATGTTAATCGCGAAATGAATATTTTAATAGAAACAATATCGCCCTTCTACTCGTCACAATTTTATACTGTTATATTATCGTACACTTACGCTTGACGTTCAGCATTCTCGAAGACGACTCTTTCACACTTTCGACTACTTTGGCCGACGACGCCACGAAGTTTCGGTACAATTTGCCGAGTCAACGTTTCATCACAGTCGAGCGAAATTAAACTGAACGTTTGAGAATTTGGCGAGGTGTCTATGTTGTGTAATCGAGAATGTGTCACACCATTTACACGACGGAGACTCGCGTCGTTATATTACTTTAATATTTCCGGGTTTCATTTGTTATAATATAGACGATTCAGCGATTGATATCGTCAGCTAGTAAAACTTAGGTTAAAAAGATATCTTAAAGAATGACACTCTGAAGGCAATTTCTCGTGTGTTCTTTATTATATAAACGGTGTCGTGATCAATTATGCTAGATTTCGTTCTCGCATGTCGTTTTATTTCTACAACGTTCATAATATAATATCATTAACATAATAGATCGTTAATGTAATTATGTTATTAACACAATGTATCATTCAAATATTGTGCTGTAACACAATAAAATAAATATTCTACAATGCATTGCTCTCGACTGAGTAACTTCAATAAAGGGGAATGAGCGCATTTTGCATCAATAAACGTTTCGAAGATCACATGGTGTATTAATATCATTTGCATTTAAAATTACGTATACATATAATTTATTGAAACTTAATAGCATCTCCTAAAAAGGAAAAAATAATATTCTAGTATTTTCTCGCTCACCTACAAATCATTATTCGTCTTACTTAACGTCATAGTAACAATTTAACTCCTCCGAGTCGCCGAAATCGTTAAACAATTTTCTAGATACTTTTGGAAAGCTGCGTTTTTTCATTGCTTCATTAATGTCTTGCACCTCGTCGTCTACACGCATAATTTTTTCTTCTGCGGTTGAAGCATTGGCACATTTGACTACATCGTCGTCGTCATCAACAAAACGTTGATCGTTTTCGCTTAAATAATCCATATCTTCAGTACCCTTTTTTGAACCGTTATCAACGAAGCATTTGGAAGACAAATCTCTATACGAAGAAACCCTATGCCCAATATCATGGATATTGTTGTCTATGCAATTTAATGGAACTTCAATGCACTTTACTGTGCTATTATCTTCAAAAAAGTGTTTATAAGACAGATTACTGTCCGAAGAAGCCCTATCAATTTTCTCGATGCTGTCGTTTGTACAAGAGGATATTTCGATAAAACGACGTTTAACACATTTTACGGAAATATCATCTTCATCGATGAAACACTTTCGAGAGAGATTACTGTGCGAAGAAGTCCTATTCTCGTCAACAATCTGAATATTGTCACACACGTGTCTAGATACCTCAACAATTGGCACTTGAACACATTCTTCTGCAGTAGCAAGATCACCGAGCACATTCTTTTGCGACAAGTTGTTTTCCGATGAGCTACTGTCTTCCTTTATTTCCTCGAAGCCCCCAAACCTGTTCTTTGGAATAAAATGAGGTTCTCTTCGATCGCACATCGGGCTCAAGTTCGACAGATTTCCTTCGTAAAAACCCGATTCGGGCGAGAGATCGGAAAATGGAGACACCAGTGATCGTAAGTCAGCGGGATGAAGTTTATGCTGTATTATTATCTTGGCCAGACGGCTAGCAGGCCGTCTTCTCTTCTCGCTCTCGATTCTGATCTTGTCGTGTCGTTCCACCATTGGCCGATGACCATTTGCCCACTCAGTAAAGTCATAATTCGACCGTTGATTCAACGTCAACGATTCTCTCAAGGATTGCTCACTTTCCTCCAACATCTTAATATATTTCATGTTGCTAATCGCATTACCTTCTGGCTGTTCGAAGACTTTCGTATCGTCCAAAGAATCTTGCTTCTTGTTTAAGAAAGGATCGTGTATTTCTAATCTTTCTTCAGAACACATTTCGTAATTCTTACCGTTGATTGCATTTTGTTTGGATTCTCTGAAGGGTCTTCCGTCATTCATCGCAAAAGGATCGTCAATTAAATGTCTACTAAGCTCCACTGAGGTTTTTTGCTTTTCGTTTGGGAAAAAATTTGTCTCCGGGATTTCTCCATCTCGATTTAATGAAACGGATAGTTGATCGATTGCGTTTCTTCCGGATTCCCTGAAGAATCTCCCGTCATTTAGCACAAAAGTATCATCCTTGCGATCACTATTAAGTTTTCTCAAAAGCTTTCGTTCCTCGTTCAAGAAGAAATTCGTTCTTGAGTCTTTCTGATTTCGATTTACCGGTACAATGTGGCATCTTCGATCCTGCATTCCCAACTTCCTTTCAAGATGTATTTTGCAATCCTTTTTTCTTATTTTATGTCTCCTACTGAGTTCCTGTAAAATGTCTTCGTGATTTTTTTCTGTTTTCATAAGAGGCAGCTTCTCATCCTTATAAATTTTAAAAGCGTTTCTTGCGTTTGATCTGATTATATTCTTTTCCAAAGATCTTTGTAATGGAACGTTTACTTCCCTTTCTTCAAGTATAATCTCTCGGCTGTTTCTCAGACTCTTATTTCTTTCTTCGTACATCGGAGCTCTCCGCGAAATTCCTTCCTCATCTTCGAAGATGATCTCCTGACTGTTTTTTACAATTTCTCGATTCACTGCTTCCGGCAAATGTTCAAATTCTTCATCGTCCATCACCTGAATAGAGTTAGGGTCAAAATCAAACACCCTCGACGAATCGAAGTTTTCGATCTGGGGTCCTTGCGAGATGTAGTTCGAACTTGGTTCAAATCTGCCGGGATTTCGCAACCTCTGCTCGTCCTCTGCGCTGTCGTGGCTCTTCGGGATGTCCAAGGGTGCAAGGGACACTTTTAAACGTCGCTGATAGGTCGGTTGACACCAACATTGTCTCTCCATCAAGTCCTCATCGATCAGGACACCTGGAAGACAGTCTGCGGCTTAGATTCACTCCTCAATTTCAACCAAAGAACAAATAATTGCAATTTGTCGGTTAATGCTGTTATTTGGTTTTTTATTCTCGTCATGCTAGACAGAACTTTCCTCATACAATCAAGAATATTCAGGATTGAGAAATTTTTTGACCAATTTTTTTTCTCTCCTCGAAAACGGAAATAACAGTTTCATTGTGAACGCAGAAAATGCGAAAAAATGCGGCTAAAACGAACAATTGCACTTCTTAAAGTGTGGTCTATTTATTTTACGAAAACGAACAGACCATATATATGACACATTTTTATTATTATTATTATTTTTATGTGTTACGACATACCACATCGTATTTTCTGCGCTCAAATTGAAGTATATAATTAGAAGTCAGAAAGAGCTTGCCCAGACGCCAAAAAGTTCCAAAATTACAAGAGCAGGACACCATTACGAACGGAAAAGAAGATTCGTGACATTTTGTTTCCTTTGTACATGTAGACTACACACTGAAGATCGGAATTAAAATCGCATCGCAAGAATTATTTCACGTTCCACGCTTTCTATTTTCGGGTGGATCCATCATTTTGATCGATTCAGCATGCGATCTCGATATAATTTCAATCTTCATTGCGTAGCTTCACACAGAGAGTTTATGAACGATCACAAACAAATTGACATCACAAACATAAATCCGAAAATGTCCTCTCAACTCGAGTCCTCGAAATATACCGACGGGTTTGAGCCGAATCGATGTAGTCGCCTGGTTCGTTGAAACTGGTCATCGAGCTTTCTTCAGAAATCTAACGTGTGAACGAGGTGCAGTTTATGCCTTCGGAGTGTCAATCTTGGATGGAGTTTGAATTCTACAAGTATCTTGTCGGTCTAATTGAATTATCTAACTAATCGCCAAGATAATTTATTTTATCATTTATGTTCTTCCTCAGACACCTTCTTCTTTCTCTGGTCTTTATCGCTTTATTGTCATTTCTTCTCGATCTTTATATTGCTTTATCTTTCTCTCTCTTATAACTTCTTTCCTTTGACGATGGACGATGATTACTCCATGTTCGAGAAAGAAGGACGGATGTAAAAAAAACTGGTGGCGAGTTTTGGTCGTACAAGTCACACTTGTCCTCTTTTGCTCTCACTCACACATGTACGCTCGCACGCACGCATATTCTCTCGCTCTTTTTCTAATGTAGAAAAACCGACGTCACACGCCCGGGCAGTCGTCGATTGACGGAATGTCGATGTGCAGTTTGGGCGGCCCTTGGGAAGAGGAATGACCCTGATGAACGAGGTGGAAGCCTGTGCTGTCGGAAGCCCGGGGGAGCGTGTCGAGCACGATCGGGGCGCTCTTCGGCTCGCTAGGAACTCGCCTTAGTCCTCCATCTGTGGTACAGCCGGTATCGGACGGTCAGACAAGGACGATTACATGCCAAGCTATGTGAGGCGCCTAGCTTTCGAGTTATTCCGCTCATAGTGGAAGGGAAAGTGAAGCAGAAGGTTAAAAATCCAAGCAACTAAGATATGTAAAGCCGCATGCAAGATGCACAAATTAACAAAAAGGCGATGTCATATATTTGAAGGAAAGAAAAAGCGGTAGAGAAAAAACTTAGCAAATTCTAGAGATAACTTCAAGCAAACATATCGACGTGTTATAGCAAGCAAACACGTCGCCTATCAATGAGATAACATCGACTCGGCGAGGAATGTAGATCGCGATGCGGATAGAATCCGTTTTGATACCGATGTGACAAATCCTGTATCTCTAGAACCGTCGATAGTCGGGTACCTACGCAGCACGTACCGAACGGAAAAAAAAAATACTTTGAAAACCCACCGGTATTCGCACTGTCACATCTTATCTATTTCGGTTCTCCGAACAGCATCAGTCGCATGATTTTTGTGCTGATTCGGTAAGCCGAGGGTGAAAAGAAAAGACAACTGCTCACCGGTCCCATGACGAAGATCGTCCTGCACCCTGTAAAATTCGGCGAGTTCCTTGCCGGAACACAACGGGGTGTCGACCTGAGTGGTGCTGTCGAACAGCGAATAATCCACCTCGTAGCCCTGCCGTTCCTTCGAGTAGTTCACCATCGGGTCGAATCGGTGGCCCCAGAGGATCTCCTGCGGCAGATAGCTGGTTCTGGCCTGTGTGGTCTGCCCCGTGGACTCGATGGTGCCCTCGAGGATCAGCACCACTTCGAAACGGTCGATCAGCATGTCCTCAGCCGACATGTTGTAAAATGGTGACTCCTCGTTGATCCGATGGATGATGGTGGTCGGCCAGATGAAAAACAGGTCGCCATTCTGGCCGTCGGTGCCTACCACCAGTTCCTGTTGGTTCTGCGACAGTATTTCGCCTTCCTTCGTAGTCCTGTTGCGAATCACCTGAGCGCGAACGGTCGCGCCGATGATGTGACTCTTCCGCATGTCGCCCACGCGGAACATGAGACAGAGCTCACCGTCCCGTTGGCAGATCACGGCGTTCCGCGAGAACAACAGTGTCTGAGTGCGTTGTCTCGGCCGTGTCATCTTGGCGAACACGATGCCCACCTGCGATCGTCGTGTCGTTAATCCTCCGATTCGCCTTGATTAAGTTCCTCGGCTGGAGTAAACGAGAAAGACTCACCATGAAGGCCTGGATCATAACGCCGGAGATGCTCTGAATGCACATGACGAAGATGGCCTCGGGACACTCCTCGGTGGTGGAGCGACCGCCGAATCCGATGGTGTGCTGGTTCTCGATACTGAAGAGGAAGCAGCTGGTGAAGCTGAAGATATTGTAAACGCAGGGCGTCCAGTTGTTTTCCACCTGGGACGGCGGCAGGTGGCGTTCCTCGAAGTCACCGTGAGTGAAGGCGATCAGCCACCTGGACACATCGCGAGTTTGAAGCTTACAGTTCAAGAGCTTTCATCCGAGAGATATCTTATACTTTCAGCTTCTCCCGTCAAACTGATACGCACCAGATCACCGCGAAGGCCAGCCAGGACAAGAAGAAGCTCAGGATGAAGCACAGCAGCGTCCAACGCCATTGCGTGTCTACGAGGGTCGTGAAGATATCCTGCAGGAAGCGCAGCGATCGCCTGGAGATGCGCGACTGCAGCACGTTGCACTCGCCGTTCTTCAAGACGGCGCGACGACGTAGCTTCCGCGTCGGTCCAGCCCGGTATCGGCTCCTGGAATATCAGTGTCACCGTAAATGAAGGGAGAGCCTCGTTCACAGACGGACGATTAATTCACGGTACGTCGCAACCTCTTTGGGATGCGTCGGAAAATGCTTCACCTTTCCAACGGTAGCTCAGCGAGCGCGAAGTTTTCAAGATAGAGACAGAACGCGAGCCGAGATACCTCTGTGGCGTACTATTTCGCCTCTGCGAGAAAGATTATCGTCGATACGTGCGTTTTTAAATGCAAAATGCAAAACCACCGACGTGACGCATTGTCAACAAGGTCGTTTGGCATCACGGCTTTTGTAGACATGTGGATCAACCGCGCGCGATTGCGCCAGACGCATTACGCGATGAGAGGAGTAGGATTTGAATAACAAATCCCGACGCGCGCGTGTCGTGATCTTCGGTCGTCGAAATTTACATAATAAAAATACTGAACGAGCAATCACTCAGGCGTGATATAAAATCGTAATATTCAACGGAGAACGATCCGGAGAGGACGGATCGAGGAATTTCAAAGCGCACGATGCAAAGGATCGACTCACTCACCATGGATCTCTGCGCATTGTGCGTCATTGTTCCCGAACTTTGGCATGACAAACAATCAAAGTATTGCAAAGTGCGGCACAAAGGGAATAGCCGATCGGCTCGTTACCAGCGAACGTGTTTTTCCAATAACGCGGTCCCCCCCTCGTGTCCACGCGCGTTATCGTATTCAATTATACAAATAAATAAAATGCACTGACTCCAACGCGGCAAAACGATCGGATCGAGTGTTCAACGAATGCCCGGAAATCCACAAATCACTTGTATCAACTGCGTGTTAACTTCGGATGCAGCGAACGAATGATCCATATGAGAGCTCGCAGATTTCACTATCCACCTCGATGCGTGTTACACGCAATTTTCCCCGTGTTGTTCCTCTCCGCATATCGTATTTCGATTTTCGCGGACGCGCCCGAGTTAGCTCAGCTACGGACGAACTACGAACCGGAGACTCGCATTATGCGAGAAGCTACGTCACTGTCGGCGGCCCGACGTCGAGAAGACTCTCGCGTCGGGGAAGCCTCCCTCGTCTCCCTTTCCTCCGGGCGTAGACAAAAAGGAAGTCGCCATTTTGACTTTGAACGATAACCCGAGCAGCCGTTATCTACCAATTTACTTATTGCCACGCGTTAATCAGTCAGTGAGCCAGCGGCCAGCCTCCGTCTCCGGGTCGATGATACCACGATCAGCTGATCGGGCAGAGATCGCTCGCAACGAAGATACGTAACCACTTTTTCTCCCATCGCTGAAATCGCGCAAATTGTGTTTTTCTTCTAGTTTTACATTTATTCAGCAGCTGCGGTGTGTGTGTGTGTTTCTTATTTAATTTTACATGAGATGTGAAAAATATATAACGCGCAAACGAAGCGTTTATTTGTTTCGCGACACTTGACCAAATAGAAACGTAATTTATATCACTGTTTATGTAATTTTTCTAACTTTATTCTTATACGAACACATACATTTTCATTAACTGTCTAAATATTTAGTCTTTCGCGAGCGATTTAGCACAGCCTCGAGCGATCCGTCGTTAAGATACCGTCTTGGATCTCTAAGACGCTTATCAAGTCTCGCGAGACATTGATAAGAGAACCAGAGAATAGGTAAATCCGCACTTGTGCAATCTCATTTGCACGGGATTCTATGTTCGCGTAAAACGACACTTAACTTCTCTCACACACTGGAAACGGATATACTATAAATATTAGTATATCGCATGTTATATGGCAAACTGTTTAACGCTGTTTACTGAGAAAGAGTCAAGAGTTTGTTGTTATACATATCGGCAAAAATATTGTATTACACGAGAAAGCCACAGTGTTATCACACATGCCGTTGCAGACGTCATCGCCGTCACGAGGATATGCAACAGCGGCCGCGCGTTGACGTGCAATTTTTCACACTTCTCAATTTTTGAAGACGGAGATAATTGAAGCGTTGAGAATGCAAGAATATAAACTCCAAGCTTAGTCTCGGTAAATTGTAAGCCGCTTATGCAGATGACAATAACTCCACCGCATAATAATCTTTGTTTCCGTTTTCCTCGAACCTATTTTAACTTCTATTTTTCTCGAACCTTGTGATTCGTGTGATTTAATACACTTGTATTTTTAGCGCTTTGATTGCGACGTCGAAGGTCAAGAAAAAGGAACGAATGTGAAAAAGAAAAAAAAAACGAGAACAAAGAAACACCGGCGACGAGCGTCGGGAAATTTCGGGAGATTATGCGTCAGGATCGTTCTCCATTTACCTGTACCTGAAAGATGAGTACGGATTCTTCGACACTTGCAGGATCATCGGCGTCGTCGGCGTGGTCGGCGGCAGCAGCTTCTGCTCTTCCCCGCAATCGGGCGACGACGACGATTTGTCGCTCATTTTCGGCACATTACCATTCATACCGTTCATTCCGTTCATCTTAATTCGCTCTCGATACACACCACCCCAATCTTTCAATTCCGAATGTCCTAAATATTGAGCGTGGCTCATTTAAAAGGTGGGTCCAAAGATGGGTCGATAATGCAATTGTGCGATATTGCAGTTGTTGGCGTTCTAAATTGATAAATTCACTGATTGCAAAGATTCTGTTCTAATCTTCTTCATTCCCGATATTTGATACAAAATCCTCCTTCTTGCGAAGACGCGCGGTGTACTGAGGCTTCACCTTTGCACTATCGCGAGCTCTCGCCTGATCTAAAGATTTTTACAGTTTTCTAATCTGATGACGTAGTCGGAACTGATAAATAAGTAATCAGTACTTTTATACTTTCTCACCTATTGATTCTCTTTGTTTTTGCGAAAAGATTTGGAGTATTTCATTTTTCCCACTCGACAGATAATCACAACGTTTCCTCTTCGCCTCGCAAATGCAAGATCATCTTCTTTTAAAGATAATATCTCCGGCCGATCGTTCGAGTTCACGACGCTGTCAAAGTTATTGCTGAAGAAATTCCCGGCATTTGTGTATTTTTCCACTTTTTCATTATTCGCGCGGGTGGAGATTTTTGTCCTTACTCCTTGTATTCCCAACTGTGAGGTCTGTTTTCCACCGGGAACTATCTATTTTGTTCCACGACACACACTTAAGATCGTCGACAAACACATCCTCAAAACTTGCGTATTTCCACCTTGCTGAATCGTTTTTTTTTTTTCAACAAAAGTTGGACATCTTCCGGACCTTCGGTCCGTTATTCCAAATCGTTAAGCCCCGAAATCCACTCTTCTTTAAGTAGCAGCCTCCCTCATTCAGCCTTCCAATTCACGACGCACTAGGATAACGATGAATGGATCTTCCTAGGCCAGATTCGATCGATAGATGACGCGCGACGAAGGCGGATGGTAGGTGGCGGGTCTACTGGTATGCACTCTGCTGATCCAGGAGGTCTTATAGCGCGCGCACACAGTGACTACCGGCTGCCGTTTATCGGCCGCTAACAAACCGCCGTTTGTTCTTCTTGTTCGCGAAGAAAAGGTGATCATTGATAGTCGCGACCGGTTGCGTCACTCTCTGCGATCGCACTCGCGACAAACAGCGAAAAAGTCGTTCGATTGCCTTTTAATCTTTTCCCTATTCGCGAATATATCGATGATCGCTTTGTTGCGAAGAGTCGATAACACATAAATTCGAGGAAAAAGCCGTTCGAACTCTCCACGATCGACGCTAGAGCTTAGAATCGTGAGCGAACGCAGTCGCGATTCGCGCGTCTCTCTCACTGACTAACTGACTGACTGATGCCGTGTATTTCTTATCAACGTCTTGACATCTCGTTATCGGCATACGACCGGCCGCTAAAATCGCTGATATACGCAAAGCATGTGACGTGCCAAAAGGTTTATCTCCCGTCTTCTCGGTCGGAGATAGACACATATGACCGTCAGTGGGTACTATAAATTTCGTTAAGTTTTAATATTATCGAGAGTATTAAAAAAATTAATACATACTTCAGATGGGAATTTATAGAAATGCTTCATTTACACATTTATAGCAATAAGACAAATAATAACGAAATAAGTAATGACAATAGATGTACGTTGTAAAGTGGTTGCAATTTAGCTAACAAGCTAAAGTAATATATATCTATATACGTTATTTGGCTTATAAATATATTTTCAGGCTTACTCGGCTCATACAAGATACCGTTCTGGTAACGAACCTAATAGTTGCACGCGAACTCCGAGCTTACTAATTGAGTTGGTGTTTAAACGGCAAAAAAAGTAAATCTGTTGCAACCAACCAGCTGCTTCGCTTCGTACTAGTGGACCTCCTCGTCGAAACGCTCGATCTTCCGCGACGGTGCCGATCTCTCGCGATCTCAGTGCTTCGGGTTGCGATCATGATGATCGATCCGCGCGAATCAAATCAGCGGCGAAAAGCTGCTCGATTCGGCAGTACGGTCTCGTTTGCGGCTGGTTTGCGGGCTCAATTGACCGTTATCACGCGGCGATAACTAGCCTTTCAATTAAATTAACGAACGGCTCGACGAAGGCTGCGTGCGACAGACAATTTCTGGACTCGCGTAGCGCCGATTCTCGACGAGATTTTCGTAATTTCCCGTTCGAACGCATTCAGATTCAACGTAGAAAAAGGAAAGTGCATTGTTAATTTTCTGATCGTCAAAACGAAAGTCCAAGAATCGAGACCGATTTCCCTCGGTTTCCGTCCGCGATCACGCTCCTCTAAATTTAGCAATTCGATCATTGAAATTAGCAATCGGCTAATATCTTCCACATCGATTTCTTTGTCTACCTGTTTAAAGATTCACGGAGAACACCTGTCGTGGCGCGAAGGCGCCGATAATCACGCCGGCAAACGCGACGATTTTAGCTAAGAACGGCGCCTTCACGCGGAAATATACAATCTCGTGATTTGCGACGTCTTCTCTGTGAGGTCCGCAGTGGGCAAATATAAAAGTGTCGCTGTGCTATTGCCTTTAAAACAAGGTGGAAGGTTAATACTTCTCCGAAGCTGCAACGGACGCTCGCTAAATTGTGCGTGATATAATTAATGATAAGTTCTGTTATCATATTGCAATAACGGATTGACCGAGAAATCATACAATATTTCAGTGTCACTTGGGAAGCTCAGGCAGGATACTCATCTGATCGATCTGGAACGAATCTCCCCCCGCAGGAAATAATAGAAGAAGTCTCCGCTTCTATTTCGATATTGTAGTCGATTTTACTTCTCTTTCTCTCTTGCATGATTAATTTACAGAATAAATGTCCACAACTGTCTATTGTCAAGGATCTCCCGCTGCTGTTGCGATTTGAACAAAAGAGAAGGTTTACACGACTTTACAGCGGGATGCTCCAAAATGCGAGGCTAAGAGTTACGGAGTTCACGGTAGTGTCACGTCGTATGTACCGAGCGCGCAACGTGCAGACGTATAACGTCGCGATAATAATGTCGCGCGTCACTCGACTCTGATAAACGACCGAACTCGTTAGGAATGGGAATAGCGGCTGAAGGGTAAACACACGCGCACGCGGTAACCTCGGTCGCGCGCACGCGAAACGTAACGTTAATAAAACGCATGGGTGAGCGTTAATTGCGTCTAACAGCGACGTTATTTGCTCGTCCGATCAGAAAGAGTGAGAGAGAGATAGAGAGACTTATCCTCAAAGTTCTGTTCTTCTCGCACGATGGAGACGACATCGCGCCCTTCGGTAACGCGAACGAGCAACAACGTTCACTTTCAAAGGTGAGATATTCACATGACGTTATCAGCATTTCGCAGTCTCTCGTTATCATAAATGCGCCGGAGGACTCTGCATTGTTCTTTTCGCGGTATTTAGCCAATTATCAGAGGGTCTCACCTGGTCGAATCTTGCCGACAGACCCCGCCGACGATGCTGCTGCTCTGCGTGCTGACCCGAATGAGAGTGACATTCCTGGGCAGGCCGGTGCCGACCTTCTGCCCCAGCAGGGGCGATTCCGCTCGCACTACGTTCTCCAGAACTTCCCTCGGCGCCCGGCTCTCCGCCTTCTCCTCTTCCTCCTCTTCTTCGATTGTTCCCGGCAGCCGAAAGAGTTTCTGCGATGGTTCCTCCATCCTTCCGGTCCGCCACTTCAGGAAGAGAACCGCGTCAAGCTCGAGTCCATTTCGGCAACTCGTTCGACTTTGTCTCTTCTTCCCCTTTCTCTCTTCGTTACTCCTTATCAGATCTCTGCTTCGGACACCGATTGTTAAGATCGATCCTCACGAGGAGCACCCCATCTCGATCCTCTCGATCATCGCCTCTCTTCGACTAATCCTCTACTTGGGTCGATCGTTCGCTCCGCTTCCTCCCGATATTTTCGCCTCCTTTCCCTCAGTTAATTGGAGATATCGATCCTCGAGGCCGGCCGCCGATCATCCGACATCACTCGATCTTCCCAAGTCCCGGTCCCCCCTTGAGCCTGCAAGATCAATTGCGTTCGAATAAAGTTTCGAGCGAGCTAAGAGAGCGGGGATATATTCGCGCGACGACTTCGGCCATCCCCCGGCGACATTCGAGCGACGCTTTTCGGCGCTTTCCCGACACGTTGGAAGCACACCGCACGCGCGTCGCGACTGCTTCGGAATCGTGCTCTATTCGCACGCGAGATCTCACCATGGAGCGCGTTTACCTCTTTAGTGCGCGCGCGGGCGGGGATAATACGCACGCCGTGATCATTGCACGCATGTTAAGCCCGTTTCAGGCGATCCATAATTCAGGACAGCGGTCCGTTTTGGATTTAAGTTGGAAGTTTCGCGGCCGAAGAGGAGCCAGCCGGAATTCAAATTCATAGGCGTCACGCGGCAGACACGTGGCAGAGGCGGGGAAATTCAAGCTCGAGGAAACCTCTCTGAGGTGGCAACATACGACCTGACGGTTTCACTTGCTTGAGTTCTGGTCGGATTTGACAAGTTTGTTGGGATGTAAAGCGTATTTTATGCAAAGTTGCTCGCGATAAGAGGGATTCCAGTTAAAAGTACGACCCAAACGAAGTTACGATTCCCACCGATCCTACAATCCCGTGATAAATTTCTTTACCGTCGTTATAGAAATAAAGAAAGGATGAATGCCTGAAACGGACCTAACGTCGCGTGGAATCTAACGCGGCGTAACGCTCGCTCGCGCGCGTTTCCTCCCGCGCCGGAAATGTATCTCGGTGGGCACGCGAAGGCACACGAGGGCCGTTATTAACCCTCCATATAGATTTACGGATCCTCCGCGCTCGCGTGTCCAAATGAGCTCATTCTAAAAATAAAAGGTAGAAAACGAGAGGTCGCACCGCGCTTTTTGAGCCGATTAATCTTACGCTGAAGTGTGCGAAGGCGAAAATTGGGATCAGATATATTTCGCGAAATCTCTAAGTCCGAAAAAGAAGTCTTCTTCTGGATCCCCACAACTCCACTCTGTCACTTCGAATGTTTTCCTCGCTTTGAAACATCCTGTATATATTGACACATACCTCCGCGGATGTCACGCATGACTACGATGTTCGCCTCGTAAAGGCGCTCGTCGCCACTTCGGTCGCCGGGATTCCCGAATTTGTCGAGTACGCACCACCACAAACGCGCGAGTTACCTCCGTTCGTAAACTTCTTTCAATGGGAATATATACGTGTGTGATACGTCGCGGAACCACGAGTAGTCGACTTCTCACTCTCGCGACGCGAGAAGAGGCGCATCAACGGGCTTTTTCAGTGACGTCACCCGTTTGATCTCTCTTCTTCATCTCTCTTGTCTCCCCTTCTTTTCTCACTGTTTCTCTCTCTTTCTCTCTTCCTTTCAAGTAACCTTCCAACTGCCTCCTACTCGTCTCTGCGAGATCAAGAATCGACGCGAAAATACTGCCAGCGAGCCGTCCACGTCGAAAGCGTATTTATTTAATAAATAAACTTTAAGCATTTATCGTAGAAAAGCCCGTATTTTTAACGACACGTAATCCGTCGGCATTCGTGAATTCATTTTCACTCAAAGAAATTTGAAGATTCGTAAATCCGCGCGTTCTCATGCTCGCAAGGACGTCCGCCAGGTAGGGACTGTCCAAATTGCCGTAACTGGGCCACAAAGATGTCACGCAGTGCACTCGCAGTACGACTTAAGTCCCTCTAATTGCGCAGCATCCGGGCCTTAACGATTAAAGAGCGCAGCGTACTCGCCGCGTCCTTGTGCCCGGCATGTAACGTATCCTATCTCGCTTCCTGACGCGCGCAACGACGATTCATCCGTCTAGCTCTCATAACTATTGCGGCTTTCTAAGGTGTCGTTATATCCGTCATTACGTATTTACTCGAAAACGGGCAGAATTATATGACGCTCAACTTGTATTCTTCTTTAAGAGAGTTCTTAACCCTTTAACGCATGGTTTTTCTACGACTAGAACAATAATGTAAATACTAAAACAGTTTTTTAATATTACATTATATCGTAACTTTAGTGTAATTCTTTTTATGCCCGAGTTAAAACGAGCGCGTGCATCATGGTGAAATAAAACGCTGCCCGAATCAAGGTGTTAAAGCAGAAAGATTACGAGAGATTATTGAAAATGTAACACAAGCGCGTGAGCACGTAAAAAATTTCCTTCTTTTTAATACCCACGAAGAGGGCTCGAAAGGATAATCCTTATTTCCGAAATCAAACACACGAGCCGGCCGTGAATTATCATTCACAATGCGCCGAACAATCAGCATATCAGACCGAGGACAAACGGAGTGTGTCCGCGATTCGTCTCGGCAAGGTGATACGCTTTTTCCATTCTTAACAGCGCGACGGCGCGCGCTGTCATCCTAGACGACGGCCATTGTCACCAGAGACGTCAATGTCACTCGCGCGTTTGCGTAATTAATGCAGCTCGATTTGCGCGATTTCTATGCAGATTATAAATATCGAAATTTCAGCGAGTCTCTCGACCGTCCGACCGCGAAATCGTGACGTCAACAGCTGGTTGAAGGGCACGGGAGGAAAAGAGAGACGGACTGATAATCAGCTGCCGGGGGTCATGGGGAGAGATAGATGGAATTAGCTTAGTACCGGGAAGTGGCCTCATTATCACGCCAGTCAATCGCTTAATCTCGCCGCTCGTTTAACACGTCGTTGAAGCGTGTATCACACGGGCGTGCTCGCTCGCGTGTGTAGCAGGTGTTCGCCAGAAGCTTAAAATTTACCTGTGCTTAGTGAGTGGGGCAAGACGTGTTTTCGGAATGGTCGCGATTCGCCAGTGCTTCTTCCTCGAGAAGGAAGCTCGTCTTCTGGGCAACTTCCTGGATTTTGCGGCCGTCGCACAGGCTGGACCTCGTCTCGGGAGGATGCTGCGTCTCCGAAGAGTTCGCGCAACATCTGCGTCGAGAACGAACAGAGCGAAGAATTCTTGTGAAACACTTCTGGCATTTACCTCGATCATTCATCGTGCGAGATACATCGTTGTTAGGTATCGGTGATCTTGTTAAGAAAAATCATTACGACTCACTCGGTACTCGAGTTGCTCCTGGAAGATGGCCTCCTCAGGTCACTTCCTGGAGTCTCCTCCGCGATCGATCTGGAATTCGATCTCGCGTCGCTCTTTCTCGAGTCTAACGTTGCTTTCGATTCATTCCGTTGTATCCCACTTTCCGTGCCATTTTGCTTCTTGTTCTTCCTCAGACTTGCGTTGATGTCTTCAAGGACACGCTCGTAATCCTCTTTTTGTGACGACCCTGAGTTCTCGGTGTCGCGTCCGAATTTTGCCGTCTGTCGAACAAAATTGAGGTAATTATTATTGTAATTAAAATCCGTATTTCGTGTGTAACCTAATATATCCATTCATCTAATATTAATCGACGACTCGCCTTTTCTTGCGCATAAAAAGACGACACGTCAGGATGCACATTGACGCTTTCCCGCCTGCAAGAACCGTCCGGATCGGTGATCATCACCGAAATAGGATTCGGAGGTGTCGTTAACACCGTCGCTGGCATCGACGATTGCATGTGCAGTCCGCCGGAGGAAGACCTCAAACTCGATCCTCTCGAGCTGGTAGTCAAGGAGCTGCTGCTGGAAGCGTCGTTGTAGCCCGAGAATGCACCTGGCCCGGTGCGTTCTGGAGAATAGAAATTTTTCACCGCGTCCATTTCTACAAACTAACAATGACACTGCCATCGGCATGCTTCCACCGAAGAATTTATTTCATTGCGATTATTCTCGAAGATATATGAGAGAATCAGATAAAATAAAATTCGATAAAATAATAATTGTTAACATATTACTTTTCAATATATTCATCTTGTCAAAGTAAGATAGAAATTTCCGTTTTTTAACAGACAAAATTTTTTCACTAGAGGTTTGAACAAAAATTTCTCTTCCGCATCTCTTTCGGCATTTCGCACCTGTTTTCGAGCGATGATGTATGGCGCGGATGCGATCGAGATCGGCAGCGCTGCAGAGCGGCGTATCCACCTCGTACGTGTTGTTGAAGAGCGTGTAGTTGACCTCGTACTCGCCGGTCTCTTTGCGAAACGTGATGATAGGCTCGAACCGGTGACCCCACAGGATCTCGGACGGTAAATAGGAGCTTCTCGCCTGCGTCGTCATGCCGGTCGATTCGATCACTCCTGTTAATCATACATAATAATTGCTGATCACCGTTGTTGATTACCCTCGTCGTGAATTTTAAGCTTTCATCGATGACAAATAATAAATAAATAAATATATGACGACACACTCTTACCTTCCAGTATCACGACGATCTCGAATCGCTCTCGCAGCATGTCGCTGGCCGATATCCGGTAGAGCGGCGAGTTCCGATCGATCTTGTGCACGATCGTGGTGGGCCAGATGAAGAAGATCTTGTCTTCCTCGCCGTCGCCGCCAACCTTCAGCTCCGTCTGGAAGAACGGCAGCAATTCGCCCTCCTTCGTCACCTGAAGGACACAAGTCGCGCCTGCTTAGTGTCGTTACACTCTTATTTTGTTGTAGCGACACCATTAGACTAAGTCCCGTGAAATATCTATCGTACCTTTCTCTTGATCATTTGGGCGCGGACGTGGGCCTCGATGATGTGGCTCTTACGCATATCGCCAACGCGAAACATGAGGCAGGACTGACCGTCCCGTTGGCAAATGACGGCATTCCGCGAGAAAAGAAGAGTCTGCGTGCGCTTTTTGGGCCGCGACAGCTTGGCGAACACGATGCCGACCATAAACGCCTGCAGGATCACGCCCGTCATCGACTGGATACACAGCGTGAAGATCGCCTCCGGGCATTCATCCGTCGTGTGCTTCGCCCCGTACCTGTGTCATCGACGTCTTCATTAAGAGCTTGTAACACGATATCAGGGCGAAAGTAACATGACGATGTATAACGTAATTACCCGATGGTGTGCTGCGTCTCGACGGAAAATAAGAAGCAGCTGGTGAAACTGCGGATGTCTTGGACGCAGGGTATGAAGGTGTGATTGTTGAAATTCTGAGGCTCCAGATCACCGTGGCTGTAGGCGATCAGCCACCATATGAGTGCGAAGCCTAGCCAGGACAGCAGGAAATTCATGGAGAACACCAACAGCGTCCATCGCCACTGCGCGTCCACCAACGTCGTGAATATGTCCTGCGAACGAATTGATTGTAATTTAATAATGTTGATTCTTATCGCTCGGTTAATACGCAGAAAGAGAAATTTCGAATATCAACATTCTCTTCTACGTTTGATGCAACTTGTGGGAATAAACTCGCCTGGAGGTACCGCCGACGTCGCTTGGCGACGTTCCCCTGCACGACGTTGCAATCGCCGTGCTTGAAAACGACCCTTTTGCGGACCCTTCTGGAACTGAATCTGGTCTGGCGATACCTTGAAAGAAGAGTCAGACGCAATTAATTCGGACCCGACTGATTTTCCGCTACAAAGTTAGATCGAGACGCTTGAATACATCATATACATTCGCACTATATATATATATATGTTATTGCACAGTGCGTTAGACTGGGAGAGATCGCTGAAAATAATTCCGACAGTTTTAGAACATAATCATAGTTGTCGAAATTGTTTATAGACGTTGTGTGTTACACAATCTCTTAGCGTCTCGTCTCGCGGAAATTTGTAGATCAAAGGCAGCTTTCAGCGAGACGATTGCGAAAGCTCCACCCCTTTGAACTCCGTATTTATGCGGCAATACTCACTGCCGAAAATAGAAACAGTAGCCTATTCATTTAAAAAATTCAGACAGTCCTTTTTATATAAATATCAAAAATTTAGAAATACAGGAATTCCTTAATTGGTGAGATGTTAAATTTAACGAACACAAAGTACAAATTATAATCTAAATTTATTATACATTTTTTGTAGAAATTTAATTATTTTAATTTCTTACATTTGCTTATACACATATATATCTTTTCGAATTTATAATATATATTTTTATGCATGTAACGTATGTACTTTATTAATTTTTTTACGTGTAATATAATTTCCCGTGAGCTGAATATACTTCAAATGTATCGCGTCGAAGATGATTTTTCAGTGGTGTGCCTACGCGAAATACTCATGAACGCTATTTAAAATCACCACTCGATCTATTTTTGCGTCGCGGGTCAATATGTCAGGGTTGAAAGTCGCGAAATCGCGCGAATTTAGAACGCCTTACGACAACGGTGAGACTAGCAAAACTAAATGACGGAGACTAATTCGAGAGATTTCGAAACGGTTCGCCGATAGTGATACAATAGACATATTGTGATATATCGGTGCGATACGAATAAAACGGGCTTCTGCCGTATTTATTGCGTCCTATTTCGGCACTTATGGTTCACAAATATCTGCAAATAATTGTAGACTAATGAGTTGGTCACACAGACGAAAGATTAATTTGAAATATTGCGCGACTACTCGGAGGATGGCAAACGGCTAGCTGAATCCGCCCGGTGCGATCTTCCAGTGATGGTAATTCGTTGTGCTTATGCCATTAGGTTCATCGCCGCTAGTTGCCATAATCGCGGACACTTTCCCGTCTTGACGACGCGTGGGTGGCTATTTCGAAACGAAAACACGCCTCGCACGCACAGCCACGCCGATATTTCGGTAACAAATTCTAATGGGAATTCTATTAAAGTCGCATGAGGCCAAATAAGAACATTGCGCGCTGCCGAGTATCGAGAAATGTAAAAAATAAAAGAAGATACAACAAATGATGGAAGAAACGAACAATTTCGTAGAAATGAGCGAATTAATTTTCGGATGAAAATACGAGGATAATCGACGATTGTTTTCAGTCGTGATTATTTCTTTTGGAGGGGAGAGGAACGCGGTCGAGAGCGGTTACTTGAGCAACTCTTCGCGCCAGACCGCCTCGCCGGAAGTCGTTGCCTTCACGACCATCATGGACACTTGCGAAATTGCTCGTCGCAGCCCCCACAGCCCACCCATACCGACCGTCTCGCCCGGACGATGGATCCTCGCAGCATCCAAGGTGCGTCGTCGTCCTGACGACGTTGCCGCCTCCATCTGTCGCGTCCAAAAATTCGCGGAGTAACAATTAAGACAGAAATTGTTTAATAATGTAGTACGCTATATTTTTGAAATTATATATATATATATATATGTGTGTGTGCGTGTGTGTATATGTTTAAAGTATTTATTTTGAGGAAAGTGATTAAATAGAAATCAAGATATTTTTTATTTCACTGTTAGCTTAGTATCATCAACAATGATAATTATTCATTATTGCGTACAATTCGCGCCAAACGATTCGAAATTCGTCAAAAAAATGAGCTTTATTAATTACAGAAAAATAACCAAGATCGAACATATCAGACACGGTGTTCGGTGATGAATTACTTATCGATTTCTTCGCGCTTTGCTGTGAGACAGACGCAATGAACGCGGTTAATTAGGACCGTTCGTTAACGTAAGCGAAGCTAACGGGGCACTGCGGTTACCATTTCGGTTGTCGGCCGGCCAAGAACGACTTCTCCCTTTTGTCTTCGCGCGTTTTGGCACGAATCGCCGTTGAACCGTTTTACGGAGAAGGGAGGGTCTCGTCGATGAAGTTTTTAATTTAAGAAATCAATATAAATTTAAAATAACGAAATTAACTCTCTCAACTTTCTTTTTCCTCTGATCCATATAAATCATGACAGACTAGCGGACCGCAACGATTAACCACATTATAAAAGAGCAGACTATTTGATTGAATTTAAATAATATCACCGAGCAGATTTAAAAATAACAATACAATGTCGTAAATAGAGAGTATAAAGTGACGATAAACCGAAATTACTTGTTCGATAGTGAAATTAAATTTTTCTCAAATTATATTATCTCTAGTCATAAAAATTTCAATAGTTTGAGGTTACTTCTGGCGCGCGAAAAACACATCCATTCGGCCCTCACGATTAAGGTGCTTCTATTTTCGTACAGAGGGAAGGAGAGGAATAAAGATTTCCGGCAATTGCTGCTTTTGAAATAGCAGTCGCGCGTCGCTATTTTCGGCAGGTTCCGTAAATGATGCGTATTGTGATGTGAATTTTACGTCGTCGGGCATATTTTCGGGACGCCACCAGCAAATAAATACCTAATAATACGATTCGTTTTATCACTTTATTGCTTATTTATTTAATTATTCGATTAGGAGAGTAAGTAATTTTAGTCATGTGAGTGTGTTGCTTCACTTATTCGTTTGTTTACCTTCACACTTTTCGACAACTTTTTTATCGTTTATCTCTTCAATTAGTATGTTTTGCGAAAAATTTTGAATACTGAGTGGACATTCCCCATCTTCTTCGGGTTAACGAGTATTAACGTCCTCCGTTGTGGAAGAAACTGCGTTAACGAGTGAATTAAACTCGAGCTGTTCGCACGATGTCCTCGTCGAGTATCGCACGCGGAAAACGATAACTTATCGTTTTCCTATCGGAATTCGCTTATGCAATATAACTCGCGCGTGGATATTTACATAAGCGGAGCTGCAAGCATCGCGTTTACATTTCGTTTAGGCGACGCGTTTTGAAAATAAAACTAATAACGTTTGTTTACGACCAAAGTGCGAGCATAATATAAAATATATAATTTTATAGAATATATATAAAATCCCATGATATTACATACATACGCACAAGCTTCTCCATATATATTTATATTATACACTTCTCTACTAAAATTTTATAGATGAAATATGTTCTCTCTTATTCATATTCTTCCTCTTTCTCTCTTCCTTTTATCCTATCTCTCTCTCTCTCTCTCTCTCTCTCTTTCTCGGCTTGTCTTTCAACGTTACCTTAATATTAAACGAATAATAATCGTTGTCGTTATGCTACAAATTTGCATCATCCTCCGTTCGCTTGTAAATCGACACTTGTACAACCGTTGTGTGTGCGTGTGCGACGATCGCAAAGTGCGAGAGATAAAGTGCAAAGAGCGACAAGCCATAAATTTGCTGCTCGTCTCGCTCGGCGATAAAATATGCCCGGTATAAATGTCTAAATTGATCGTTTCATTTCTGGCTTTCTATAACCTTGAACGTTCTGTTATCATGAGATGTTGAACTTGTCCTGACGCGACCACTTTCGTAGAAATGAAAAAGAAAAGTCAATGCTCTTCGTTGAAAAAGAAACTGTTCAAGTTACCTTCGCATTTCAAGCATTGTGAATATCGAGCGTTGTTAATATACCCGCTCTGTTTAATAACTTTTATAGAAAATAACACTGTTCACTTACAGCCACAGATGAAAGATCGAGACGCGACGAAATCCACACGGATTTTTCATTATCAACCATTATTTGCTTAATTATTCAAGTACTTTTTCGCGACTCCAAGCGACCCGAGTGCGATAAACCGACTGACTTCGCGCAAAATACTGAGCTGTACTTTTCGTCCGGGGAATTTTCGCGATAAGTGAACTCACACAAACTTTATTCAAATTACAACTGTGACTCGCAACCGCGGTTATTACTCGCGTAACGATCGTTAATCGATAGCAACTAAACGGTAATTATTGACGTAAAAATGTCTAAGCGCGATAAGTCGTAAAAAAATAATGATATCTGAATCAAAATAATAATAACAACAATACTTGCTTCATCGCGCGTAACAAGCTCACGACTTCGAGCCATACAGATTTTTTTTACAAATCTCACGAATCCTCCAAGGTATTATTTTCGCGGCGAATTTTCCCACCGTAACTCCTGCGATCATCGATTTCGGTTTCGTTCATCCTCACCTACTCAACAGCGGGCCCGATTCGCCCTTGAAGCTAATCCTGTTGAAGGCCCTTCTCTTGAACGTGCCGAGGATGTCGCGTCTCTTCCGACTTACAGTTTCGCCCGTTTCCTCCGCGGAATCATCGCCGCATAATTTCACGGCAACTGCAGCCGCCGGCATCGACGAGCGCACCAGTAACTCGCCCAACTGTGCATTCGCGGTGGCCGAGTGATCGCCCACCATGTCCTCGTGGGTTATCGCCCTGCCTCGTCCTGTCATCCTCATCCCCGTCTCGCTCCAATTTAATGACGATGATCATCAATATGTTCGGCCACCAGCCCCGAGTCGTCCGTTTAGACGATTGCGAAGGTTCTCTTCCTTTTTTTCCCCTTTTTCAACTCCTACGCTGCTCAAGCTGATTCGGCTGAGATCGCCGGACAGGACTTTTGCGAAGGAATGTTAATTCGATGAGAAGTGATTTATCGGAGGAGGTAAATCGATTCATTCGGAAGACGAAGCGCGTGTGCGCCCCGGGGGCGTCCTCCTCCTCTTCGCGATTTATTCGACTGGCGTGAGATTAATGGCGAGTTCGTTTGATCTCGCGCGATGAATTACAAACAGCTCTTTGCGCGGCGTCCACCACGCAGGGTGTTTTCGAGAATTACGTCCGCATCTTCGCGTGCACGCACGCACTGGACACCTGTTGCCGTGTGTTTACGCGCCCGGCCGGCAGCCGCCCGGTTTTCCCATTCTTCTCGTTTCTCCTTTCTCCGAGATTTCCGATTTATATTCATCCGACGGGAGGTGGGGTCCTCTTACGGGGCGATTCGATTAAATTGCGCGACTGGAGGTGTTATTTAAAAATCGATTTCCAACATGTCGAGTAAGAAATTTTACCGCGCACACGCTCCAATTAATTTAACAATGGTTCCGACGGGCAATTTAATAACGCTCGGTTGATATTAATTGTATTTAATTCTCCTCCTCGCTTCCTTTTATCCGTTCGGTTTCACATCCACACATGCAGTAAATATACGAGTGACTCGAGTGCTGTGCGAGCATGGATTAATGATATAGTATTAAATAATAACGAGATAGCATATGTTGTATCGATACACGTAAAAGACAGAACTATCGAGCGATATCACACAGGATTCGATCTAAGATTCAGTCAATCCGTTATTATCGAGCCTTCGTTCGCTTCACGTTCCTCTCGTCCTTTGTATCATCACGTACGACACTGGTTGAGTGAATTCCTCTTTCGTTTCGCAACGCGTGAACCGTCACCTTATCAATTCTCCTTTATCACCGTCGCGTTTCGCGGTCGCTTTCGTCACTCACTCGGTACTCGTCGACGTCGAGATAAAAAGAGTCAACGAGAAGGAAGGAACTCATCGGGGCGATGATCGCACTCGAGAGAGATCTCGATCGCCACTCGCGCGATCGGCACGAGGATCCACGGGCGAGGGTCGATCGATCCTCGGCGACGGCACGTACATTTCACGCGTTCTCGACCGCGATGCTCCGCCGAGATTGCGGCGACCACGAGTGTATCGCGGCGCGCGAGCGAGAAATAAATCGCAAGTCCCCGCGTGTGGGCGAAAGCATACGCGCGCACTAAGCCGCCGCGAAGGAAGGACGTGACGCGACGCGCGGATAAGATTGCCGCGCGGTTTTATCGACGGCCTCGCTCGCGATTTCGTCAGTGGATCGACGGGAATCCGCCTGCAGAATTGCAACAGCTGGCCGCTTTTCAGTGACTGACGACTAGAAATTCGGGGGGTTGCCCGATTGATAGACGAAAATTGGAAGCTGGTGGTAACGCGCGCGCGGAAACGACCGACGCGAACCTCTCGTTGTGGGAAGTAACGGATCGAAGACTCGTGATTGCGGTCGCTTCGATTTATAGACTAGATTAGAGCTGAACGAGTCAATGTGATCAGTTAATGCTTGCTTTTGCGGTTCAATATCGATTTCTTCCTCTGTATGTATTCGACATCTTTATAAACCACGCTCGATCTCTCTCTCTTGCGATATCGCAGCAGTATCTTTTCCTCCTCAGTTTCGTGTAACTGCTTGAATAAATCTCGAAGTTCCGTTACCGACACAGATCAATTGCTGAAAAGAAAAGTGGTCAAATCGGAAGATTAAATTTAAACTGAGGAATAGGAGAGAAAGGAACGGCGCAGAGAGAGAGAGAGAGAGAGAGAGAAGAATACTATTTCTGAGAGAATCTATTTCGTTCCCTCGTTTGGATGGCACTCAAAAAGCACGCAACGTCGGTGTGCAAAGGGCACACATACTATGCGAGAACATTATTTAACGCACTGTACATTATATTATACATATTTACATTTATATAGGTACGTAATATATATATATATATATTTACAAGATTCTATATATTTATACGTATACTACGTTTTTTTCCTATCTATATTCCAATTCGCCGTAAATAATTATTTTCGTTGCTCTTATTTGAATTTTGCAGCACCGATATCGTCATTTGTCACCGTCGTTATCTTGTACTGTTGCTGATGTTAATTTCAGTTTCTACTTTCGACGCGTGTATACGCCACGTTGAAAACATTAACGTAACTATTTCTTGACTACGTTCCTAAATTTCCCGACGATGGTATACGTATATAATCGATTTTATATTGGTGCACACTATTGTGAAATATTGTCGAGCGCTATTTTATCAACTTCCGACAACGCAGTTCCATCGTGAGAAACGCTCTCATATTAGGGTCCTGCACTCTCTCCAAGATAGCCGTCTGCAAGTTCACGTCCGACGTGCTGTCGATCGTGCTGCTCAGTCGCTCCGCGTATTGAATCCATACACAGTTCGCGCATCCTGACATACAGCAGTTCGTTGGTTCTGTGAGATCATCAACCGGAGTCTCTTTCACGTCGTTTCCTCCATCTTCCCGCTGATCGTCGTTCTTCTGTGCCGAGAAGCTTCGTTGATAACAGCGCAAACCCGGAACGACTAATCTCAACGATGATCGCAATGCGAATTTCATTTGTTTCAACGACTTTGCTGTTTCGGCGTTGGTTAGGTTGAAATTACGGCAGAATCTGAGATGCAGAATGCAACAAAAGCGTGTTTCAGTTGGTGTCGTGAATGATAGATGCTTGGTATTAAAGAAATTTACTCTCACCTTGATCGAGGTGTAAAGAAATTCGTCCGAGAAAAACCGAGTGCGCGTAATAGTGACATTTACAGTACACAATGTGCTTTTTCGTGTTAAATTGCGTATGAGATACGTCTTCCTATCTAGTAAATTGTTAAAAAACACTATATATAAAACTAAAAGCGTAGGAATTTACGTTTATCACTAAAATTTCTAGATGCAAGTCAGTCTTTAAGACCGATATTTATAGTCAGATCTTATATCAATGACCGTCTTGAGTTTGCTTCAGATACTTTGTAACCAATGAAATAAGCCGTACAGCATCTGAAGATGAATTTAAGACGGTCTTCAATATAAAATCCGATTGTAAATACCAACCCCAAATTACGAATTAGAATTGAGATTAGATTGAAATTTGACCAATCAAATTTAGTTGAGTTTTGTGAATTTTATTCTGATCGGTTAAATTTCAATCCAATCGCGATCCTGATCTGTAATCAGATATGGACTTGAAGCATAAGAGAATCGACCAATTTTAGGGATAGAAATGAAGGACTCTGATTGGTAGATACTCTTGTGTCTTATGCATTATGTCCATTGGTCTGTTCTTTTTAGCTGTAACAGTTCAGCAGCGCAGCTAAAAAGAATAGACCACATGCTCCGGTTCTTATTTTTGAATGGTACTATTCCATGATAGTTCAGAAAATCTTGTTTTCAAATTTTCTGTTCAAATTTCAACGAACTCCATCTTCAACATCAGTCAAAAAGCGAATCGCATAAAGTTTCCATTAATCTACCCTGTAACAAAGAAAATAAACATTAATTCATCATTTTGTCATTGCTTGTTATTAATTTGACAAATAAAAATACACATATATATAATAACGTGACAGAGGGAATCGTGTTTAAATTCAATGAGGTTAAAATAACCGTTATTTTAACCAGACGAATCGTCAAAATTATGTGTATAACGGAATATTATTGTTATTAATTTATTCGATCACTCAACATGTGGTGTCTCAAAGAACACGAAGGTATGTTATCTGCCAAATATCAAACTTAAATAGTGTAAAACACTATGACAGAGTCTAATCTCTTTTTCTTTCTCATTTTATTAATATACATAATATGATCTTATTACTTTATTCCAGGTCGTTGTATTTATATTCTGCTAGGACGTCAAATATCTTTTGGCAAATCTCTAAGTGACATCAAAATAGAAGGTGATACTACAATAAGCAGACTCCACGCGATTGTTTCTGTGGAATCTTGTGGAGAATCTGAAGTATATCTATTAATTTTTACTTTATTAATTTTAATTATGTACCATTTTACATACACTTCAAAAAATATTGAAATTTTCAGCTGCAACATAAATGTGTTATCTATGATAAATCCAAGTATGGAACATATATTTTGCGAGACGGAAAGGAGAAAAAATTGATTATGGATGAAAAGTTTGTTTTGAGAGCTGACGATAAAGTGAAGTTTGGACTAAGACACAATATCTTCACGTAAGCTTGAGATCATTTATTCTTTTAACATTTTAATACAAGTTATGCTGTTGTAGTGTGACATATCACCCGTTTGTGGTTGCAACGTCGAGTTTGAGCAAAGAGGAAACTGACAAACTAAAGAATATTATGAAGGCTCTTGGTGGTATCCTGTCTGACAACTGGAATAATTCCTGCACATGTCTGACTGTGCCTGAGAGGTTCTTGTTTACTATAAAAGTGAGATTTCACCAATAAAATAAATAAATAGGAACAACGATTAAGATTATGACTGATATTGTAATTAATACTATACAATATTTTATGATAACGTACGACTGAAACATATACCATATATAATGAATATTATATGATGTTACACAATTGATATTACACTTAATTATTAATGAATGAGATTTTTTCATTGATATATATTTATATGTACTTTATGCAGTTGGCTTGCGCGCTAGCCTCTGCAAAGACAATTGTCACCATCGCATATTGGGAGGCTGTAATGGAAGCCACTGAGGAAATGAAGGAATTACCGAAAATCGACGATTTCTTACCTACTGTGAAGGAAGATTGGCTGCACGCTGGTGCGGAATTATTCTTGCCTAAGGAGGAGCGCAGGATGCTGTTTCGCGGCCTATCCTTCGTGCATTTCTGCGCGAAACAATACGCTGCATACTTTCCGATAATTACTGCGGCAGGTGATTAATTTCTGTGGGGATTTTTGCGCGCAAAACAGAATTCAAGGAACTATTTTCATGAAGTTAAAATTTTTCGATGATCGTACTCTTATCATCTTTTGATATTTTCTCGATAGATGAAACTGAAATCGCTTTTCAGGCGGAAAATCGTGTGTATACCCAACGAGAAAACCCTTAACTCCTCGGGATCTGACTGCTAAGAATGCTATTGTCATACAACAGCCTGCCAATGATTCCTCGCAATTCACAATTCAGGTCATCACGGATTACCCGACCATCTGTGAGTAGTAGAAATGATTTTATATCAATTAATAACATAATCATGTATCATCGTATCGTTACGTCAATGTTGGAACTTTATGTCATAATATGCAATATTTCCATCTTGTAGATAACAAGCTGAGCAAGCTCAAACGCAGAATGATCTGTGATTCGGAAATCCCGCTTGCCATTTTGTACTGTTCCACTGAAAAGTATTGCAATCCCGAGTTCAACTTTGGTACACTTCTTAAATCAAGCACTCAGACATCCTTGCCCTCTGGTCTCGTGATCGTCGGAGACACGCAGGACACTCTGTCGACAAGCACTAAGAGAAAAATCGGAAGTAAAGAGCAGCAACGAATTATTCCCGAAACTATCGACTCGCAGTATGACAACGATATTGCGAAAAAAGCACGTCTCTCTCTTGAAAGTAGAGAAAAAGTTATTTCTGGGAACAACGAGAATGGGAGCGATGTTGTCTGTATTTTCTCCAGCAAAAACAACAAACAACCTCGAATTATCCCGGAAACCTGCGATTTCGACAAAAGTATCGCGAACGATAGTTTCCCACAGAGCAACGCCATAAACCCCCGAGTTATTCCCGAATCTTGCGACAGAAGTAGCATCGGCAGTTGGAGCGCAGAAAACGAGCAACGCGTGGAAAATGTTTTGCGAGAAGATGTCGAGTCTCGACAACGGAAGGAAATTGTATTGGAGAAACGTCAGTTGCTATTTCAGAAAGATTTGTTGCCTGAAAGCAATGATACGACATTTATGGAAAATAACTTGTCGCGTAAAAGAAAGAGCTTGCTTTTTGAAAAGAGTTGTTCTGCCGACAAAGATGATTCAGCTGGTCAAAAGGATGAGAACGAAAGCCGGAAGAACTCGAGAGGACTGCGTATCGTATCAATAGAGAAAATCGCTAGTGGTGAAAGAAATCTAATGGAAGAAGACGTGTTGAAAAAAGACCACTCCAGAATTGAAGAGTCTCTAGACTTTACGTTAAGACAGCAAGATAAACATGATGAAAAAATAGAAATAATCGACGTAGATAAGGGAAATGAGAGAGAGGAAGAGAAATCGCGAGAAATGGTGAGTGACCAATATCTTGAACTAATAATTATGTTTAATAATAATTATATATTTTATCTTGATTCAAATATACAAGGGAGCGGAAAAAGTGAAAATAGAAGAAAAAGACGAAACGAGTAGGAAGAGACCGCGAAAAATGGTGAGTAATTAATTGCTCAATAATTATAATAAAAATTATATCAATCGACGATCTACTGTTGTTACGATACGGAATTTGGCAGCTGTTACTTTCCGTTTTCAGGGAACAAATTGGTATGACAGATACTTAGGTTGCGAATACACAAACAAAGTTCTGCGCAAGGATGCACCGTGCGGTAAAAGATTTGTGAAGGTTCGTACGAGCAAAGCACGGCTTAATATGTTATTTTGCGCAACATCGGCAAATTTACTCTTTTTTTTACATTTAGGTACCAGTTCCAATCCCCGTAAGGAAACTGAAGTCGGACGACTTTGTCCTGTGATTGTCCTGTGCCAGAAAAGTAACTTATAGACGTTATTCCAATTATACATAAATAAATAATCGTTTCCTTTAGTGTCTTATATATTTTTCTACATTAGATAACAGACAGCGGTGATATTTCCGGAAAAAAGGATTTGTATCTTTACGTTGATTATTATTGAAAAAAAGAGAAGAATACATTTCCTCTATCTAAATAAAAAGAGATGATAAGAAAGTTATACTTCCAATAAAATTAGAAGAAATAATTAAAAAATAAATGTTCATAATTTATATAGTTGTATAGTTGAAACATATGCTTCTTGTACAATTTTATTCTTATAAAAAATATATCGAAAGAGAAAAAAAGAAATGAAGGCCCGTTAATGTGTTTGTTTCACTTATACCATCATTTTGTTTCATCGGGTATTTTACACAATATTTTTTTTTTAATTACGCACAAGAAAAACGTGCAAGAATGTACTTTATCAGCGCGGAAATCGTGATTACGCCGCAACCACACCGCGCGTATGAGGGATGCGGACAAAAATCGCGGAGTCGTAACCGAGGATGTATGCGTTTACTCCGCGCGCGAAGAGTTCTTCGGTTCATACGTCAACTCTCAACGTGCCTCCTCCTCGTCTCTCTCGCGAATCCTCTCGACTCTCTTCTTGCCGTCGTCTGCAGGACGACTCGAATGAACGATCTTAGAAGAAAGCTCACCGCTTCCTTCTCGTAGAATTGCGCGCTACCTCTATCGATTCTTTCATCTGTACATACGTAGATATTTTCGTCGAGAAAAAGATATGCGATCTCGTAGAAATCGACAACGATGACTCGGTGAAAAGGTTTCTGCGATATATTTATACGCGATATTTATTTGTCTGAAGAAAAAAAACCTTCGTTTTTTTCCACGCGGAAAATGGTATTACAAAACAATAATAGAGAGAACTCGCGCATGTCTCTTAATATTCTAATAATATCTTATTTTAATTTGCCGTTACGTATATATTTTAAAAATTTCTTTCGCAAAACTACTCGTCTCGCGTCTGGAGAAAGAAAAAAAATAAATAAAGGAAAAAGATCAAAACTGTCTATTGTCGTGCTGGAAGGCGAACTTTGTGCGCTTCCAGCGCAGCGCAGACAGGCGTCAGCAATTTTCCACCGTAAACAAATTTCTAGAATCGCGAGACGAGGAGAAGTAAGTCAACTCGACAAAATCGGTCGGCAATCTTTCGCACAACTCGGGAAAGTTCGCGATGCCCGGGCAGGGGACTTTCGCCACCGCTAATCGTGAACAAACGTCAAAGGACAACAACAGCCGGCAAGAATAACGAGAGAGAGAGAGAGAGAGAGAGAGAGAGAGGAGAGACAAGATATTTGTTACCTTCTCGTGTCGGCATAGCGACAAAATACCGCGAGGTATATACTCGTTGCTTTACGATTAAAGTCTCTCGCAATCGATAACAATGTGTATTGTTTGTGAGGGCCCGTACGGAAAAAATTATGAAATCCCCCAAAAATGTTACAAAAATACGAAAGAATAGCCGGCGTTCTATTGAAAAATAAATTCTTCTGGGGACAAGTACGGCGATTTTACTCGGTTGTACTCAATTATGTGTCACGTTTAAGATATTCAAATATAGCCAAAAATATAAAGGCTGCTTTTTAACTCGTGCATTATACTTTCATACTTAGCATCAATTGCACTCGAAATAAAGCAATTCTTGAAAAAATCACGCGGTTTTATTTTTGACGGAGCAACCGCAGACTGTCAAATAGACGGAATTGGATAGCGATCGCAAAGTTCATTCTTTATGATCGGATCACGCTTCGCGATTGTTGCATTATTCATTATGATTTTAGCCGTAACCACTGTTCAGTCGGAACTATTTTCGCTCCGACGACAAATTAACATCTGACGTTGCGACGAAGTACTGCTGCAGTAACAATGACGCGCTAAGTCGAGGCACCGTTATTGCAACTTTCAGATCTGCGTCGAGAAAAACAGCGGTCGCACTTGGAACAAGCCGATACGCACACGGCGTAGTCAAGAATTGTTGCTGTTTTCCGCGAAACTATTGCATTTTAATCGGGGAATAATCGAAATTTTCCGATCATTAGCGATCTTGCCCGGATACGTCAGAGATGTTTTCCGCGAAGATCCCTGAATGAATTCACGATTATACGATTCTTCTCTTCGCTTGACAATCGGAAACCTCATTTGGCTATAATTAAGCAAGAAAGATCCAACATATGAAAGTTTCGAGGAAAATGAAGATGAAAATTTGCATGATTCGAAAAGTGTAAATTGCATCGAGATTCTTCACAAGAAGTACAAGAAGTCAAGTATGGTCCACTTTCTATTCTTTAAGGGTATTCATTGACAATTAACTCTGTAAAAAATGGGTAAAACGCAACTAGTAAATAATGGTATAATTAGTAGAAAATAAAAATTTGTTTCTCAATTAATTTTAGGCTTGGATCTTTTTGTTTTACGTATAGACTACCCACTGGTAATGAAATCTCGAAAATCATAATTTTGTTTTTGGATTTTTCTTACTATGGCTATTTGAGAATCTACCGCTAGAAAATATAGATCGAACAGCTATGCGGAAGCTCTATGCTGATATCGATGACATTTCGTTACTTCGGCTCGTATTCGTTTACTCGAAACTCAAGTTAAATACCGAAATGTAAAGTCAGAATTAGATCGGAATTTTGCAGCTGAATCGCGACTGCAGATGTCACGTGCAGCGAAGAATTTAACTGAAAAACTTCGTTCTAACTATGAATTCAGATCTGAGAGAGAAAGAGAGATAAAGAGAGATTCTCACGTGGGGTACAAGTTTCAAGCAACGACAATTAATACGGGCCTTGCTTGTACTCACTTCGATTTGTCGCCGGGTGAATTTCAACAACACCCGCAACGGGATTTCACGATTCCGCGATTTTTCTTTATTTTTCTAACGAATGAAAGAATAACGGGAGAAAGAATGGGAGAGGAAGAGTGAGAAAGAGAGAAAGAGAGAGAGAGAGAGACAGAACGCGAGGTAGAAAGATGGGAGCCCGAGTGGAGGAGGGAGGAAGGTGGAGGATGGGAGATTCGGCTTCTCTTCTTTACTCAGCTGCATCACGTGCGATTCGCGCGCGCGCGAATTCCGGCGATTATGCAAATGCCATCGCATTAAAATGCATTCTATCGAAAATCTCCGATTTTATTCCGCGAGGAGCGATGTCGAAAGGCGCGCCTCCCTTTCGCGCGTCGTTTTCCTCCGCGCGTTCCTCCGCCTCGGTGTCCTCCGTCCGTGACCTCAACCGTCTAATTCGCCGTCTGTAATTTCATCGCCGACGTCGCTGACGCCGCACCGCAGCGGCAGACGTCGCGCGTGTAATTTGTACCGCGTATTTAACTTCGCACCGAGATCGCGAATTTGCCGCTGATACAATTTCGGAGCTGCGGTCTGGTTATTCAGAATGGTTCGTTCTCGCTTAACGTTAGACGTTTTTCTCGGCTAACACTCGGTTCTCACGACGATTCCGCGCGAAAGATTCCAAAATCGTGAAATTGCCATCAGCGATCTGTTATTATTATTATCATCATCATCATCAATTATATCGCGCAGGTTCTCGTAGCCGAGCGGCTGAGATGCCGTGGACTAATAAGCGAGATTCGCGATGGTGCACGAACCAGCGTCTTCTCGGTGGCATTAGCGGGATCTGTTCCCGACAGTAACAGGATCGCGGCGCCTTCCCTTTGAAGGAGCCGATCGGCTTGCGTGTGGGAGCGAGAGGCAGGACGGTAGGGGATGTATATCCTGTTAATTACACCACCGTCTCGGATTTGCCTGTGACGTCAGATGTCCCGAGCAGCGTTCTGTGTCTGTTTCCTGACAGATCTCTAGAGTTGCCTTTCCGTCGCGAATTATGGCCGATTAATAGTAATCGCCTGCCTGCCTGCCTGCCCGCCTTCCGATCCATAAATCGCAGACGAGATCGAGACAACAATGAACTAACGAGGGTGATCTCGTCTGGTGTCTCGGCACCTCTCTCTCTCTCTCTGGTATTTTCGCGCTCCGACTCGATGTCAAATCTTGCCGTCATAAATTCAAGGGAACTGTGCTATAAATACGAGAAAATAATAAATCGTGACTCGGTGAAATGAATCGAAATTCTCTCTAATCCATCCCCTCGCCCTTTTTTTCCTAAACGTGTGCGACAGTTATGCCGCCTTTGTCGGGCGAATCATTGATAGCTAAAAATATGTGTCCTAATTTCGCCGATTGACGATCCTCCCGCGAATGTGAAATGACGAGGGCTCATTACGGCGAAATAATTACGACGAATTCAGCTTTGTCGGCTTGTCTCGCGTATCTATCTCGCGTTTCTATAAAGCGCGACGGACGCGCGATCGATGAAAATCCGCGGGGGAAAAAAAGTCCGGCGGAATTCAATCGGCGCGTCGACATCGCGCGGACATTTGTTCGCGCGAGACAGATAGGCCTGCGAAATTTATTCGCGACCCGGAAACCACCGCGCGTCTGTCAGTCATGATCGAGAGAAAATCGGGGGAAAAATCCACCGCGCGGCAAAGAGATTCGCGATGTGCCGAAGCGGCGTGACGCGCGTCCACCGTGTGCCCGGCGAAAAATGATCCTCGACGTTAATGCGGCGACGACGGCCTGTTAATACGACATTAACGGGCGGGTCATTATGCGCGGAAATTTCACGAGAAATAAGATCTCGGCGGCGCGCGAGGTCGATCGGCGGAATGAAATTCGCGATTTTCGCGCGTATTCCGCCGCGCTTATCAAATATTTGCGCGTGACTTTTCGCACCGCCTAATGTATCCGGCGAGATCCGGAAGCAGCGGAAGAAGAAGAAGAAGGAGAAGAAGAGAAGGAGTGTCTGTTGTACTTGCGAATTTGCGGCCGCGTAACTTTATTCGCGGCGAGTGCCCTCCCTCAGCGACGAGGGCTTAAACTTTCCCGCGAGGAGAACGGAGCAGGAGGAAGAGGAGGAGAGAAGCAGAGGGAAAACTTCCCTTGTGGAGAAAACGTTAACGACGGATTTCCCGAGAGGATCAATAAAAGAGGGTGATTTCCTACCCCTCGCTCCCCCCCCCCCCTTTANGATATTTCACGCTGCGTTTGCGTATTTAACGACCGGTTAACATTCTTCGCTTCCACCGAATCTCCGTTTTATATTCCTTGCAAAAAAGGAAAAGGGTGAGAGGGGGGGAGAGAAAGAGAGAGAGAGAGAGAAGAGCGTTACACCCTATAATTGCGACGGTAAATATAAAGTCGTTCGGTTTCTTCTCGATTTCGAGAAATATCGCGGAAAATTACGAAGGAAACGAAGGAAGCTCCTCTGAGTTTCCTTTATATAAATGGATGCCGTGCGATATCGATCTCGACTGACGAGAGAATCGACTAACTTTTTCCAGTTTGAAAACGAGCGGAAACGAAGGATTTATCCTCGGGCTGTCGTTGCGAAAAATTGGCAACGGGAGACGAATCTCTTGATAATGAGGTTGTTGAATATAAGTATTAGGTACGAACGTTAGTGTTATAATTGCACAAGTAACTTAAATGTATAATGTGTATGTGTATGTGTGTGTACTCAATACATAAATCTCCAAATATACATATGTTAAAATTGTGGACGAGATTAATCGACGATTTGGGAAAGAAAAAGAGACTGGATAGGAATGTTGGCTGAATAATCAACTCAAAACTGTGCTCAGATTGCAGTTCATCTTATTTTCCTTTCCGGTACATCCCTTCGGATGCGTTTACCTCTTTCGATGCATGGAAATGCACTCGAGGAACGTAAAACATGCGTAGTAAAAGCATTCTTTTACAAAAGCTCCCTTGCGCTCGTCTTCACACGCAAGCAAGTCTTACATACACACGCGCATTCACACGCACAATTTTTGCTTAAATCCATCAGTTTGCGCGCTCGCAAAAACTTGCGTTTTTTTATAGATATTTACAGAAATTTATCATGTTTTATTCTTAACCCTTTAAAAGCCATGTAAGAACTTTCATTTTGAAACAATTATTCTTACATTTTTTTTCTAAGTTTCGCATACCAAGTCAATAATTTCTGTATTTATACTAGAATTATTTGAAACAATTAATAATTCATTTAACTTTGAAAGTTAAATAAAAAAATTTCGACGAACGTTATATATATATAACACAAAGTTGTGTGTGTAATGTACTAATAAATATAATATTTAATTTACTAACACTTTGCAAGAGGTATGTTATTTATATTATCAAAGTAATTTTTTACTTTAATAAATATAATAACGAAAAAAACCTTGAAAAGAGTTTCAAGAGGTAGATTATTTTTATTACTAAAATTATCTTTTTATAATTAATGCAACAAATGATAAAATTTTGAAAATTTTCAAAGTAGATTATCTTTACCGTTAAAATAACTATATCCCAACAAATGTTATAACGATAAAATTTCTATTCCCGTCAAAGATTGGCCGTTAATGGGTTAATGAAATCGTTATTTATTTATTTACATTAACATTTATTGTATCCGCTGACAACTTGTGGTTTTTTGATTATCACCAAGTCGCAATAAATATACATTTATATCATGTAATATATCTATAAGTGACTAAATTGTTTATACTTATAGGTTCATTTATACATATAGTATGTACAGCAGCCTCTTTGTACATTGAAAGTTTATTTATCAAAAGTGAGAATGACAATCGACAATGTCTTTTGAACATCTTTTCGTTTCGTAAGCTACACTTGGAAAATGATCATTGATTACAAGATTATTAGTCAAATTATTTTAAATTGTATCAGATTGCTTCATTACTCATAAACATATCAATAATAATAATTCAATGTAAGTTATTGGAAATTATTACAAATTAATTGCACATTAATGATGATCCGGCATATCATTCTTAATTATGCATTAAAGATCAGATCGCATTTTAATATCAATATCGAGCTGCAATAAAACAATAACTGTAATCCCTTTTGTAAAAAAAAAGAGACGCATAAGGAATATTAGTTTAAACTATTATAAATTTTCTCGTCGTTTTTTGGTAGTTCGCTGAGCAATATTTCGTTTCAACTTAACGTCTACGTCTTAAATTACCGATTCGATCACATGTGGCAGCAAATACGATAACCGGCAAATTAATTAATTAATTCCAGACCATCTAAGGGAGTGTACGGTAATAGTCTTTCTCCCTCCTCGGGACGTCTCAAACGCGATTTTAGCATCAACTTACGTACTTAAGTGGAAGAAATTTCTGCCTGATTTAATCGAAATCGCAACAATGTAATTTTTACGCTGATTCACCATCACAAACGAAGGAATGCGAATTTTAGCTGGATTAATTATAATCACAATTTACACGCAATCGACTCGCAGTCGAGCGTAGAAGAAGCAAGTTCAATTCTCCTCTCGTTCAATTAACCGTGATTTTTCGGCATCGGGAGAGGAAAGAAATTAATTCTCACCGGAACACTCGTTCGGAACGTCTTTCCGCTTCCTCCTTGGGACTTCCCGACGCAGCACCGCCTCTTATATTGTCCCAAGCCGAGTCTAGGTCTTTTGAAACTACCGATTCCTAGATCGCGGCCGAAGGCTATAACTTCGAGTCCGTTTTGTCGTTGCTCTGCACGACCTGCGCGGAATTCTCGCGGGCGATACAGTCGCGAACGGCCTGCAGAATGATGCCTATCCGGCGATCGAGCGCGTCCAGGTGGGGTTCCCAGAGGACTGGAGCCACGGGGTCCTTCGCCATACTTTGTCGCATAGCCGCGCTCAGCCGCGTAGGCCCGTTGTGGAAACTGCAACCAGGTATCGTCCAGGTAAATAGAGCGCGCGCGCGCGCTCGAGTGTATCGCGAAAGCGTGTCTTTTTCGAGATTTATTGTTTGTTCACCATTTTACAAGTGTGAAATATACCGCCGCGTGAACATAATCTCCTTCGCTTCGGGATCGATCGCCGCTCGATCTCGAGGATCTCTCGCGTTTTCTCTTTAATTTCGCCGAGTCCTGCGAAGGACTCCCCGATGGCCGGGAAGTCGAGTGAGGCAGAAGCAAAGCACTTCGAGAAAGCCCACTTTTATCCACGTGACGCGTCGGAATGTGTGTGTGTGTGTGTGTGTGTCATCATATAAATAGAGCCGAGTGTCTGCTCGAGCCAATACTTTATTCATTGGCCCCGGCGACTCGAGGAGGCCTCCATTATCGTTCTGAAAGCTTCCAACCGCTCTCGCTTGTTGATCTAAAAACCCGTTTCCCTGCCTCCTCCTCTACTTTCCATCCTACGTAACTCTGAAAAGCGTCTCGATGCTGTTATCAATCCCAAAAGCTCCGACCCCGATATTGTTTCTTCGAGAAACGTTCGATTACCGTCGGGCAAACTGTTTTCCTCTTCTGCCTTGCTCTCTTCTTTTTTTTTTCATTATATTATTGTTACCAACGAACGGTGAAGTAATTCAAGAACGGTCTATTATTGGTCCTGCAAGCTTCGCTCGATCTAAAGACGTCGCTCTGAAAAATGCGTCGTCGTACTATCAAGCGCCGCTATCAATTCCGAAAACGTCGACCTCGATATTGTTTCCTGGAGAAATCTTTGATCACAGCCGCGAAGTCGTTTATTCACTGCGATATCAGCGATATGACAATAAAAAAAATGATAACGTTGGAAAACTGTTTCTCTATCGTGGGTCTTATCGGTTTGCGAATTCTGCGAATCAATTAGAATTTACTTTCTTTTTTTAATCTTCTTTTTAAGCGGCTGTGCGCCACTTGTCAAGTCTTAATCTTTTGTTTCTTTTTTCTTTCGGTGATAATTTAATGAAACGTTATATCCTGAGACGTTTGAGACATTCATTGAATTTTTAACATCTTTATTCCTAAAAAGTTAACGCATTCAAATTTAAATCTCTCCGAAGTAAAATCCGCAATGTCGGGTTCTTGACATTTTATAAAGAATAAGACCTCCCAACCAATTTGCATCTGTGAAACTGATGCGGATATAGCTATTTAGAAAAAGAAGGTACAGAAAATCCTGCAAAAGGAACGACAAGAAGAGCGTTTGGAGAAAATTGCGTTTGAACCAATTTCGCTTCATTGTTATCTTAATCACGTGGCCAATCGGACGATCTGCTGCCATGCAAAGCATGGGCGAGAAAATGGACTAACAGACGAAGAAGAAGAAGAATAGAAGAAGTCGTGATCAGCGAAACGGCAGGAAGCAATTATCTCGCGTAACAGCGCGCTTAATGGACGACGTGTGGGCTCTTTCGAGTCAGCTGTGTACGTGTATGTGTGTATGTGTGTGTGTGCGCGCACATATGCGTGTGTGAAAATGTTCAAAGAAACAAAGATCCTCCGGCGTTACAATTTCGACGTGTACCACACAGCATATTCATAATCGCCATCCCGTGTCCCGAAGGGTCAAGGGAAATCGAGCGAAACGGGAGCGATTGTTTCGACTCGGTGGAGGGGGGNGGGGGGGGGGGGGGGAATAGCGCGATGGACGGCGCGGTGTCCGTCGATCGACGATGAAATTTGCAATTCGGAGCAGGGTCGCAAATTCTTCGATCTCTCGAAAAAGGGAGGAGGCGGCGGGTGCGAGTAGAAACTTTACGATAAGGCGGATATATACCGAATCCGAAGCGTTTTATCAGAATTGCCGGCCGCTCGTGAATCTCCCGCTTTGATGCGGATTCGCGGGGACGTTTTTACGGGCCGCGATAAATTCGATGTCCGGCCGATCGGCCGGCTTTAGCGAACACCCTGTATACACATACCCATAGCGCGATCTGGAACGGGATCGCGAAATCGTTCTTCGATCGAATTCTCGCCCGAAGATTTTGAGAAAGTTTCTCCCTCGGTGCGAGTTCTCGTCTAGGCAGGATTGATCTTCCGAATTGAAAAGTTCGCGCAAACCAACTACTATTGGACAACGATATCGTTTGCCGTAACGTTGCTATCTGTCGGCCAGTTAATCAGCCAAATTGTCACACCGTAATGTAATTCATTATTATATTCATTATTGCGACATAATAACGCTGTAAATAACACCATTGTGTGCTTACCGTAGTAAAATGGCGAGCGTGCTCTGCCTGATGATGCAGCATTGCAGAAGCGGCGCCAGGATGGACGTTTCGTCGTGGAACGGCTTGCCGAAGCCGCGCCCGTGGTCCAGGTGCAGCGTGAAACTGTCGTTGCCGAAAAGCCGGAACGTCTCGTAATGATGGCGGTCCATGTTGCCCGTGAGGAAGTCAAATACCGCCATGTCCATGAGGTCGAGCAGCCGCCGACCTTCGTCGTATGGCGAGATTTCTCTCACGAGCGAACAGTAGTCGGAATCTGCAACATTTCGCGTTGATTTCGCCCTCTCTCGTTGGCGGAGAAGCCGAGTTGTTTTTTTTTCGCACAATCGAACGGATAATTATACACAATAACTTGACACGCAAATCCGAGATGTGAAACACGAAAATAATAAAAGGATAATCGTATATTTTGGGTCGGTGCAAAATTTCGTCCCGTTTTTTAATCAGAGTTCCATCAGTCAGAAATCCAAGAATTTCTATGAGCGCGGGATCATGCAATTACCGAAGAGATGGCAGGTCATCGAACAAAACGACGATAGTTAATTGATTGATTGTATTTTAAAATAAATAAATGTTATTTATATACATAAATGTTTTTATTTAAAGGCAGGATGAATTTTTTACCAACCCAATACAATTATTTCCGTTTAATTATATTTCACAAAATATCATATATATATATACTCTCACCGTGTTCCCATTGAGCTTTCTTCCGCTTGTGATAGCTTCGGCGCCAAGGATGCCGCCAGGCTTTCCGGGTGGCGAGGATCTTGTCAGGCAGGAAAGCGGCGAAGCTGCCTTCGAGACTGTCGGGCGTGCCGCACACGGCATGCGCCGTGTCGCAGTAATAGCTGCACTTGCCGTGGAAGCACAGGTTGCCAGCGGGACTGACAAAGAACGTTTTCAGCAGCTCGCCATCGGCGATCTGATAGATCTCCGTGGTGACGTTGAGCGTCCGGCCGCTCACCGGCATCGCCCTGCGAAAGCCCAGCAGCCTGTGGACCGAGAAACCCCGGGGATTTAACACCTCTTAAGAGAGAGTTTGCTCTCCAAAGCGAACTAAGTCTCTCTTCCGTATCGAATGCAAGCCTCACCTGTCCAGGTGGAAGGACGCGATCTCGGCGGTGTGCCTCTCGAAGTCCGTAAAGTAGAAGTGATTCGGCAGAGTCTGCTGCTCCCGCGGAAATCTGTAAGATCGACGACGACGAGGACGATGACTCGGTTACGATCGCGGCAAGGGTGAAGAACGTTACGCGGGAAGGGCAGTTTTATGCGAAGAGTCAATGCGCGGGAATTCACGGTTTTGCAAGGTTCCTTGAATCGTAATTATGCTCCTGCCGGAGGACGAGTGAGAAGGGAGCTCCGATGGTCTCGGAACACCCTGTGTAACGGTGGGAGCGTGTCCGAAAAGAGCTTGCGTGCGTAATATTGCGGGAATTATCCAAGATTGCTATATTGCAGGAGATTAGGGCGAATTTTGCGGCATCATTCGATCGCTCGATATGTATACATCGCGTGACTTCGCGATCGCCCGCATACGTAACGCCAAATTGTTTATCCTTCTCTCTGCCGACATTTTTATATAGGATTCCGCGGTTTTTCCAATTGTTCCGCATGAAACGAAATGGATGATTTTTTTTACAGGAATAACGTACCGATCTCGAGGAAGATGATAATTGAACCATTCGATTTCCGGCGGGACAGATCCTCCTCTTTCGTTCTCTCGATCGCAGCCAGCTTGCGAGATTCATGCGCTCCGTTCGTGCTTATTGTCCTGTCTCGTGTGTATACATATATATATACACACATATATATATACCGCACGCGACTCGTAAAACCCGCACGAAGATCACCGGGTAAATATTTGATCGCGCGCTGTGGAGTTTGCGGAACTCCCGAAGCTTTCTCTTTCTCTCTCTCTCTCTCTCTGTTCCTCCCTTCGTCCTTCGTTACTCTTCCTCAGGAGAGGTCCTCGAGAGAGAAGCTCGGGACCAATAAAAGCTCCCGAGCTTTCGCATTGTCCCTTTGCCACCGCTCGCGCTCTCCTGCGACGAATAAATTCGTTTCTCTTTTTTGCGTTTGTTTTTTTTTCCTTTCCTTTTTCTTTGCTTCACTTCCGGCTGCTCCGGGGGATCGATCGAGAATATTATTCGACGACGTGACGTCATTATATAAAATCTCATCGGGTAAAAAAACAATTAATTTCATCTCCATTACAATTTAATTTCGTTATGCTGTAACTGTGAGTATTACAGCGGCAAACATGCGATAATTATCGAACGATTTTGATAACAAGCGTGGATTCGTAACGATTGTTATATTAATGTGCATTGTTTATAATTACATTTAACTCGTCCACTAAATAAATAAATAATTAAGCTGTGCAGAATTGTATTTGGAAATTATTAGTAGAAACGGGGCGAATAATTGCGAAGCTCGTTAAATCGTAGCGGCTGATACGTACCGTTTGAAGTTTTGAGGTCGAACTCGCCTCGCGCCGCGAAGTCAATACTTATTTTGTACCTGTCATGCTACACGACGTTGCCGACGATAGATCGCGCCGGGGAAAAAAGCAAACAGCGAGAGAAACCGCGACGGAGAGCCGTGAAATTTAAGCGCATCAGGGACAGCACGCACGGAGTCTCACGATGATACAATATCAAGGGATTTTCTTATTATCCGCGGAGGGCGCAATATCCTGAGAAGAGACCGCGGGAAAATCGGGAAAATTGTCGGACGAGCCTGTCGTACCGCATATTGCGACTCTCTCTCTCTCTCTCTCTCTCTCTCTCGTTCCCCGATGGTCCACGAGTGGCTGGGCCCTTTAAACTTCCGGTGGGCCGAAGACTCCGCGATAAGTGGGCGCCGGCTTAAACTCCGGTAATAAGTTCGCCAATAAGTTTGCCGGCAAGTTTGCGAGAGAGAATTTCGGGCGAGATTGCGAGCCAGCCGCAATAAGCTCTCGTTATATTCGCTCGGACGACTCGCTCTCGCACCTCTTCTTTGCGCGCGAAGGAGAAAAAAAAACATATGTATATTCGAGGAGAGAGGGGGAGACAGGGGAGTGTAAAAGGATCTTTCGAGGCTCGCGAATTCGTGGTCACGACGGCACTTTGGTCGCTCGCCACGTCACTCGACGGTAAAATTGTCGCGTTTTACGAGCGTAAAGCGGCTCGAATGGATCGCGCAAACACGACGAGGTCTAACGAACCCCCCTTGATGAAAAGTGTCCATCGCGCACATCGCGATAAGGTGTTTGGAAAAAAGGCACGCGCGAAACAATAGTCCGGTGTGTGACGTATCATTCGCGAGGAGAGCGATGTACGAGAGTGAGAGGAAAAAGAAGAAGGGGCGGTGGACGATGATGAAGGGGGCCGCCGGTTGCTCTCACGGCACGAGGCGACGCTCGGGACACCACTTATGTAATTGCGCTCGTAATCCGATCCGCGTAACTTCGTCGAGTGGGAAAAAGCGGCGGAGCGAGACGAGACAAGAGAAAGAGAGAGAAAGAAAGAGAAAGGGAGCGATCGAACGAATGAGCGAATGACTGAGTTAGAAATTTATTCTGCCCTCGCGAGTGTGACCATTCGAGAGACGTGCGAACAAAAAAGATGCTATCATAGTCGTACTGATGTGTAAGCTTCATTTTCTTTTAACACGGATCGAAAATAATTGGGACTTGAAATGATACAGTGTTCGTGAGGTTTGCTCATTTTTCATGTCGCGACTCGTCTCTCACTCCTGCATGTAATGTCTAAACATGTGGGCCCTTCCATTCTAGGAATACGTTACGTGCGATTTCCCGGCGTGCGAATTCAATGTGGCCGACGTTTCAGCATTAATTTGAACGCTATCGGGACGTCGCGACGCTCGACGTCACCGGCAACAAACTGCCCAAGTAATTTCGCGAGCGCTGCCTGCCTGCCTGCCTGTGACTTCGAGATACGCCGAGAACTTTGCGACACTAGAAGCCCCGTTCGCGAGTCCGAGCCGACCTCTTCCTCGTAATTTCTACGCGATCGCCTCTAATTAGCGCCATAATCTCCCGCTAGCGTTCCGTCGCACCGTTAATTGATATTGTCCGATTCGAATATTCTCCCCTTCCCGCGACGAATCGACGACTGTTAATTCCTTTCGTATTTATCTCCTCAGCGGATGGCCCAGAAAGGATATTAATGGATGAAAAGAATTAAATATGCACGTTTATATCGAGTGTGCCGATTGCACACTTACCGCATCGGCTTAAATAGCGCCTGCATGTTGTCGCCGTAATCAATTATCAGCTTCAACTGCGTGCCACCGTCCTTCTGAACTGCAACAAACAAACCAGCGAATATTTAAGCAACATTGTAACATTAAAAAAATATATAATAAATATAAAACTACTACAGAGATGGCAAAACCCATTTTTTCAATATGAATAGAAAATATATCTTATAGAGAATAATCTAACTTTATAAATTTCTCTCTTTCTCCCTTTCTCTCTCTCTTTCGTTAAGGCAGATCCACTAAATAGTGAAAAAAAAAATGACGTGTAAAATTAAATGTAATACGATAAAGAAAAGATAGGCGTATATTATATAAAATAATGACTCTAATTAGTAATGTGTCTAACTTAGTAATTTGACTCTAATGAGTAATAATTGTTTACTAATAACTTTAATTTACTGATAGAGAGAAACAATAAATAAAAAATATAAAAATTCAAGTCAATAATGATAACGAGCGATAATTTATAATTTTATAAATGGAATAATACTACCGGATAGCTTAATTACTGACAGATTAGGACTCTGCGTGTGCGATACGAGGTAATTAGGACGCTTCTAATAAAGCGCCATTAAGCCACTACGTTCCACTTGGGCCACGTCGCGCAACAAGCAAGCTTTAAGTAGCTCGAGTCAATAATTCGCTCGACCATGCCGATAAAACGCGTCTGTCCGCCCGTCCGTCTAGCGGTTGAATTAGCAGACATATATAATTCACCGCATAGTCGTCATCGCGACTGATATATTCAGACATATATTAAAATGATGCGAGGACGTCGACAAGACTGGCGCCTCTCATGTTTTGCGCTTAGACATACAATGGATATCTATTTCTCCAGATAATTTGCAAATAAATGTCTATTACCGCCAATATTGTACCACATAATGTGTGTGTGTATTGTTATTATTTAAATATATATTAAAATTAATATATTTATTTAAAAAGTTGAGTTTAAAGTTCCTTTCTCTTGGAAATCTTTTACTCTTTACCTTGTAATTTTAGATTTTTCAACGGATGGCACAGGTTGAAAAGCGCTCGACAAAAAGTTACAGCAAAAGGTGGAACATAATCTCGCTTAAATTACTATTTTCAAGTGGCTTTCGCTGTTCTCGCTGGCGCAAACCTGACACTTCGATCCTGCCAATTTAATCGAATGATAATACTCATGATCCTACTGACGGTGCGTTAACTCAATTGCCAACACCATAGGTAATTATTGGACTAATTATAATAAGGAGACTAGATCCGCTGATCTCCATTATTCACGATCGACGTGAATTGGGGCAGAGTCTTAAATATTTCGGTCGTTCCGAGACTCCCAGTCTTATTATTAGTTAGGTATCCTTAATTTCTTAATGCGTCACCATCATTGTCATTATCCTCATCGCTAATTATCGTCTTTCTCTCTCATAACTTAGTAAACGATCAGCGAGTAACGTTACGCTTAAAAGGGCCCGAGAAGTATGAATTAAATCAAGCGGCTTATTATAAATAATCACGTATAATCTCTCGCGTAACCATTATTTAAAGTGAATAAATTAACGATATTGTTGAGAGCGTTATAATTGGACACATTGTGGAACGCCCGCGTCTAGAAATTGCTCGACGGAATGAATAAAATCGGTGGGTCTGTCCGAGCGATTAAAGGAACTCTCGAAAGCGAAATTTATTTCGGATCTATATTTTTAACTTTTATCTATTTAAGCCCCTTAAACACACTTCAATTGAAACTCGCATTTAAGCTTCACGCGCAAGTCTCGCTACTCACCGACGTGCAAGATCGGCTTGGTCGCCATCTCGTACAGCAACTGGTCCACGTACTTCGAGTCCTCGGGGTATAACTCTAACCTGGAGATCTGTAGATGAAATTTCTTCAAGGTCGTGCTGTTTTTCCTGCAATGAACGAAAATATTCGCTCAAAAATAAGTTGCGCACGAGTTGTTGGAAAATACGAAACTGCAATGCAAGCTCCTTGATTAAGCGGGTTAAATAACAAGATGATAAATTTAAGACACGGAGAGAAAACTAAAATTATCGAAGACGTTATGTTTTCCACGTTCAAGTCCCTCGATACATACCTCCGTTAAGAGAAACATTGATACCTACCTTCTTACCTACGTTAAGAGAAACATTGATTCCGCGAAAAGTGCTCTCACTAAGTTACATATCCCATGTACGCGATGACGTTATACAATGATATTACGTAAAAAAAAATTACGAGCGCGAAAGAGACGTAAACATCGAAATTTTATTCGCGATGTTCGATCGTTTCTCGTCGGGACGAGCGACATTCCGCGGGTTATAATCGTCAAAACTTTATGGCGCCGCGCGTGATATCGAGCCCTTAAGGGTGGTACAGGAAGGAAAAGAGAGAGAGAGAAAGGGAGAAAGAGGGGAATTGGAAAGGGCTGTGACGATCGTGAAAACATAATTCGTACGAGCTTTTAAAATGCATGAAACGGCGTCCGCGAGCCACGGCGGCCTTCGACCCTCGTTTTATGCGCCGAGGGCGAAAGAGCCTTTATCCGTTAGGTTGCTCTTCTTTTTCTCCAGGGGAAGCTATCTCCATGGACGCACGCACGCACGTGCGTGCGTAACGCGCACTTTTCTTTCGAGACACTTCTACATTTTTCAAATTCTTCCGTACACGTTGGAATAATAAATAGCGTATCATCAAAGCGCGCAAATGGAGACAACAATCCGCTATTGAACTCTTTCGAACACGTCCGTCGTGAATACTTTGCATAAAGAATTAATTTAGCGTCGCTAAATGGCGACATTATTATTATTAACCCAAAACTCCCATGTATACGTTTGTATCATATAATAATAACAGTAATAATTATGCGACTGCACGATAACGATTAAACGATAATAATTATTAACAAGCGTATGATAACGTATTAATAGTCTTGATCTTTTCCGTCGATTATAATTATTTTTCCATACACCCGAGATTGTCGATCGCTTCGCGATGTTTAATTGAAAAAATTCGCGTCATTTTAACGACGGGACGAAATTCCTCGGCGTAATTTTTTGCGTGTGAGAAACTTTCAGCGGCGGGGAAGCAATCGCGAAACTTAAATCGAGTAATTTACTGCCGTGCGCAGAGGCCGATTGCAGAGATTCTTTTATTAAAATTCATCTCATGGCCTTTTCGCCGCCTCCCGTCGCGACCCTCCTTCATACCCCCCCTTCCGACTGTCAACCTAAAATCCGAGTACTTGTCGATATATCCAGTTACGACGTGTTTCCAATAAAAATCCGCCCACTTTCGCTAAATAAATCATTATCACGGCGTCGCCGAAACTCCCGGCCACGTCTGAATTTTTCGCCGCATCTAACGGGCGCTGCGGAAGCGCAGGTACAGGGGCACAGACAGGGGTTCTATAATTAAAGAGAGAGAGATAGAGAAACGAGAATACGATTAGGATAGTTAACATTTAAAGTTGCAATTGTAATTCGAGACGGCGTTTAAGTCTGAATGACGGCCCAAGGATAACTCGGGGAGATTTATATCATGCCACCGGATGGTTAGTATGCCGTGAGGACTCCACTATAACGCTCCTTCGTCTTTCTCGAAGGAGAGCCGACGCGACACTTCCGGGCAAACATTTTTCATCGTCGCGAATTATTCATCGGACCACACATCTTGTATAAATTATATACATATGTATATATACACTCACACACAATATATACAGATATATTACATTTATGTATTGTATTATCTCATATGTATAATTAATTGCAACTTCATAACCTACTATTAATTTGTATAATTTATTATATGGTTGATTTTATCGGTCCGACGGTAATTTAATTAAGTTAGTTTAATTTTATAATGGTGTGTACAGAAGGTACACACACGCGTGAAAAAGTTCACGCGAGAAATTTTCGTCGATTTCAGTTTTAAATCCGAATCGTGCCGTCTCGATCAGAAGTCAAATATTTGACGATATACCTGATGGAATATTTGACAAGTTCGCTTCCAGTTCTTGGAATATTTATTTAACGAAAGTCCCATCCCCGGAACGCGATATCGCGGATACGGGGCGCAAACAAACGCAATTATATTTCACGTGATACAATTGAATTACATTTAATTATTCTCAAGTCGCTTTCTAAGTCCACATTTTTAAAGAACGATTTGGATTCATCCCGGGGGCTGACTCGTTAACGCGATCGTAAAAGCCGCTAATCAACATCATCATCGTCGTCATCCATGCTCTGATCAACGGATTATCAAGTTTGAACATACGACGGGCTGATTAGGATTTTCGTGATTAGGCTACTCTCTCTCTCTCCCTCTTTGTCGACGTCGTCGCGACGTCGTCTTGTCTCGAAGTGCGCAAACCGAATCTTGTGCCGTAGATTGAGTTCGGGAACACACGTGCGAGCGAAACTAATCCGCGACTTCTCTTTGCCCCCCTTTTCACCCCTCCCTCGTTCTGCTATTCCTTTCTCAGCGACGACGTCGAGAACTCCGTGGAGACTTAGATCTTAAGCCTGCTGCTTCTCATGTATAACGCGTAGCTATCCCGAAATTAGCCGACGAACGAACCATCTCGACGGACGGATTATTCCCGTACGTATTATTGGATTCGCGCGCGGCTACTTGGTTTCCGACAGTTTCCGATTTCCCGAAATTTTAGATCATTCCGAGAGACAGAGAGAGGAGACCATCTAGTCTTCTCCCGCGACAATTTGGCACACATATAATGAAACTAATAATGTAATATTGATTTTAGCAATGAAAAATGTCAAACTAATATTATAAATTAGTCGGCAACAAATATAAACCTTATTGACTTGTTCACGCGATCCCATCCGTTCCATAACAAGAGTCGATAACTACATCTCGTTAAACTCGCGAATGATTCTCTAATTATGCACTACTTGCAATCAATTCTAACTCGAAGGTCGTCAACGTCGATCGATTCGCAATAACGAGCACGATTGACATAACGCACTGTGTACAATCTCGCTCTGGTTTCTTGCGCCACAGGCAGTAGTGCATCGCGCAATACGGCCGGCGATCGCTAATGCAATTTCACGGTGCATACACGGTGCAATAACGAAGGCTTAGGTCACCCTTTCATGCGTTCGCGCCGACTGATTGCGTCTTGTCCACGCGCGATTCGCATTTAATTCGGTTTGCCGCTTATATTTTTGCGTATCCCTGACCCCCCCCCCCCCNCCCCCCCCCCATCTCGCTTCCCTCATCTGCCCGATTGCATTTCCGCCTCTGATTGCGTTTCCGTTCCTTCTGAATGCGCGGCAGAAGCGTGAAAGGGCGAGACCGTGGTCCTTACGCGTGGAGATTACAAATTGCTACGGCCTCGACGACGCCCCCCGAATGACAGGGGGATCGTTACGAGTTAATTATTACAGTAATTATCACCGCTTCAACGATACTCGGAGCGAAGGATACGCCGGCTTTTCCGGAAGAACGGACACGATTTCGCATCTCTATATAATTTTCGGAAAATAACGCGGTCAACGTCGGGAGATTCTCAAGTGACGCGGCGGCGCTGACCGACCGTCCGGCGCGGACGATGCATAATGCATACGATGCAGCTTCTCACGCGATCTCGCGCGGAGGAAATATCACGGCGACGTGGAGAATATCAATCCCGCCGCGGATATCAATGGCGAATCGGAAGCGGAGATGTCGCTTCCTCGCGCCGATTCGATTCCTCCGTGGTATAACGGGCGTACCGACGGGGTTCCCGAGATGTCTCTCGATTGCACGTAGCAGCAGAGGAAGATGGTTTGTCCTTAAATTGCAAACAAATCGTTACGTCGTCGCATTACGATGACGAGCCGTCTTTTCAAGCATCCGAGTCGAACGAGTCGTGCATGCACTGTTGCGACCAAGAGCTGGATCGCGGCAGGATCCAGCAACGGAAGGAGCACACTTCAGTCAACCTCGATTAACGTCGACCAACTTCGCCGAGGAGTTTTCTAATTGCTCACGCAATTAAATGGCTCACGGCGATTATCAACGGCTCATATCGCGCTGTAATGGTTTATCACGCCCCGTTGACAAATCGGGACATCCTCGAGCGATGCATCACGTCACCGATAAGTGCAACAGTAACAATACGCAGTGCGAAAAATTTCACGTCAAAAGTACGAACGTACGAGAAGAAAAAATTAACAGGCGAGCTTCCGCCCGACGGAAGATTATTCTAAAATTAGCTGTGACCGAGATTAAATCGGTGTAAAAAAAAAGCCACTAATTGTCACGCAATTAAGCAGATTGAAAGTAAGGCAATTGCCATGTAATCACGGCAATATAATTTAACATTTGTAGAATCTCGCTGTCGGCGAGTCGAAATAGCGCGAGGGAGCGCGCGAATGCGCATTCTCTCCCTTCGTCCGTTGATTTCCACGCGGATACAGATGCAGGTGCACGACGCATTGTCCACGGCGGCAACGCTACGGGAGCTACGTATGAAAGGAGAGCTCGTGTCGCATTCGCGGAGAAATAATTCAGCGACTGTGTGTGGTAGGTCCGGGCGAACAGGTGACAACAGTTCGAACATTTAAACGCGCATTCGTCCACTCGAGTTCGTTAATACGTCTCAGCTCGCCGAACGTACGTCCTCCCTCCCTTTCCGTAAAAGGGACTTCAAATCCGATTTTCGCTTCTCGAGTTTCGGAGAATTAAGAGTTCGAGATCTTTCGACGTTTTTCAACGAAAAGTACGGGCCGTCTTCCGCCTGCAATAGTATCGACCATCGCGCGTCACCGGGAAGCAGTCGCGAAAGGGCCGACATGTATTTCCCTCGAGGAGGGTTACGCTCCGTGTAAACGCTTCCGGTCCGCGCGCGCTATCGCGGACGCCGCCATCACCGCCGTGTCGCCACACTGGGGGGAAATAAGTCATTGTTTTGCGTAACAATGGCGCTATGTCATTCCCGTCAGCCGGCTCTATTTCGTCTAATTGAATTTTTATCGCTTATCCTCGCAGAGAAACTGCGATCGTCGTTCTTTTTTTATCAAGTTTCCTCGCTTGCGAGGGAGCGTGTGCTTTTCTTCCGCCTGTAAAACGAGAAACGAAATTCCTCGACGACGGGGGGAGAAATGTTATCGAATTGGCCTGACCGCGCGCACGTGATCATTTTCGCGAGAGAACTTCTTCTTCGTGCCGCCGAGAACGAGGCATCGAAAATAGACGGGACTGCTTCACACTCCGACGTGAAACGTAATTTCCTTTTTACCATGTATCCGGTATATATACGTGCATACTTTCATAGTAACGTATTTATATCATTACATGTGACATGATTCGCGTTCTAATCGCTGGAGATATGGGGGCAGAAAGAGAGGATAGGAGGGGGGAACATGAAGGAAGAGGGAACGTTCCGCTCTGGAAAACGGAGACGCATTTCTCTCCCGGGGAAAAGCCATTTTCTCGCCTCTCGCTGTTTACCCCGGCTCATCTATAATTTCTATTCTCCTTGTTTACGGCGTCCCCTCTCGCGGCGCGGCGCTCCGAGAATCGGCGCTCTTATTTTGCCGTTCGGCCCGATGGGACACGTCCCGTGACATTCCTCTGTGGAAAATTTTGTAAATTCGCGGACGACAATTTTCTCACCTTCGACCGTTAAGGGAAAAATTTCCGGGAAAGATCCGTCTCACCGTTTAACTTGCATCAACCCAGTGTCCCCCCGAGTAGCATCGCGCTCCGCGATTATTACGAAATATGGCGTATTAATTTCACACACACGCACACGTGAAATGTCGTGCACGGTATCGTTATACATGCCGTGAATTTAATTTTTTCCCCTGTAATACAGAGGATCGTGTAATCTTCAACTCAACCGCGCAATCAATAAGATATTTTCATTTTTTTTATGCTAACGTTCGAAAAAGCTTAGGTTCAACCGCGCTTCATGAATCTAAAATTTACGGTGTCCGTATTCCTGTAAATCAGTTTCAATATTAGCGCGCGGGGCCGGCAAAATCAATCTCACGTGTTTCTCTTCGCTTCAATCCACGATCGACTATGACAATTTGGACAGGGAATAGGCGGTTCTGTTTGCCGGAAACGGAATACGGGAGCAGAGAGAGGTCGCTGTTGACCTAATTTCGGCTCATTGTGTATAAACTGAAACTAACCGAGCGAGGATCCGGCGATCTATAGATCCATAGATCGCTGCCTCTGTGCGCGCGCATACCACGTATGCGTGAGTGCATGCGTGCGTGTAAACTAACAAGCTACCGTAAATGTAAGAAAACGAGAATCATAAATCACAGCAGAGCGGTGGAACTACGGATTCAACGAAGCGATATTTCGCGTCGACCTTCGATCACGATTTGAGCAAGTGAAATTACGATCAAATTTTGTTATTGCACGCAGCCACGAGCGAAGATTTGATTCGGACTCGAAAACTTTTCGAGACGCATTTGTTTCATCTATCGCGCTGGCTCGCGTTGCTTTTATCTTTCTTATTTGATAAGCCATGATAAGAAGCGTGGTAAAGCTTGTTTACGACGTCGTTGTGACGGGATACGCCATTTAACTTCGACGAGTATATCTGCACCAACAGAATTTTAAATGCTATTTTATATTTTCAAATTTTTTTGTAGAATTAGAACCGCACGGTATATCCTATAATTGTACAGTTAAGACACATACACACATATATATAATGTTTTATATTTATAGTTTGCATAGTGTGATCGCGGAATATATCGAAAAATTCTCAAGCGACGCGGCGGCGACGCGACCCAATAACCGTGACACAATTTTCCCGCGGCTTTTCCACGCTCGCGTGCGAATTCGATTGTTCCTCTCTCGCCGTCTGTCGATACTAAATTCACGCGTATTCGCAATTGGCCGGAACAAAGTAGCGAGAGCCACGTGTGTGGACGGACATACTTTCGCGACGTTCTTCGACACGCGACGCTTCGTTGGAAAATTATGCCACCGTTCCCCTCCCGTCCTGTATACATTTCGTCGTGTATAGACGCCGCGTATATTTCACGTTTTATTCTGACATAAAATACGAAGTGTCTCTCGTAAAGTATCCACCTTTCAATGAACTTGCCCTCTTCCTTTCACGCATGGAATGACGAGCCAAGTTGATTAACTTAAAAAAGGGTGATATGCGCGAGAAAAGCGCGATAATTGTACATGTATGGTTGTGTAATGCGAGTGAGTATGTACGGATATATACCTTTGAGGGTCTCTTTATCAGCATCCATAATCTATCACGCGACACAACTTCCGCAATTTTTCCACGAAAAGAGACACACACCTATGTACATACACAACGTTGGTTTATACGTTGATTAGAAGTACAGTTATGTAATTACGAATCATGTTGCAGGTTAAACTGGATTAACGTATTCGCGAGACTGGACATACTGGAAATACTAGTTGCAGTTATTTGACCGATACACACCGTCGACGCGAGGTGATACGAATTATCCGCTAAAGTAATTGTGGCTGATTTCCGTCGTCCGGAACGTACCGACTTTCTATTATGCACCGATATTTTACACTGCTCGAAACAATTACGGGATCGCACATTCGATCTATATACTATATATATATATATATATATATAATGCTTTCACGTGCAGATTAAATAATTGGAACAAAAATCCTTGTAAAATTTTATAGTAAAATAATTTCTGGTGTTAAAATTAAGTTGGAATATTAAATTAGAATAAAATTCAATTAAAATTAAAAACTGGGTTAAACCGTACATTAGAATTATAAACAAATTTCTCGTAAAAATAAAGTTATATAGAAGTAATAAGTAAATAGGGTTTCATAAAAATGAAATAAAAATGAGAATAAGCCGAACGTGCTCTAACATGAAGCGAAAGTAACGGGTTAACGATAATCTCGATAGAAATTTAACGATGCAGCAGAAATCGGATTAAGTGATGTGCTCCGATTAATCGAATTCTGGTAAAAATTGGAATTCCTGTAAAAACTAAGTTAGAATAAATCCTAATGAAAATCGGATGAAAATTAGATCGAGTCCCGTCTCTTGCGTATCACAGGACAAATTTAAAACTTTCATAAAAATTAAATGATATATATGTAAATAGACAGAAATATGTCAAAATATAAAAAAAAAGTTTAATCAAGTTGCATTTGTGTTTAAAATAGATATTAAACAATTCAATAATTATCAGAATCTTAATAGAAACTTAACAACTCCGCGAGAATTTCAATACAGATTTAACAACCTTTCCGAAGATTGTTGCGATCGTTACGCATCGCCAAACAAGCTCTTTCTTCACGACTCAGCGCTTTTACAGTGGTCACCGATAAACGTTAATAACACAGGAAATTAAAATAAAAAATTCCGGTGTGGTTTTACGATGTATCAAAGCGCGAAGAGCGCGCATCGCTTTCGATTTATTTTTTATCAGATAATATCGTTAATGTCGCGCGCGATTAGAGCGGATGTAACGCCGAGGAGACCGGCTTTTATGATCGCGTTCTCGTTAGAATTGCGACGGAACGAGCGTAGCGTGAAATACGTCAAACACATGGACACGGGCGATAGGAAGTGTTATACTTCACGGTTGATCGGCCAGGAGCTTCTTTTCAGTTTGTTTTACCGTTGAATTGGCGTGAAGGAAATTCGAATTTAAGTTACGAGGCGAAACCGAACGAAAATTTAATAAAATAAATCAACTCCCTCGATACTTCTCTCATAATTTAATCTTTTCCTTACTATTTGCGAGCAACCGAAATGTACAGATCGAGGAAACAACGGAAATCCGTTACTCCGAATATAATCGCATTGTTTCGTACTTTATCACGACGCACACGCGCGAGTTTTTCAATATTCCGCCCCGATATTCTCCACTCTCTTTATCCTCATCGAAATGAAAGGATTAACGTCGCCGTGAGGTTTAACGTTACAGAAATGCCATCCTATGACTCACAGGACGTAATGATGCCTTTGGGCTCATCCACGTCGTAATTTACCGCGTAAAGAGTGTGCGCCTCGGCTTTTTCAGGGCTTTGAAACGTCGTCAATAGGCCGGCATTTTATCGTAAAAAGGGTAGGAAAGATAAGGGCGGAGAGAAAGACGGGAGACAAATATTTGAGACGAAGAAAAAAGGAGAGAAAGAGAGAATGGATAAGCTATCCACCTCGGAAATTCAGATCGCGCAGTGCATCGCGTCTAACGGGTGGCGGCGAAAAAATCCCACGCTCTCTCGTTGGCACAACACCGGCTCTGTGAAATCGGAAGCAATCTCGATCGAGCGAAACACAATACCGATACCCAGAAAAGTGAGAGAAATCGTCCATCTCGCCTCTCGCCTCCCGGCGGTTTTATAGCGTTGTTTTTGTTCGTCTGAAAGATAATTGGAGCTAATTAAAATGCAAAACGCGCAGCAGTGGTCCGTGAAGTGAGATTTCCAGATAACGCGCCAGTCTCTCTACACGGCTCCTTGTTTTTTTTCTCCCCGTTATTCTTCTTCGTTAGACACTTATTTGCTAATTTTATACTTCTTTACGTCGCCTTTATAATTAAATATCGTCCACACGATTGAATTTTTATGAGAATTCCAATGTCGCGCACCGGTGCGAATTGACCTAATTTTTGTTCGATTTTTAGCGAGATTTATACAGACTTGGTGTAATTTTCACGATAGGATTCTGATGTTTCTTTTTTACATGGGAATCAAGATTGCAGTATCGCGATGTTACGTTGTGTGTCTCTGCGAATTTTCGATCGTTATCTCGATGCGACGATGCAACAGGTAGGCATTCTTCCGCTGTTGCTATTTCGCACCTGCCCTGCCCTCGTCGTCCACCGTCGCGCCAAACGGGATATATAAGCGGTAAGGTCCATTTAATTGTTACGAAACAAGGAAAAGTGTAACGCGCTTGCTCGTCACATTTTATCAAATATATCTCGAATATTCTACGCGAGACACCTTTGCGTTTTACTTAACGCAAATCTTTTTTGTTTTTCAAAACCTCTACTTTACGGATACAGTGCGATATCGCGACAATAAATGTTATTATTAAATGTTAAAAAAATGTATGAATAGTATCTTTATCGTTTCCGGGACATCAAACGAATTTCTAACGTGGTGATAAAATTTAGATTGACAATGTATTTCCTCATTTAGTCAATTTAAAACAATTCAGTGTCTAATTAAAGCAGCGATATTATTAATGTTCCAACTTAATGATTTGTTTTCAAGTTCAAGAAAAAGAATAAAGAAACGGTTTACAACATTTTTTTATAAACGCAGGTCGTACGCAGCATAATATTTCCATGTTGTNGGAAAATTATTATTCGTTGAAGTCAAAAGGAGATTGATGCTTTTAAGAAATATACATTTATAAATGCAAGATTGTACGAAGTTGCAAACTGAATTTTCCAAATCACAGATTGGAAGTGAATTACGAAACACGTAGGAGATAGAAATAAAATCGCGTTATAAATCGCGAAGTTTATAAATTACCGAGCTCTGACAATCCGACAACATATCGATGGCCAACGTTCGATAATTGATTAATTAATTAGACATCATCAAATCGCGATGCGGGTTTGCAAATAATCACAACCGGCAGGACGACAAACAAATGCACAAACGCAAATAAGCGATGTTAACGTTCCGCGAATTTTAATGGCGACATCGACAAATTCCGCGACGCGACTTAAATATTAATTAGTTTATGAATTTAATTGCACATATTAAATTCGCAGAGATTTTTGCGGAATATGTCATCGCCGGCGAATATGTTGCACAAGCTGCATTCCGGGAATCGACCGCAAGGTGACACGCTCTAACACAACACGCGACGAGTGGACACATGCTGATGACGCATTTCCTCTCTTCGTAATCCAGCGTTGTTCCAGCGCGATCCACGGTTTCGCCGCACGGTAACGCAATACTGCGACGATATGATATCTCGAAATAAACGTGCGAAAATATTAATGGCGCATCTCTCTCTCTCTCCCTCTGTCAATTTTGCATTGACTTTTTCTCAGCGGTCAGAATATCGTTAAAGATTTCCAAAGAGAACGTGTTGAAACACATGTTGAAACCACGTGCGATCGATGCAATTCAATAACGATCGTTATTTTTGCGGATTTAACCTCTATTTTTTTTTTCGGTGCATTCTCCTTCCACGAGTTTCGCCGAACATGCGACTTCACTGGCTGTCTTCAATAATCGTACGCGCGCATCATCGCGGAAATAGGGCGGCGCCGCTGCAACTGTAATCATCGTACTTCCGCCATCGTCGCGTAATCACGCTCCCGATGCATCGGAAACTGAAACGACCCTCCCGCATCGCGACATTTATACAGCGGTAATTTCGAGTCGTAGACAGGCAAAATCGTACGAAGTCCGTTAGTAGAGTAAACAGTAAAAAGCATTTTGTACTAAATTTTGTGTTGAAACCGGTCCTTGTTGAAACTTTCCTGTCAAATTTTTAACATACACGTATGTTAATTTAACATATTGTGCTTATGTTATCTCAAAATTTTGTGTTGAGTCGATATTCAATATGTGTAAAATTAAATAACACATTTCATACCTCTCTCTTTCTCAGTGTCGATTAACACGTTATAGATATTAATTTTGTGCTAATTTTTTACATGATATTTGTATTACTTTTCAATATATTCACCTTGTGTTAAGAAATGTGTTAAATTTAACACGAAACTTTTTATTGTATATGAAAAATATTTCGTCGTTAAAGGAAAAGTTGTAAAGAATTCACAATGACGGGCATATCATCGTCTCATCAAACAGTACTGAATTTGATCACATTGACTTCCTGTGAATGATCAATAATGGAAACTTTCAAACCTTATTCGTGTTAAATTTTCAATTACTTTAAAACATTTTCATAAATTTAGCGACAGAGTCGTAAATATTCCTGTCCACGAATACTGCGGGAAATTGCAATATTAAGAACATTCCAGTTCGCTAAAAGAAGAGTTAAAGAACTTCAGTAGACACTTTTTACCCACTTTTTAATTCAATTTTCCTGATGTATTCCAAAAATATGATTAGAAAACAATGGACCAAAAATGGTGACCTATATAGGATAACGATCGCACGGAGCGAGAGAGATGGCGGGTAAAATAGACAAATAAGAGAAAAGTTGGCGGAATTTAGCAAACAAGAGAGAGAGAGAGAGAGAATCTTGCCATTTCGGTCTACCTTCTCGACAGCTCGATCGTGCCCCAAAAATATCGTTAGAAACGCGTGTAGTGAGAATTGTGCCAGCGCATTTCGCGCGGAACAACAAATCGAATGGACCCGACGCGACGGGCTTTGTGAGCGTTCTTCGGCGCGCGATTATAACGAAACGTAATTCCATGAAGGCGGCATGGAACATCGCGCACCTGTACCAACAGCGCTTGTGTGCCATTGCACGTTGTATACGAGGGTGTGTACACGCGACAAGCAACACACACGCCCACACACGTGCGCGCGCGCGCGCACGTCGAGATTACGTACGTTCGTCCCGACTGTCATCGGTATAATTGCGTTTGCAAACGGCAAACGCACTCGTGCATGTGTGGCAACTCGCACGTTCCGCGCAACGCGTAAAGTCGCGTTCACATCGGAGAAGGGAAACGAGAGCAAACGGAGCGATCTCGCTACTCTGCCGTGTTCTCGGCTGTTCGCACGCGAATCCTGAGACTTTCAGAGATGAATGTGCGACGCGGTGAAATTTAAAAAGAAAAATATCGATCTCTCCACGCCATCGGCGATGGTCTTGCTCGCGCATGCCTTTGGTTTTTTTCGTTCGAAGCATTTTCACTCTCGAAAAAGAGATCCACTCACCTGGATACCACCTTCCGCAGCTCGCCGATCGTCGGGTTGTAATCGTGGTCCTCGCCGCTGATCCTCGCTACTCCCTCGTCGACGTTTATCCCATAGCCGTTCACCACCAGGTTGACCAGATCCGGAAACTCGTCCTGCTTCCTCGCAGTCGACGACGACGGCGATGTCGGTGGCGTCGTGTCCGACCTGCCGGATTTTTCGACGACACCCGGCGTCGCGTCCGCCTGTTCGCGACTTCCGTTCATCCGCTGAAGAAATTTTCGCCGGAAGTTGTTGTAGACCGTGTCGGCGTCCGGCCGGTCGCCCAGCTTGACGCGCGCATGACTCGCCACCAAATGGTGGCCGCTGTAGCCCAGATCCATCTGCAGATCCATCACGAGCAACAGCGTGAATAGGATGGCGAATGCGCTCAGCGCGAGCACGAATTTGTCGCGAATGCGAATCAGCCTCATTTTCAGCTTCATTCTGCCACCGTCCGTGGACTGTGGTCGTTTGAACGGCGGACACGCAGGATTGCCCGGTCGATGATTTTTACGACCGGCGGAAGACTTCGGCGGATCCTTCTGTCTCACTCGTTGATTGTTCGAAGCTTCAGGATCGCGGGGCACCTTCAAAGCGGACGAATAGTCGAGGTCCGTGACGACGATGTTCAAGATTTTCCCGGGGACTTCTGCGTTGACGGCCGGCCTCTCCGAGTTTCTCTCGACAATTTCTACCTCAATGACTGAATCTTTCCGGGTGTTATCGGGATCATTCGCCTCGATGGTTGAGTTCAAGGTTCCTCCAGGACTTCTCTCGTTACGCGCGCGATTAAGCAAACATTCCGATACACTTCCGATAGACTTCACGGTAGAATCGAGTTCCGCCTTTTCGGGAGTATCTACGAATTGCTGTGCGTGAGAGGGAATATTCGCCTTCCTCCTTTCAGAGATCGTAATCTGCTCTTCGGGTGGTTTCACGATCAACTGACGAGGTACCGCGTGTCTCTGCGAGACCGCAAGTCCGCATCTCGAATCGCGTTTATCGGTTGACCCACCGCTATCGGGCTCCGCTGACCCCCGACCTGGCCAGTCTTCCTCCTCTTTTTCCTCCTCCTCCTTCTCCTCTTCCCCTCCCTTCTTTTCTTCTTCTGGCGGTGGCGACCGCTTCAGTTTGCGATCGCGTTGCTCCCGCAACGTTTTCTTAGGACCGTGAAGAGCCCACTGCAAATTTTCCGATGAAAGACGGCGTCTGTGAACAACCGTCGATCCATAAGAAACACGATCTGTCGGTCGATTGCTCCCGGTCGTACGTTTCAGCCTCAAAGGCGCCACGGGCTTCGCGCGATCTCCCGTTTCTTCAATGATAGTCGAGGAACAAAGGTCCTTCGTCGATGGCGGATTGTCCTGAACGGTCTTTTCCGCCAGTTGCGGAATGTCTGCCTTCCGAACTAAGAGGCAAGCTTCCGAAGTTCCCTCAAAATCTTTCTTTACCAAGAAGCTTCTCTCTTCGAGGATACCCTTCGGCAAGAACTTTGCTTTCTCCTGAGTAGCATTTCCCGTCAATCGCATTAGTTGGCCAATCGAAGTATTATTCTTCCCCGATAATAATGAGCTCGCTCGATCATTCTGCTTCAGCAACGGCGAATTCTCCTGAATATCCTTCTTCGCGCTGACTCCCGCTTTTTCCGACGACAGACGCCGTTGATCGCTACTATCTGGCGACAACGCGCTCGCTCGATCACTCTTCTCCGGTGAGCTTCTTTCAACTAACGTACTTTCTCCGTTACTCTTCTCCGGTGACGAAGGACTCCCCTGAATATCTTCCCTTAAATTTATCCTGGTATCTTTTTGCTTTCCTCCCCCTCCTCTTCCTTTTTCTCCTTCTTCTTTTTCCTCTGATATCGAACTCTGCTGATCACTCTTATTATCTAATAACAGGCTCTCTCGAATACCCTTCTTCAGTGACAAAGGGCTATCCTTAACATCCCTCTTCCTAGACCCTGGACTATCGAGTACGGACCTTGGGCTCAAACTATGGATACTCTTCGGCGAATGGCTCTCTCGGATGCCTCTCAGCAACTTGTCGCACCTCTCACTGACATTCTCCCTCAGTAGCTTCTTGAGGAAGGATTCCGCTTTCCTAAATCTGCCAATAGCCCTCGAACGATCATCCACCCCGTTCGATAGGGATTCGTCTATGAATCTTCGCTCGAGGTCGCTCGACTCTTCTCCGTCATTATCCTCGTCTTTGAATCTGGATCCTTCGCACCCCGATCTCGATCCTCTACCGCGATCGTGCGCGCTATCTGTGGATGTCGGGCGGCCGGAAGTCGCTTTCTTCGCGTTGCCGGGGTCTACACTTTCGGAACATCTCCCGTCGGCCAGAGCTCGGAATCGCGAGGGACGATACGGCGTCTCGACGCCTAAAAGTTAGCGTTTTGGACGAACGTGCTCGCGGACGGTTCACTCGATAATACACTGTCGATACACTCTCGCTTCTCGCCGTCGTGTCGAATATTCGCGGAAGATCCGGAAGAAGGAATTTACCGCTCCGCTGAAGTCGGTCGAGTGTCCCGATCAGACCTCGAGCGATTCAGCCTGACGACCGGCGTCGTCTGAAACACAGAGAAAAATGTCTCGAACGTAACGTGGAATTGTATTATTGTTGTGTTACCTCGTCAAGGTGACGCAACGGTCCTAAAATTAAATCTGTTTACGCAACATCTCCACTCGCGGATCTCTGTCGCGGGATACATATATATAATATCCAATTGTGTAAGAAATATTTAAAAAATGATATATTAATGCGTCTTTCTAAATTGAACTTTTCAATTCACGAATCGCTCGAAAGAGAGAGGAACGGGAAATCGAAAAATAATCACATCGCACGCGGTGCATGTGATAGGTATGTAATTACACAAATTTACGCACGATGCGCTGAAGCTTCGCGGTGCAACGACGCTCTCCTTCGGTATTTAATCGGACGCATCGCGTCGCATTACGAGAGTTAATGCGTAGCATCGCGGCGCACCGCTGGCTGTTTCGCGTGTAATTCAAGTCGATAACGAGAGCCAACGTTATTTTTATACGGCGCCGTCCGCCGCGTTTTTCCACCGTGTTATATACCGTTATCGTAACGCGCGCGCGTACACACATCGCACACACGCGCGTTCGTTCACTTTGACATTTATATCGCGTTATAGCGTGTGAAATCACGTTATAGCGTGTGAAATTGGATAAGTGTGCATATGGCGTGATGCAACTGTCGTGTAATAAATGTGTATTTTTACATTAGAACGCGCACACACGGGGTATTCCGTAAATTGGTAATACGACCGAGAAGAGAATGATGTGTCTCAATGGGAAAAAAGGCAGAAACGGAAACAAAATAAAGTCGATAGTGTAGAGCAACGTAATCAATTTCCTACCACGTGCTTGTTACAAAAGAAATTAAAGATATATGTACCTTTAAACAAGGTGGACGGTGTCTAGTTGCTTATATAAACGTAACGTGTATGCACGCGAGATACGGCGGGAAGAATTGGCTTTACGTAAGAAAAAAAATCGTACGGTTATTTGGAGAAACGAGAGTGGTATCTTCGGCATCTCGGAAGTGACTCCGGTCTGGAAGTTATGCTGACCGTGAGATCAGAAATCGCGATCGGAATTGGCGATCCGAATGGGCACTTACATCGTGTAACGCAAGAAGGCGGGCACACGCTCGTTGTAAGTCGATGGCGCGGCTGCATGTTGCGTCCACGGGAAATTCAAGGCGTTCATTGAAATTCCGCGCGTCCCGCCACCGATAATAAAGACGACTGTATACGTGTGTGTGTGTGTGGATGTACTGTGCGTGCACTACGGAGATGTGTTTCCCATTTGACGTTTCTCTTGGCGGAAGAAAACGGACGCGCAGAGCGTCCAGTCAAAGCTGCGCGGCCGGTGGACGCATGACTGCGTTCTCGAAATTACTCTACGAGCCTCTCATTAGCGGCCAATTAATTAGCAATTATGTTACAGAATCCCGGCTCGGAATACCAAGGAGAGCTCTAAGCTTTCGAGAGGAACGTCTTCGGAAAACGAAAATTGCGCCGTATACTACAAAGCTTCTTTTACACAAGCATACACCTTCCTGTGTTTTTTATACTTCAGTAAACAAACTGGCATTAACAGCCTTAATGCAATCAGTACAATAAAGTCGCTGGCATTTTCTTCAACCGTATACACATTTTTGTTTCTGGTTATTAACGTAACGGCTGTCACCGTGACAGATATACTCCCTTGAATACATTGTTCCCGCTTCTTCAAATAATCAATAAATAATAAGTCAATATTGCGTCCAATGAAAAAAGTTTTAATAACCTAGTTACACGACATGTTAGAACTATTATGCCTCGGTCGATGCACGTTAGTTCGCTTAGTATTGTCACACTTCAAAGTAATTTGCATTATCTTGGCAGTATGTATTTCAGAGAAGAGAGAAAAAGAAAGCTCATACACACACATAAACACACGCGGCAAGCAATAGCGAATACGCGCGCGCGCGATCTCGGTTTTCCTTCTCGCAGAAGCAAAATGGACTGATATAGGGACACTGAATTATGCAGCTTCGCTTCGATACGGTGCCATTTGTGCTCTGTGTACATAATATATAAAACACACTCCCGTGTGTAGAGATATATATACGTATATATCTATATATAAAAGCCTCCTACACCGTCGTTCCCGTCGCCTTTATGACACGACTCTCGCGATAACTGTAATGGCCACTCTCGCAACACGAAGCACCCCATTACCGTCACTCTATTTCACACTTGATATCCACCCCCTTGCATTCACTACCCCCGACCTCCCTCCGACCTTCCTCCGACCTGCCACCCCCTTAAAGAGCGCACCTTGACCCGGTGCGAGCGAGCGAGCGAGCGATAAAGAGCCCGTAATGTCGCGCTTCTACGCGCGAATCCTTTTATCGGTATGCCGCCGTAGGTTCTCCAGGAGCTCTATCGATACCGACCGGATCGTTACACACATTAAATGTCTTACGAAATCCAAGACAAGAGGCTCGCAGGGACGAGCGACTTTACATCTCACGATCCGAAGCGGCGACAAAATCGAATGGAAGGTTGTAATTTTAGCGAGCCGTCAAGAGTCGTACATGTCAAGTTCCCGTCAAATTTAGAAACGCGTGGCGGTACCTTCGTGGTTGAATTCTCAGCCACAGACTTCTTTAATGTATCCCCCTCCTTCGGAAATTACCCCCGAAAAATCGCTGATACAAAAGCGACATACATTTCGCATGCGACGACCCGATAAATGATGCAGTTCACTGCATAAATCGGCCGCCGAAAACGATATTTCGATCGCAGGCGGACGCGATGTGATGCATTTCTCCGCGATGCAAAATGCCAAGTATAAAATCATGAATAAGATATGCGCGAGCGCGATAGATGGGCGGACTTCGTACTTCGCCCGTTGTTAAATAAATGGGATTTAATCTCGGAATCGACAGTTCGCTCGTACACACGACCTTTTGCTCTAGTTAGTCGAGCGATGTCTCGATTACTCGATTATTTAAATTTACTCTTATTCATCTTAATCTGTGTGTCTCGATCTGTTCTGTCTGGAAAAAATGAATGCCACATAAACTTCCAGTATGTGCGATAACACCTCGTAAAATCACGAGGGGAAAAAACAAATCTCATCGACACGGTGAATGTTCCTAAAAATGAAAACAAATCCTGCAAAAACAGAGGCATTGAAGCGCTCTTTTCCACTGGCGCGATTTTTAAGGGAAATTCGATTACGCGGAGAATTGCGACTCCGCGAAATTTTCTTCAGCCTTCTCTCTCTCTCTTCCCCTTTCTCTCTTTAACCCGGCTCTTTCGCGCTTATTGAATCTCACGCGGAATTTGTTTCGTATATACGACGACGTAGGCAAAAAAAAGGGGGGGGGGGGGAAGAGAAAAAAACGGTAACCTCGGAGAGCGCAATTTTCAACGGGCATAACGAGCCTGCCAGCGGCACGCGCTATTTTACGCAGCAGTAAAAGAGAGGCAGATTGTCGGCAAAAAATCGTAAAAAAGGGAATGAAACGTCGACGTCGTATGAAGAAAAAGGAAGAAGCGGATATCCCGTTGATAAACCTATTCATATATTATATATATTTACGTTCGATGTAACCCGTGCGTGTGAGTTCGTGTTTTATTCCCGAGCGTCTCTGACGGGAAATAACGATAAAAGAATATATGAAAGTAAAATGGTACTTGACAGGCATACCGTTGCAAAGTACACCGACGTCATCATGCTTGCATTACGAATAAAAACGCGTAAACAATTCAATTAACAAAGTAACCGCGGAATAAATTATCGTCTGTTAACTGGGAAGAAAGCGAATCGTAAAAGTGTTTGACCGCGAGAAAGAATTGTCCGAAATTCCTTATCGCGCCCTTATCACGCGAATAAAATTAGGACGAAGTAGCGGGGAGGGAAGAGGAAGAGTGGGATTAGGGCGGAATTTGTATCTCGCGTAACAACGAGACTGCGAATGCGAGAGGCGTTATCTTCCGGGATAACGGAGGGCGAAGATTGCGAGGAAACTGCAATTTAGCGCCGGCGAGCAAGACCGGCTCGTTAACGCCATTCGACCGCCAGTCGAACAAAAGATCCTCGCCTTGTTGTATACAGGCGGTTGTGAAAACGCCTTAACCTTTGCCGAATGCACTTGTCGGGACTGCGGCGAGTGAATACGCGCACACTAGGTCGCGCTGTGTAAAATTCAACTTTGTTAATTTCAATTTTAATGCGTTTGCGTAGAGTTCCCTCTTATCTTCGTTTATTTCTCGCGACTCTTTTGTGCTTCCCCGACCTAACTTGTTCTTTCAGTTTTCAAATGCAAAAACGCCAGAAATATCACGGTGTGAAAGTGATGGTGAATTTCATCAATCTCGCACACGAATGTTCCTCTCTCCTTTTGATAAAGATCAAACGGGTTCGAATAACTAATCGCGTTGGGAGGTTGGAAATCCATCGCGTTGGTGAAAGTGAGATCATTTTTCGGAAACGCGTCGCCAGTTCTGTGCCTGGTTCTTTCCCCCTTTTTTCCTTATCTTTCACGAAAGCTGAGAGCGACGAAAGGTAAGACAAACACAGCACTTGCATTCGCTTGCACTTTTGCTCGCACTTCACTGCCTGACTCGCTCGGCCAGTTATCGCTTTCCTCGACGCGGAAACCTGTCGGAATCTTTTCGCGCGCGTCTCGAGGCAACTCGAGAACCGAGAAACCACGTTCGACATTTAGCAGCGGCGAACACCGGCACTCGTTTCTACCGCAAAGAACCACGGGGACGGCGGATCGCCGATGTCCCGAGGCTCCGAGATTACCGTCGAGACATCGAGAGTCGCGGAGACGGACCGGCACGGAGAGAAAGGGATCCTTATTGTACATAATTTACTTTATTTTACGATAAATATCCGTTCTTGATCGCGGATGTACGTATTCGCAGTTATTTATTTGTAGAACATTACATAATTGAGGGAAGGAGGAGAAATGCGCTGACGCGAAATTATTTATGTATTACAACATCCCTCTGATTTTTAATCTAAATTAATTTCAAATTATTTTAATTAATTAAATTAATCTAATTTTACATATCCGTTGAAAAATAGAAAAGGCAAAGTTCTTCTGTATAAAATATTTTCAACGAAAAATGTCTAATTGTCCAAAATTGCACAATAAAAGATTAATCGCACCTCCGTCTCCACCGTCGAATGCATTCTCCGTTTTGTGTTCCTCTTCCCAAGGAAGCCTGGCGAGGGGATGGAGGGAAGAAGAGCGGCCTCTATCAAACGACGCCGAAACATCCCTCGGAATTTCACCCAGATGCTGTTTTTCTGCTCGCCGGCATTTCAATGAGGCACCCCCGACGCTCTTATGGGATTAGTATATACCCTCCTCTCCCTTCTATCCCAACCCCGCCGTACCCCACATCCTTTCGCCGCCCAGCTAACGCGGAATCAAAGATAAATCCGTTGCCCTTTCTATCCTTTGCCCCGGCATGCGTTAAGAACACGATTCTCCTTTGTCGCGTTTCTCTTTCCTTTTTTTCTCCCCGTAAAACGCGCCGAGTGATAAATTAATATTCGCGTCCGGTAAAATGATGTATCCGAGTTAATCGAAAGCAGATAAAATACGATATTCCAATCGGGGTTTTCTCCCCCGTCCGATCGTTTTATCGACGAGTGTTTGGCGATTTGGCTAGTTACGCGATTATATTACACGATCAACGATTATTCCCCCGATAGTAATCGATTGCGTCGCATACCGACTAAGGTGCGCGTCTTAAGGCGCTGCATCTTAAGAGGCGACCCGGCGCGAGGCAAACCTCTTGCATAATCCGCGCGATGCACACGTGCTCTCGCATAACAACGCATTATCCGCGCGGACTGCATGCATGCATGCATGCATGCATCTCTAGTCTTCGCTTCGGCGCCGCTGCGTTGCGCGTCGAGCTCTCGAGGGCGTTCGCGAAAACGATTTCACCGGCGCGGAACGCCGTACCGTCGTTGCATCGCCGTTGCATCGCCGACCTTGTCGCGTTTCTCTTCTTTTTCTTTATCTTCTTATCGTATTACTATAACTTTGTTAAAATGTCGTGAGAGCGATCACAATGATAATTGCAAATATTTCGCGTGTGATTCTGAAATATTAGATCCTTATCGCGTAATTATTACTTTCATTCGTGCGTGTATACGTTCTTCAAAGTATGGAAAAAAGAGCGGGCAGAACAGAGGTTTCCAAGAACCGCGAAACTTTGGCGCGCGCAGCGTTTTCCTTTTAATTACGAGAGGCGCGAGGAGAGAAGGATCTCGCCTTAAGGACTTCCTTGGCAGAATCTCTCAACGGCGCGTCACTACCGCCTTGTTATTTTCCTCCTCTTTTTTTCCTCTCTCCTTTTTTTTCTTTTTGACTGCGGATCTCGAGCTTGTCCTTTCTCAAAGTCGGTCTAGAGATGTGAAATTATCTCTCGGTGTGCATCCCATACTGAAGACGAGAGCACCATTTTTATGAGCGCAAAAATAATATGAAGAAACGCGGGGATACCTTAACGTGCTAAAATACAAATCTGCAGTTAGAGAAACGTCCGGTGCTCCGGGGACACGTTATATTAAATTTCACACCTCTAATCGTCGAACCAATTTACAACTAAATGTCAAATTGTTAATTTTATGGTATTATAGTACGAGAAATATTCTTTTCGGCTATTATCTCTCTCAAAGAAAAAAAGTTTATTAACTAAACGCGTCGTTAATATTAAGTAAAAAATTTGAAACATCGTTTCCTCTGGTGTCAATCAACTTTGACTTTACTTTAACAGATTGGCCGGACTCTACTTTGTCTCTTTCTGATCATTCTATTTCTAAAAAAGGACGAAGAATCAATTAAATCGACCTGTAACTGAGCAAACATAAGATAGATGCGAAGGCAATCATTCGTTAACGTACACATCTGCGTGACATTTGAAAGATGCATTAATTGAAGATAAGTTATTCTTCATTCTCGAAATTTTGATTAAAATAGAATCGATCCCAAATTGGCTGACAGAGACCAAAATGAGAAAATTAAGATAAAGTTCGATGTTCTCTCTTGAAACATTATAATAATTTCAATTACGTGATTCTATAAATCGTAATAAATGATTGAAGTGAGAATATAAGTAGGTAAGATTAGATAAGATTAGATAGGATTGAAAGATAATATAGAAATATAAAGAGATAATTAATTAAAATTGGAATTAAAGTAACAAATCATAAGATATGAAAAAGACTAGTCAAAAATAAATAAATTTTTTAAAGAACATTTAAATTATTATTTAAAACAAGTAGGGGGATAAACTAATTACAAATAAAGAAAATCAATTCAACAGAATGAGTGTCGTATAATAAATAATTCTCGGTTACGTTGCTGCTAAATTTAAATAAAAAATGCCAGCAACCATATTGTTTAAAAATCATATATGTAAAATATATACAACATCAATTGAATAATTAAACTAACGTGTTATATGTTTATTAATTATAATATTATAACAATCAATTTTAAATTAATATTTATTATTATATGAATTAAATTATTGAAAAAAAACTCACCAACTGCTCTCGACGATGTCTCCCCCATGATTGGTCCAGCCGTTGCGTTACATGCTGTTAATTCGGAGTTAATTCAAACCGGTTAGTTGCACGCATGTGTATTAGTCATCTGCAAAACAAGAGTACACTCATATGAAGGACTAGTAGTTATGTGGTATAACGCAAGTTGTAATTGCACTCTCACCAGATACATTTTTTTCTTAAATCGGTGAACTACGAAAGGTTGCGAGACGTGCAATTTATTGCAAAAATGTCATCATCCTTTCCTTTCATACGTATAAATCATGAAGGTTCGTACACACATATAAAGAATTTCGTGTATATACTTATTATACATATATAAATGTTTTTTTTTTCGCACAATATATACGTAACATAATATAAAATATAAAATGATATTAGATTTATCGCTGCAGATTGTTTACACACTTATTCATTGAAATGAATTTTTTGCGGACTGTAATGGCGAGCCGTAATTCCTGTAATTCCGATTAATCATCGTCGATCCGAGTAACCAGAAAGCGATGGACCGAGCATCCATCACGGGAAAGTGTTTAATTCCGGCCGCCATGTTGCGACAACATCCATCAACGTGTCGTTAAACAACGCGTTGGTCCCGCTGATAAGAGAGCGCGACAAATCGCGATAAAAGTCCTTTTACGAAGCACTATCTCGTTGTGATTAGAAATAGTCAGGCAGGAAATAGTTCCCGTCAAATCTAATTAAATTCACATCTGTCACATCAAAAATTAAAAATTTAATTAAACTTTAATTAAATTTTACGAACTTAAATTCAAAAATAATTTAATTCATTAAAATTCAGTGAAAAATTAAGTGCAAAAAGACGATGAAGCGACGAGATAAGAGGTTCTACAGCGTTTCTCCCATAAAACGGTATTTTTTTTAATTAAACTCATACGAGTTTATTTATAAATAAACTCATTATGTATATTATCACTTATGTATATTATTACTTACATTATTATTTCTTATGCTTCAAAGATATCTTTGTAAGTTAGAATGAGCTTCGCACATCAGTGAGACTCTCACTTTCGTAGAGTGCTTCGGACTTAGATAACAAATTCCAGCAACAAGCTACTCTAAGCTTATCCTAAGCTCTATCTACTTCGTGTCTCGTTTCAGACTCATCTACATAATACTGAGAGTATCGTAATACGTCGTTTCGTATTGCCGAGACCAATACCGCGTCGCAGGGTGAAAGGAGTTTTCCACCGAACATTTTCAGATGCCTCTTGCGGAGACAGATATTAACATGCATTAGTCGATAAAATGCGAATAATATTCGTCCTTATAACGCACGACGATCACCGGCTGGGAAAACGCCGCTCGTTGTATCAGGTCTCTTGTAACAAAAAAATTAAAACGCCATGGCGTGAAGATGGGAAAGCTGGTACACGGACGACGGCACCTGGGGTTTTGCTCCGGTGTCTTATGCAAACGACTAGTCCTTTCTTTCGTCCTGCGCGTCGGTTAATTGCATCGGCGCGTTTAATTGTTCATCGTAGAATGCAGCGGTCGTAAAACGTCCGATTAAGCGCGCGGGTATTCGTTTTCGCCTTCGAATCGCGCCTCGTAAATTCGCGACATCACCCGTAAGGCAACGCGACCCTCGCGAGGAATCCCATTGTCTCCATAAACGTAAACACGGAATAATCCTTTTTCTGATTTTACGCGGCACTCGATTCGTTCGATTCACACGAATATGGCATTAAATAATTACCATGTTCGTGTGCGTACGTTAATTTTACATGCACTTTCCCTCCGCGAGCGATTGACTTCATCAATGATAATATCAGTTTTCATTTATCTTCCGTCGTTCCCTGATGATGTTATTGTTGCAAATAATTTCGGAAGATCCGTTAGGAACGATCTTTCCTTTTATTGTCATTGTTATTATTATTACGAAGTATCTTTCCAAATAAACTCATCTCATTGTAAACAGATCGCGTGTCCCGCCACGGAGAAATTAAAAAGTAAAAAAGAAAATACCGCGCTTCTCACGTCACGCTCTCGTTCGTTCATTTGACGATCGATCGTTTCATCGGTCGATTATTATTATCGCGGATGCTGCCTTCCGTCAGATTGAATTGTCTTTTCGCGCATTAATCTTCATCGCGATTCGTCGCACTTTCGCGGTTTCCGCTCAGATTTCCATCTCTTCGAAGTGAGATATCCTCATCGAAATAAATGTCTTCGTAGTAAGTTTTTCCCCGAAGTCTTGTGAATGAAGTCACACGCGCTATTATGTCGGGAGCGTGTTTTACCTTGAAATTTATCGTATTCGCCGAGGAGTGTTAAGACAGTCTAACGGACGACAAGAAAGTAACGTACTATTTTCGTCGAGCAATTAGCGGTCGCGATTAAATTGCCGCGCGCGCATTGTTTCACCTCGAAATAGCGCACGTTTCGCGAATTCGCGCAATTAAAACAGACGCTTTAGTAAACAAATAGCGACGAGCCGTGCTATTGCTTGTATGTTTGGCGATACGCGCAACGGTGTAATGCGCGCCAGCGCGAGCGCGCGCGAGCCAATTATCATGCAAATATTAATAACGCAAACATTAACGTCGACTCGACTGACGTTCCGTCCTGCTTTCCCCCGTTGCCACACTTTCCGCCAGTTTCGCGAAAAATAAGTACGATTTATCGATCTTTCATTGCGCTCTAATAATTTCCATTTTATTTGTTGATTCTTAAAGAGAAACTGCACGATTTGTTTGTTATTTAGCTTGCTTTATATATATATATATATATATA
>NW_014556488.1:252862-281243 GCF_001313825.1 Dinoponera quadriceps
ATATATATATATATATATATATATATATATATTTCAACAAGTGTGTGATCGGAACTAATGATGAGCTTACATCGGAATGTACATTAGTAGTCGCTCGTTAGTAGTTAGTTGTACTGCAAGTAAGCAAGTGACTAATCCTTTATACGTATACAATTAAGTATATGAGTACCGAATAACTTTGCTTAATTAATTAATCTGCTAATTGATTCTGCCACTTATCGCAATCGCGCTGTTAGCACTGAGTCTTATTTCTCTTTTTCTCTCTTTTTTCTCTAGAATTCAGCGGTGAGTAAACGTAAGGGAAAAAAAGATGACCTTTCAGGGATCAACCGGCCGAGAAGAATCAATTTCTTGACGGAACTAAGCTTTCCCCAGATTGACTTTCATCAGTTTCTCAGACAGCCCTCCTCTCGCCGGTTCCGAAAGGACCGACGAATTTGAAATTCGACGTCGCTGATAGACGCACGTTCGTGCGAATTCACGCTCGCGTTTCTCTCCAAGTCCGTCCGTCCGCAATTTTACCGGATTCACGTGCTAAGAAAGGAAGAAGAATATATATTTTATCTTAATATTAGTTCTTCGTGTTCGTTCTAAACCTCCGCAATTTGCTCTTCGTCTTTGGAGAAATTAAAAAATAATAAAATGAAACTCCACGAAAACGTTAAATCTCGTACAAACGTAAAGTTCTGCGGTTCCATCAAAATCTATGACTAATTTTCGGTCTCGTTTAGATAGACCTTGAGCCGCTAATGATCCACTTAGGTACTCTAGAAGGATAACTTGTACCCTTGACACCTCAGGACAATGATAAAGCGATGATAAAGGGGTAGAGAGATACAAGCTACGTCGCAGTTGTAATCGCAGCGGGTACAAATGCTGGAAAATGAGGGGTCTGATAACATACATAGCACGACATACGGTTCCGTACAACGAACGCTTATCAGAAACCGGTGTAACGAAGAGTCCAATGATTCACAGCGACTTTAGTAGCCATAATACTTTATTATAGCGTGCACACACGAAATATCTCTCGACAAAGCTTCAGGAAGATCCAGTCGAAAGTCAAAATGTGGAATATTTCATTGTTTCGTCGTCGGTCGAATAATTTTTTTTTTAATTACTTCGATTAAATTATTCGCGAGTTCTTTATTCTGCTTGTACAATTGGCGTTCTTCGGACCTCTCGTCTGACAAGTGTATACAAAGACATATATAACTACTTATCATCGCGCGGCTTCGATCGGCTCGTCTCATTAGCCGAGATAATTAAGTCAATTTAAAGTTGCTGTCTCGTGTACTCCTTTCTCTCGGATAGCCGTCAATCAATCGCCTTATCAATTGCTCCCTCGCGCAGCCAACGAAACTAACTCATTCTGTCTTCTTTCCTCACGAACACATCGGCGGCTCGGCGTCGAAACGGTTCAACCGCGAGAAACCGCAACTTTCTTATTCTAAAGAAAAAGAAGCGACAAGGGGAAAAAATAAGAAGCAATGGAGAGAAAATTTCAGAGTTTAAGCTTTCCGATTAAGAAATTTCTCGATAAATTTTTTAACTCGAGTGCTTGACACGCAACTCTCTCCTAGATTTCCTATTAAATCCTCTCCTGTGCAAAAAATGTGAGATCTCTCTTCTCGAGACACGAAATTCGAGCGTCGAAATTCCGATTTCCGATTGTGTCCGATATTTAATTGGTGCTATCGCGACACCGCGCGTCAAGTATTCTCGGTGATAAAACAAATATAATTGCAGACAATGAATCACAGAGCAACAAAGGATCGTTGGATCCCAGAAAGATAGAGAGAACTAAAGAGAAAGAGAGACAAGCAAACGCATATCGTCTTGACGAACTCGCGATCGTTTATGAATTATTTATCGATCGTTTGAAACGTGTCGTAGTGTCTTTACCCGAATCGCTCGGGTAAATTTGCGTGCTAAAGGAGGGCACAAATTGCAGGAAAATTTAATTGGATGACTTGGCGAGAATCTAGTAAAATATAGTCCAGTAAAGCTTGGCGTTGCTAAAACCTGGGCCAAAATTTTTGCATGTAAAAGCGAAACAAAAGATTCCGAACGAGGCGATGAAATCGCATCTGTGCTCTTCGGCGAAAAGAAAGCGGAAGGTCGAGTGCGGAAAACGCGAATTTTACGTTTGCCGTGACATCGACAAGCGTTATAAGGTGCTTTTCTGCACACTACTATCGTTATACGGCCACTTTTCTTTCCTCTATACATATTATTCCGCTTCGATTCGCGAAGGGCCATCTTTCCTTCCCTCTCGTTCTCCCGCGAAAAGTCGCAAACGAGGTGACGCGGCGTTTCGCGTCATGTGTTTCGCGAACGTACACGATAATCCAGTCGCGCCTTTCCAGTGAGGAAACACGTCGGCGAGTGTTCGAGTGTCCATATAAGAAATGTAAAGAGTTAGATAAAGGAATGTAAAGAGTTAGATAAAGATTAAATATAGAAATTGCGTCATAAGAACGGCTTGATCAATTTAGTCTGCAAACAATAAGGCGAAGTGGAAGAACCGAGGCGAATCGAAGCTCACAGTAATATATATATCTCGCTATCCGGTTCTCGCTGGAGAATACAGCGGTGATTTCTTTCGCTTTTGAGCTTTTAGAAAAAGAGGTAAAGACGATGAGATATATATTTTTGCCCCCTGAAGATTGGGTAAATTTTAGACTGCGCGGCGCAGAGATAAAGTCTCCGAAACAACAGGGGCAATAATAACGGCAACACGAGAGAGTGTTTCTTCGAGGAGTTCCTGGCGAACTCGTATCTTGACGATAGCGCTTCGTCCGCGTCATCTGCTCGCGCGAGCAGGAAATTGCGAGACGAGGGTAAACTTCTCGCTTCTCGCGCGGAAAAGTTTGTCACGGCCAACTGCGAGGGCGGCACCAAGAAATGATCACAGAACCAAGAAATGATCGCCTGACCGAAAGAATCCCACCGTCGACTCCTACACTCCTTCTCGCCCCGTCGACGATCCCTAAATCGGTCGGTCGGTCGGTCCTTTTAAAGGTCGCTCGCGGCATAATTAATTACCGAGAAGAGCTTGCGTTGACAACCGTCGTCAACGTCCTAGTCTTATAAATAGCGGATATTATATTTTGAGAAACGATTTTATAAATGTGGATTCAAGGATACCGTTTTTTCCTATTTCCTCTCTGGAGGATACGATTGGAAAATGAACTCTTCGATTGTGAAACGAATCGCGAATAAACATGAAAGAAAAATAAATTTCTGAAAGAAAAATAGAGGACGCGAAAAATTCGTGCGCGGTCGTAGCGTACACGGTGCGCACTCTTTCTCTCATTCTCCTGTCCGAGCGAACGCGTGGATCGCTACAGTAGATCTCGCAGTTCCGCGCCTGTTCGTCTTAATATCCGTGCCGTCGTGGGTGGACGAGATAAAGCTTAATCAAGAAGGAGGCGCGCGCGCGACGGCCTTATCCGTCGCAAAGCGAGACACATTGCGGTCGCTCGCTCGACACCGACGATACGTGCGTCGCATAATGCCAATCATGCGAATATCGCACCACCGACCGTCGCCTCTGTCGAGTGATGATACTCGTAAATTCACCCGACAACTTTGTTCGTCTACGGAACCCCTCTCGGCGGTGCTGGTGGTGGTGGTCCTCGCGAGAATCTCGCATATCGTGGGACAGAAAAAAAGACCGATTCTCGCAAGCCGCACGCAAATGGGGGGAGCTATCGTTTTCCTCTATCTTCGCTCAGAACAGATGCTGCAGCCAACTCTCGATATTCCAGTCTCTCGAGGAATTGAAGAGCTTCGAAAGCTCTCTCGAGACACAAATCGACGCTTATTCGTTGTTACGAATAAACGAACGAGCGAGGAGACGTGGAAAAACACGAAAATGTACGGATGGTAAATTGAACGAGCGACCTTTGGTCGCTTCCTTCGCTATAAAGAGAGTAATTAGCGAGCGACTATAATCACCGTCTGTTCAAACAATAAATGCTGAGTCAGAAGCTAAAATGGCCGAAAATATATCTCAAGCACTAGTGTAAGAAGTGGCGTCCCTAATTAACAAGCCACCGTGAGCAAACGCGAAAAAAAAGCAACGAAAGGAGAAAGGAAAGAAAGAAAAGAGAGGAGGCACGTTATCAGATGCCATTATGTTCTTTTATATGTGCACAGGTGCACCGCTCGCATACATTACACGCGAAAATGTTTAACGAATTCAAAAATGGCGCCCCATTAAGAAGTCGCAGACCGCAATATCAGCCGTATCAGACAGATATGGAGTGAAAATATTGGATTGAGTCATAAATAACTCGCGGCGCAGATACGGCAAATATTAATCCTTTTTTTTTCTTCTGAACACACACACACACACAGCAGAAATCGATAAACCGCTTGCTGAAATGGAGCCGCGACTCCGTCAATAGTGAATACATTATATAGACGAGATTAGGCTCTGCTGTAAAATATTTTACATGCAAAAATTAATTTACAGGCGGAAAGAAAAAACGATTTGCGAACGTAAATTTCTCAATTACGACGTATCGCGCGGATAAACACAGCATGGGAAAATATTCCAGGATCGATCCGAAAAAGCACGGCCGACCGCTACTGCAAATTTTTTTTTTGTAATTTTTTCCCTTTTAACGCGTGCGAAGGTGCACTCCGGGCACAAACGTCGAGAATATTTAAGTAACGAAATCAAAAGTGAAAGCCTAACTGCGAAACGAACCGCGTATGAACACGGAACGAGAGCAATTTGGAAAAACACAACCGACTGCGACTGCATTTTTGCGTGCATACACACAGGTGCGCGTGCTCACACGCGTCCAAGCATTTATTGTAGCCCGCGGCGAATAAACGCGTACTGCTACCTACGTCATAAATATTGTATTTTGTTCTGTTTTTACACGCGCATCGCTCGATGCATGATAATAATCATTGCGATAGCATCGGCCCATCCAAAGCCCTTCTTCCGATTTAATCTTATATCGGTAATTATATTCTTGAGCAAATGTCGTAACCTAATATTTACACGGGAATGAAGTCATCGATAAGGCGCAAAGATTGCATCAAAATGAAAAGTTATCTCTAATGCAATAAATATTGATAAATTGTACATTCTCTCGTACCAAAGGACTTTTAGTAGAAATGTGAAATGAATACGTATCGCGTTACGCACGCACGATTTGACATATGATTTATTATTACTAAAATAATAATTATTCTGCATGTTTTATCTCGAGAGAGTATCATGTTGTAGGAACATTAGAAGAAGAACGCGCATTCTCTTTCTCTCTCTCCTTCCCTCTCCCTCGGGAATCAGGATTTCGGCCAGCTGGAACTATTCTAGATCACCGGTTCTATTTTCATAGGCGCTCGTGCTTTACGCGCATCCCACGTTCCCTCACTACGAATCTCGATGGCCGTGAAAAACTCGAAACGTCTTTTCTCGTCCCTGTGTTCGGTTGAATTCTCTCGGGAGACAAAAACGCTCTCTTCCCTCTGTTCATAACACGGAGCGTTGCGTGTACTTTTTTTTCTCGTGTTTACACGAATCAATATCTCTGGTCATATCTCGCGTGTGTAAATATTGAAAGGTAACATCTACGAGAAAAGAAAGCGTATACCTTATGAAATATCTCATATGCGAAATATTTTATTTCAACAGATTTTCGACGTAAGACACAAATAGCAAAAGCGAGATACAAATATAAGACACGATGTACAAGCAAGATATGCGACTACTAATCGCTATGAGCATCGCCCTTTTCGCGTATCGCGAACGTTGCCGGGAATATCATTTAATTTAATGAATTATAATTTCATCCGATGAATCTGATTAATTGCTTCTCGCTCGTGCGTACTCGTTCTCGAAGCGCGTTTTCCTTTCACGGACGACTCTTCGCTTTCCGCGCGAGAGTCGCGACTCCGTCCGCGTTTCATTAATCCACGAAATTATGCAATCCACAAGTCGCAAAACGATAAACGACCAACGCGTATTATTAGATTACGCCCCCCTGGGCCTCCTCTGAGCTTCGTGAGCAATGGAGAAATGGCATTTTAAACGTGGACCGATTTTTTATTCGAAACTTTGTCCGGCAGATTCTAATCGCGACGAATCGCCAAGGAATTTCCTTTAATTAACGCTACCGACTTAACAGCTTGATATACGTTTAATTAACCTATTTTCACCATTTGTCCGGTTTCTATTTTATAACCATAACAACTCTCCGTTGGGAACTCCCTCTCTCTCTCTCTCTCTAGTTCCTAACATTTTCAAAGCTCCATTACTTATGCACATAATGCATTAGAATATGCATTTAAATATATATTACATTTAAAAAAACGTTAACATATGCAGTCATATATATTATTACAATATTAAAAAGATATCAAATCATCTATCGGTAAAATTGAACCAGACGATTATAATAATTCATTAAAGTATTATGATAACGCAATACACATATGTGTCTGTAGTATTACAACAGTGAAAGCAATTGTCATAACAACACGTTAAAAGAGCGGACCCCATAAATTGAACGCTGCCCAAATTAAAATGGAAAACGCCGTTCCGATTCGAAACAGAGCGTTTGTTTCGACAGTCGCTCAGTGGCAATGTGATAAACCGCATAATAATGTCAATTTGCCTGACGACGACAACGAACAATGATAAAAAAAAATTCCGAATACTAATTCCAAAGCTTATTCCACGGTAATAATAGAGTGAGATACGCTGTTAATTGCAAAATTCCGCCGTGTCAAAATGGCCAACGCAATTCAGTCTCCTCCCCTTTGGAGACCGTTTACAGGAAAGATAGCGCGCGACCTCCCAGAAAATAATATAACAGAAAAATATCATAGTGAAGTAGTTGTAATTTTATTACTACGTTCGCGCGTTGCTTTATCGCAAATTTCAATATTCTTTATTTAAACAAAGTATGTCATGTATGTGTTCCATTTTTTTACTATATCCCATTAAACACCATATTTTGTTCGATTATTGTTAGCAAAATTTTTAATTTAAATAATTTTCAAGAAATTATTTCGAGTAGAATATTACTCCTGGCCGGAGTGAGATCTAAAATGTACAAAGTGTTCAAAGAGAAGAGTGTCAAGAGAGGGAAAGGGGAGGTCTAATTACTCTCCTAGAAACTATAACCGCGGGAAGAGAGAGAGAGGGGGGGAGGGGGAGAAGGAGAGGATGCTTAAAAAAGGCTTTCGTAATTAAAATATGAATAAACATGCGTTACTTGGCGCTTAAGACGACTTTTCCATGAATTATTTATCGCACCGTACCGTTTTCTTCTTCCGCGAATTAGCGATGCAACCCTGCATTTTGCGCGAGTACATGTAAAATTATTATTCGCGTTCGAAGTATGCATCGTCGTTGGCTTTATGACCGGAAAAATAAACCTTCCTGCTTCGAAATTCCGAACGGCATTATTGCTTTTGCGCTCGTAGCAGAGTTCGTAAAAACAAATCGACTCGATCACTTTTCCGGAAGCACATACTTCTGAGATTTAATTTCCGATCAGATTTCCGCGGAAATTATACAGAGTATTCTTTCGTAAATACAACCAGACGATGGTTTAGCATCTCGTACACAGTTTTCGACGAAGTTTTTGCTCCGCAAAAAGACGCCAATAGCCGCCAATAGTCAGACGTGTTGCATTCCAAATTATCAAAATTTTCCACGAAATATTATTAATTATGACAAACTTACTCTCTCGATAAGGCTCGTCGCGCAGTCAGACCAAGCCGCCGGTGGGTTCGAGGCAAAGGGAACAGCACACACAAATCTCACACTTGCGCGATCATCCTTTGGGTCACGGAAACTCTCCCGACGGTGACGACGACCGACGTCGCGACACCGCGAACAATCGCGAGGCGCGCGCGGGCGTAATGTCGTACGGTCGTCGATTCGATTTGAATCGCAACGAGACGAAACGCACGACCCGGTTTGTCGAGCGCGTCACGCGATCACGCAATGTACAACGATGTCGCGAGAGCGGGCGAAAACCTCCGAGGGGAGCACCACGTGGTCGTGCGGTTCTCGAGATAGACAGCCACGCACGTGCGACGGAATCCTGCTCGCGCGGCGACAGCTCGCTCCGTACTGCCGCGTGGAAATGCCGCGCGCGCGTTCTCGCCGCTCGCTTCACCCGGCAGCACGCCGTCGCTCCCACCGTCACCCTATCCTCCCTTCGCTCCGCACTTCGCAAGGTGTGTCGTATAGTCGTCCGAGAGAGATCATCCCGCAAGGGTGGGAACATTACGATGTCTTAATTGTTTTGTATTTATATTTTATTTACCATTGTTGAGTCTTGAGTGCGGCTTCACAGTTACATTCGGATTGATTGATTCGTTGGGACTTTTACAGACAAACTGCCGTGACTGTAAACATAAGCGTGAGCTTCAGATGAAGGACGAATGAGGATATTGGATTTAGGATTGTTTCAGAAGAAGATCAAAACGATGGTATATTTGATCGTAAACAAAAATAATTAAAATTTCGATTGAATAATAAAAAGGATTCCGACCAAAACTTCAGCTTATCATAATTTGCATGCGAAGGCACTAATATGTATGGAATTCGATCATTCTTCGCCAGGTGCGAAAAGTTCGCGACGTTTTAATTGTCTAGAATTTATGTATGTACCTTCAATGTTGATCTCTGTAACACGATTAATGTCGAATATCGAGTCGATCGATTCCATGTTGCGGTTTGCATCGAGCAAACAAAATTTCATTGTCCATCTATCTCCCTTCTCCCTCTCAGCTTTCAAAATCACCTCGTGTTTCACCATAAGGGTTTTTTCCAATGAACAATAAACATTAACTGGAAACAATTTTCCACGTTCGAAACATACTTATCCGAATGCGGAGAGAATGAAGAGAAGGACCAAGGAGAGACCGTTTTTCCCAATTACGTTTCACGACTGAACCTTACCGTTCTGCGAAATCCAGCCAGAGGAATGTTCGCAGCTCGTAAAAAAAAGGTATTAGGCAGCACATTTGCCGGTGAGTCGAATTTCCAATCACTTTGCCGTTTCAGAAACGCATTCGACAATGACAAATTACCGCGTTTGCTACGCGAACTTCACGTTATTTCAGATCCCATTTTTGTACATAGTGATGTGCCACGCAGATATAATATTCGTTCTATAGAATATTTATTTCCTCTATAATATTCCATAAATATGGCCGAACGTGTAATAAAAATTAAGGAATGGAAAAAGAGATCTGTCGAGGTAAAATTGTCAATTTTTTTGCTCGCGTTGTGGAAAGCTATGGAATATTTTCCATAATGTATAATTTAAAAAGATAAAATTGGCTTTACGTAATATTACGTGAAAATAATACTTCTGGCAATTTCAGTTATTTTCCCTTATTTTTTTCCAACAGAATGTAGCATTTTTTCTTACTTTTCTCGCAACGCGATGCCGAAACACACTTCATTAGCGTTTCTCTCGCAAATGTAACCTAAGGGAGTCAAGGCTACATGGGTTGTGCGGGGGAGCAAAGGTATCAGTATCGCGTGAAAATTTATGGCAAAGCGAGATATTATTATCGCAAAACGTGGAAATTGGTCCGCTAGGAAAAAAATGATAAAATCGTATCTGTTTTCGCGTAAATTTACGCGCTGACATTTGCGGCTCTTTTTTTCCTCCCCGTATCGCCCTCGTTTCGCTTCTCACAAATCTGTGACAACTTTTTTCCACAAATATTTATTACCCGCAACTCGATCATTTCTGTTTTTAATGTTTGCGGTATCTACTTGCAATGTCCATTTTCTAACCATTAAGTGTCATCCTTGCATGTTTTATCGCAAATGACATAGTAGTAATAAAGAGTTGGCCTTGTGCGTAAGAAGTTTTAAGACGAAACAGTTCATGGATCTGGTTCTATGATCACGGCACTGTAATATGAAAATTCGTGAAAAATTAAACAAAAAAGATATTAGATTAATCAAAAAGTTCATTAGATTTTTTTTGGCAGAATTTCTTTTAGATTTAATTTGAAACTTTAAATAGAAGTGGCCTTCGCCTCTGAAGAATATTAAAGTCTACATTTTTCTATGAAAAGAAAAATACTTTAAAAATACCAAATATTAGACTCCTTTAGGCATATCGAATGAACTACAATTATAATCGACACTGTAATTACAATTTACCTTTTAAATTTTTTTCATCTTTTTTTAGCCTATTGGACATTCAAGTTTTTGTGACTGTTAAAAATCTATTAGAACTCTATGCGTACTAATAGATTTTTAACAGTCACGTAGGCGTACGCTCTGTCGAAAAACTGACGAAATCGTAAAACAAAGAGAACAATTTTTTTAATTTAAAAGAAAATGTATTCAACTCGTATTTATCTAAACTTGTGTTTATTTTCATTATTTTTATAATTCTATTTGATGAAAAGTTCATTTACGAAAACATGTAAAAATGGCACGTACGCGAAATAAACGAAATTCTTTGAAAATAATTATTCGATAAATTAATTTCTTTACCGAGTGATAAGTAATCACTTCTCGCATAGTGTTTAACCCCTTGACATACAATGACGTCTGGGAGACGTCATTCATTTCATGTACCATTGTAGATTTTGACGTTTCCGAGACGTCAAGAACTGTCTCCGGCGGACGCCGTGCAGTATATTATTAGATTATTCAATTGTTTTACTTGTGCGTCGATTGTGCTGTTTTATTTAGAATGTTCAAGATGCTCCCTCCTTCTCAACAGTGCCGATAACAAAATCGCATCGGCAAACCAGTAAATCAAAAAGAAGTACATTGAAAGCAGTATTCAGTATAGCAATGATCTCGCACGGCGAATGCCATACTATATATTTGAATTTAGTAAAAATTAGAAATAATCCTTGTAACATGTCTGAGTTGAATGTATAGTATGAAAGTGACGATGAATGTCTAATGGGCTATTCTAGTGATGATAATGAGATTGAAAACAGTCATCAAAATGTTCATACTGTTGACTATTCAAGTGATGACACATCACATCACATTAACATTATATATCAATCTGATTAAATGTTATATAGCGATGCAAATTTCAAAATAAAAAGTTCTGTTTCTAAGCTTGCACATAACTGTTCATTGAGCAAAATTAAGTAGTATTTTTCGGACGCATCAAATTCCGTTTTATTTGTATGTGAAGGGATTAAGGTGGTTTTTGGGAGAAAGAATCTTTCATGCCGTTAGAAAATTCGATGGATGCGACGCGACGAGACAATAGTCGCGAAAATGTCGATTCACTGAACAAACAGCCGAATGACCGAATTTTCACCGCGATTTCCGGCGTATTTGCGCGGACTTATACACATACCAAGTACGTGATCGAGATTCCGCATTTTCCCCACGGTACATCTGAAATGTACGAAAAATTCCAAAGGTACTGAAGTAAGTCTATACATAAAGGACGCTGAAGCGGAGAGATTGTATTTATATAATAGCAATAGTTAACAAAATATGAATAAAATAAAAGGAAAATTTATATGGCAGTAATACTAATATTACTATTATATTATATCGTTTCTATCTTAATCGAGAGAAATACATGTGCGTATACGTATGTGTATGTATAGGCGCGCATTTTCAAAAGAAAAATATCTGTTATGATTATTTATATTTACCATATTATTTTATTTATATTTACCATAGTTCTTGTATTTACATTTATTTATGAGATGCATATACTGTTTTGATAAAAAATGTTCCATTCTTTCTTTCACATATTGGCTGCCAATATTTTAATAACGATTCGCGATACTTCGAAAAACGCGCAATAAAAAAAGAAAGGAATTTGTAAAATGAACTTATATACATCACGCTGCAAAAAAAAGGAGAAAAAACGAGATGATGAAACGAAGCGCCCAGATGTGTATTCTGCTTGAACAGGTTCGCAAATTATTTTCGCACGTTCCACTTGAAAAAATACGTTTTTCGGGAAGTTTGACTCGAAATATTGTTTTGCACGCCTCGCGGCAGTTCGTTAATTAAATATAAGCCGGTATGACGCAAAATATTATGTAAACTCTTGTTGAAACGTGTACAAACTTTTCCAATGGAATCGTTCTCTTCGCCAGCGACATAGATTATTTTCGAAATAAAGTGTAAACGTCGAATCTGCAATATGCAGCATGTTTTTACGTGTCAATATTAATTATGCTTCAGCATTATTTTCCATTTATGTGTGTGTATACTTTTGTAGCCGAGTCTCGAATTCAAATTTTGTAAGGTAAAGTGAGATTTAAATTAATAGAAGAATGTGAATTTTTAATATAAACCTGATATCGTAGCGTATTTACAAAGAATCCTATATTTTTAATTGTTAATTAAATTGTCAGTGCTTGAATGCTTTCGTCGAGGGGAAAAAGTAGCTCCAATTTAATCAAATTATCCTCTCGTGTACTAAAATTCCCTTGTACATATCGGAAGACACATCCCATATATACAGAGATTTGAAGATAGCGCCGGTCACCATGAGCAAACAGCATCCTCGTATCGTTTAAACGGAGCAACAACTCGGGGTCAAGGAGAAAAAATGACGTTCTCCCAAGCGTAGATCGGCGTATAGATCATCAGAAGAAGCCACTTCGAAAAAGTAGGACGAAAGGGCTCGGGTTCGAGCTCGATCCCTCGAAAGCGCGCAATCTCCAGATAAAAATCGCGAGCGGCCGTAAAAGCAGCATTAAATTCAAATTGCTCGTATCCACGGCGTGAAACTTTAAGAGACGCGGCCTCGTCGTCGTCGTCATCAAAAAGAACAGGGGGAAGAGAGAAGGAAAGAAAGAATAGAGAGGCGTCGTAAAGGCGCCGCGACGCAACGCGTATACTACATCGATGTACAGGATGCTTCAACCAGGAAGCTGATGGTTCTGCGTGAAAAGATAAACCGAGAACGTGGAATAAAATCTTTTTTGTACGAAGCTTTGTCTTCATTTTACCGCGAACAATTCATTCGCTGCAAAAGCGAATAAAAAAAGTGCTATTATTTAATTTAGTATATATATATATATATTCCGACAATACCGTGTATAAAAGAGAAAGAGAAAGAGTCTCTCGGAATGGTGAAAATGTTAAAGTACAATTCAACGTTGACTTTGAGATACGCTTATATAACCGAACTTACTCATGTGTGTTTATCGACACGAGCTTTGTCGGCGAACTTTTCTTTTGGTTCGGGTAATCGCTCGGTACGAAAGCCGAGTCGATTACGCTTATAAAAGAAATTTTATTTCCACTACAAAACCTGTACAAAACATTTGCTCTTTTTTTCTTTTTTATGAGAATGAATGTGGCTCTAAAATAACAGCAAAATTTATTTATTTTCCATATATGTAATAAGATACGTTATAACCGATATTCGTGGTGATTGACGTTGCACGAAATAATTGATAAAATCAGTCTCTCGTGTAACGAAATAAATGTTTATTAGTCGACGGAAAAAGAAAAAAAGACGCACAAGAGCCGAAATACGAGATAACCGGAGAGTGCTGACTTTACCGACTATTTTCTCCGGTAATACCGTCGGTCTTTGATACGTCGTCGATGTCCGAGATTAATTTTATTTGAAAGAAACTGAGATTTTATTGTGCAAATCAAAAAGGAATTTCTTGTATTTCTTGTATTTATCCCTACAGAATAAAAATACAATCTGATTGCTTTTCATTTTATGCAGCGTTTTTTATTTGGACTCTCAGGTCCAGATTACGCGTTTCTGTTTTCAACATTCCGAGTAAATCGCCTTGGAATCTAATATATCGCTCAATTGAAGTCCGCAAAAAAAACGTGTGACTTGGTGAGCAAAAGTCGCAACCTCTGCTTTATCGGTACTCACCGACTGTTCCTGCGGAGGATCGACAGCGCAGCGTCGTGGAACGCGAAGGTTTGAATTCCGAACTGCAACAGCTGCGAGGCGGCTCGCGACGGCATTACGCGCCCAACTTTCCTCCGTCGAGACGAGACGAAAGCGCAAAGAGCGCTTATTCGAACTTCGAACCTCCATTACGTGACGAACGCGCGACATTTTATCCAGCATCCACTGCGATCGAGGTTGTATGAGACAATCGCTTTCGGCGGTCTCTCAACGATATGACCTCGTTACGACCAACGTGTGAAACTCACCTTCCGGCAATCCCGACACGTCCGAGTCCGCACGCGAGACTCATCCTCGACGAGCCGAAATCGCGAGAGACGCGGAACAGCTCTCGAACTTCGAACCGACGCGCCGCCATTTCTTCCTTGAACTGACCGTCTCGCGACGGTTGCAATACTCAAAGTATCGAATGCGCGCGAATTTCACTCGGCACTCTCGCATCTTGTGTCCCTCATGATATTCGCTCGTGATGATTATTCAGCGATTGTTTCGCAATAATATACGCGCGAAGCTCGCTTTCGGTATGCCCGGCAACGACAATTCGAGCGCGGAACTCACCTTCGACGAGTCGAAATCGCGGGAGATACGAGACAGTTTCTCGAATACGCGACGCCATCCTTTCTATAACAAACTGAACGTAGCAGCGGTTGCGATTCTCGAAGTATCGAAGCGAACGACGCGTAGGCTTTCTCGTAGCGTTGATTGGTCCATTTGTTAATACTCGTGCGAAACTTCTGACGTCACATCATCGTGCTGGTTCGAAAAAAAGATAAGTGACAAGTCATATCGTGTCAGATTAGAGTATAAAGAAAGTAATTTTCAAACTTTTTAAACAGTTATTAATACAAGAATGTCTTGATGCGACTCGAATGCATCTCGAATAGAATTGGTACGGGTCTGCTTTTTAGTTCGTCGACGTGCTACAAGATGGAGAAGCAGTTGCGACAGTACTTCTCAACTGAACTCTTCGCTGTAATTTTGCACGATCGACGATCGAGAACCGAATGACGTTCGGGCGGACGAATCGATTTTAGAATACGAAATATGAGCTAGTGGGTAAATAAATAACTGCTAATTTAAACGATGCATACACGTGAGAAACGCAGAGATGGAAATGTCAAGCAGTGAAAGTACAAACGTGCAAACGGTGCATCTATAAAATGGAACTTTTCTACGTTATGTACGAATATATACGTGTGTACAGCAGTGTGCTCGCATAACCTCTCGAACTTAATTGACATAATCATGATGTATTGCGATAAGATACAAGCAACGACAACAACTTCAGAAAGCTTGAGGGATCTGTGATCTGCGGAAATGATTAAGGAACCCCATTATATAAGAAATTTATATAATACAATTGAATAATTACGCCGTGGTTTTTGTTGAAATATGTAACTCTATATAACGCTTGTAACAACTTCAACGTTTACAACGCTCATAATAACGTTCAAATACGTATGTATAATATTGTTAAGTTTCATAAAACTCTGCAAGAGAGAAAGAGAGAGCAAGTCTCATTTCATTTGGGAAACTTGACAGATCCTGTGATTCGCAGAGAGGCAATTACACAAAAGAGCTCTTTTATATATATATATATATATCGTGTATTACCTCAAATATATCGTCGTCTGCAATTAGTCAGTGTCTAGTTTCACACATCTAGTTCGTGGGATTCAACTGAACTCAAAATGGGATCCGAGCAGAGTTCACAGGGTGGCAATCAGAATACCAACAGTGGGAGAGCAAGGACAGGTCAGCTGAGACGAGGCAAGAGTGTACCGAATCGTGAACGGGTGCCCGAAGATACGCCGCCAAGGTGTACCAGTCCCGGTGCGAGCATCTGTTCCGATTCTGACCTACCGTACATCTCTTACACGGTCAACCGACCAATCGGGGACTCTCCAAAGATGACAAACAAGCAGTCGTCACAGCTCTATCGCAACAAGAGCCTTGGTGCAGCTGAGATCTCCAGGCGGAAAAACAGTCCGGGCACAAATCACGGGTAAGTTTCCGAGGGAAAATATACGTGTAAGATTCAGGCAGGCAACATTACAAGATCATGGTCTCGGTGTCCTTTGTTACAATTACAATACAAACATCTTGCTTGTGTTTCTGTCTCCACAGTCATAGGCAGAAGAGTTTGTCACAGCTGGACAAGACGCAGCACAGCATTGTGGTGGTGAAGGCTGCTCAGGCGGATCCAACGGCCGATAAAGACCCGGATCTGGTACGATTGCAGAGCATACCGATGTTCCTACCAATCATGAGAGGCACGCTGAACTTACCGCCGGGTGTACGCGACCCGGAGGTACTCGAACGCCTCGACCCCGTCGGCCTGTTCAATCTTTGCGCACGTTATCAGCATCATTTGAATACCAACGCGCAGACTGTGGCTGCCGAGCAGGCTGCTCTGTGCGCCAGTATGGAGACTGACCTCGCCAGGATGTTGAATCTGGCAGTAGAGCGGCAAAAGAGGTTCGCCAGGTTCGCCGAGCAGCTCCACAAGGTGCACGAACTCAGCCGTCAGCTCACCAGGTGCCACTCGCAACTCAATCAGACTCTCGAGAGCCTCGAGACGCTCAACAATCTGCTGCCAGTAGAGGAGAGATTGGAACCTTTCGTCTGGACCACGGGTTAGGGAAGAGAGAGAGAGAGAGAGAGAGAGAGAGAGAGAGAGAGAGAGAGAGAGAAGAAGAAGGGTCGGAATGCGAGGAACTCCCATAAGTGAATGGAATTTTCCCTTCGTGTTGTGTGTAAGATTGTTTCTTTTTTTATGAAAAGATATAATTTGTTTTTTATTGCGTTGTATATCCTTTTGTAAATCCTTTTACGATTATAAACTTTTTAGTTCGCGCCCTCTGTGATCGAGGATTAAACAAGTTTTGTTGTATTTCATTATTTTCTAAATTTGCATTATGAGACCGTTTTCTTCATTGTGGAGTTTATGACCAAAGATTAAAAGTCAATGATCAGTTTATATTTCTTGTTTTTTCTTCCTCTTTACCAAGAAATGTTAGAATATTTATCTCATTTCTCGTGAGGATAATTGTTAAGAAATGTATTTTATTGATTTCGTGATCAAACGTTGATCACAATCACTATATAAAGGTTGAGAGGAAGAAGAAGGAAAGAAACAGAAAACATTGACTATGACAATTTCTATCGTTCTGGCAAATTGTAGTTTCACGGAAGAAATTCTGATATCTGTGTGTTCACTGCGCAGAAATATCGTGTTATAACGAGAATATGTACTATATTATCTATTTTTGTGTTAGCCCGTGTAATAAAGACGAGGTTTATTACGAAAGCTAACATTAAATTGCGTGTAGGTGATAATTCATACGAGTAGTAATCCATGAAACAAAATGAGAATCCGAAACATAGGAAGCGCATAACCGGAACAAACAATATCCTCCTCAACGTACCCTAGTTGCTTTTGTCGGCTGATCGCTGAGACTTCAGCCGTCTGTACGCGGCGATAACTTCGTTCTGCTGCCTCTCCAATTTTCTCCTTTCCGCAATAGGTAACTTCTTCCTCTTCCCACTGCGATCAATCATCTTAGAAGCGGGAGCGACCTTCTTAGGTACTTCCAATAGTGAACTCAACAACAGGTTCTTCGGCTTCCTCTCTACGCTGGTGACATCCTTCGACTTAAACTTCAGCTTGGGAGGCTCGTGAGCCACTTCTCCAAAAGCCACCTTGTCCTGCAATCTTCCAAATTCGTCGTCATCATCCTTCTCCTCCAGTTTCCTCTCTCTCTTCAGACGCAACTTCAGCTTGCGCTTTTCTTTCTTTGTCAGAGTCCCCGCGCCTTGCGTCGTTGTTTTTTTCTTGCTTGTGTTCTTATGCTTGACACGTAATCTCTCTATATCGTCCTTGTCGACTTTGCGCTTCGTCAGACCCTGAATCTGACCAGTTTTTGAATTACGCTCCACTTGCACTCCGTACTTTTGCTCAAACGCCGTCTCCTTAAGAAACGCGTGTGTGTCCTTGGTCACCCGATGCCAGAATTGTTGTCCGGATTCTCCTGGTTTCTGTTGGAACACTGGCACAACCTTCTCCGGTCGAGCTTTCGGATGAGGTTCGGCCTTGCCCTGCTGCAAACCCACACAAATCAGCGAGTTCTTCTTCCTCTTCCGTTTCTTCGTCAGGGTGACGCCAATCTTAGCAGCTTCCTTCAATTTAATCATGTGCTCCAGACTCTTGGGGATCGCCTGCTCGTCCGCGTCCTTCGGTGGTGCATTCGTGCGCAATTCTAACCTAAAACACCCGCTCGGTTCGCTCAGAGCTCGGCTTTATTTCGATTTTCTCACTTGAAACGCATTCGGGAAAAAACAATGATTGTCCGTTAAGAGTCAATCGACGAGAGAGTGATCGGTAAATCCGATCCTCTTTCGAACCAGACGCGATATCCCAGCGGGAATGGAGCACCCGAACTCTTCTCTAGATTGAGGTTAGGCTGGCGATCGAAGATTGCCAAAACGAACCGAGCCGAAGAGAACGCGAAGAACAGCAGAGTCCGCTCATTATTTAACGTGTGAAGATAATCTCACTGACCGTAGCACGTTTGTTCATCGTCATCATCATCACGTTCGTTCGACGTTCGTTCGACATGCGCGCTCGTTTCACTGGACAGTTTGTGTTTTCCCGAACGCGGTCGTTTTTTCTCTTTTCACCGCCGAACAACTCACCCGGCCAGACGTTTGGCACGCTGCTTCTCGGGGTCCTTGACACCCCGGTGCTTCTTCGCCGGTATCTTGCGACCCATAATAACACGCGACACACGATCGTCTCGCGACTTGTTTAGCACTCGACACGTGACGCATTGTACGCACCGAACGCGCGCAACGGTCACGTGACTCCGCGCGATCAGCTGATTTTGACAGAAGCACAGGGTCCCTTATCCTTCCATAAACCCCCGTCGACAGTCTGACGCGAACTTGCGAATTTTTTGCCAATCAAAAAATCTGCGAGACATGCGATAATATATGTATATACGCACTAACATGTTAAATAACAAGATTATACATCTAAAATGTAAACAAATTAAAGTTAACAGAAATGCGATCGCTTTCTCATCCATATTCATGCGGACCCCCGAGGAGCTTTTGGAACGTCAAATATAGTACGTGAAATTTTGTTTTTTTACGTTGTTCTCGTTTCAAAAATATCAATATTGATTTTATTTACCATGTTAAAGAAAGAAATTTTATTTCGGATACAGCGAGCACAGCAATCGAATCTCTATTTTCAGATGCGACAATCCAACCGGCGGTTAATCTGAGACACCCCGTGTGTAAAGGCGAGTGGTGGGATGTTCGACGACTTGAATTCGGAGAAGCGACTTCTGCTCCTCAGTTTGCTCGCGTCCGAGCTTGCGTGAAGTCGTCTCGCGCGTTTTCGCCGCACGTTGCGCCTTCAAGAAGCATCCCTCTTACCTTCAACCCTCTATCTCTCCTGCCAGTCACCGTATCATCCACATCCTTTTTTCGCGTCGTGTAAGTTAGGTCGGTGTTCCTAGCGGAAAAACATTTCTGAGAGAGTGCTCATGCGGGACAGTGAGTGATAAGTGAGCGAGAGGTGATTTCCGGGGTTGGATCTATTTTTGAGGTGAATCTCTTGAGAATTTTCGTGGATGGATGATCATGACGACGAGATATTGGATGCTATTAATGTCGTGTTTGCTGATAATCGGCTGCATTCCAGGTTCGTTTCATTCGATTATCATCGCGTAAAATTAGAACGCATATTTTCGAATTATATTTGAATTAAATCAAACGCGTAACATACTTCTCTGCCTGTTAAAATTGCAACATAACGAGAAATTCTAGAAGCGGGGTGTCGTAACATTTATCCTATAAATTAATCACAATGGAGGAAAAAGAGGAGTGATCGCGACTCTCAAGCGGGAATGTCGTCGAAACTAAACTCACAATTCGCGTGCGTCGTTCCGTTTCGCGCTCATTTAATTTACGTCGTATCCTCCATGTTTTTCCTCGAATCACCCCGTATATTAGAAAACATAACCATGTGCACTATTTCTGTCCCTGTGCTTTTGCTCGCTTAATATAGCGGTTACGCTATGTTTTATGCTGCTCCGTTACCATTGCTTCACAGAGAGAACATTCGTTCGGTCATATATTAATGTTGCTTTTTATTCATATTATCACTTTATAATTAGATTACAGCAAGAAAAAATGCATCTTTAATGAAAAGTACATCTTCGATTAGTCAAATGAAGATGCGATATTTCCGCGCGTTAATTCCTAATATTCTGGATTCGCTTAAGTTAATAAAATTAATATATATATTATTATTGTTTATTATTTATGACTCAATCGAGCGAGTGTGCGCACGCGATGATACTAAAGCTTCAGTAGAGGCAACCTTGCTAAAGACACATGCGCGATGCGAGAAAATTATGTGACATTCGCGGGTTCGCTATGACCTGTCCCAAATTTTATACAACGTGTACGACATGTGTTAACCAGATCAGTTTTTGGGTATACGCGCACGACCCGGTATATTTATAGATCGCAGATGATCCTCTTTAAGGTCATCCATAGCCGTCTTCCGATATCAGGTCACCCGATATTTCTTTCTTTATAGTTATTAGTGTGTATCATTAGAAATTCTTTCTTTATTTTTCTTTAAATATACGCACAAGTTTTTATACGCACACCTACATGACGCGTATACGTAAGGTTTTAAATAGTTATCATGTTAAGTCCCAATATTAAAGTTCGGAAACGCTTTATTTTACCGCCAACTTTTAAATAATGAATATGCAATTAATAATAAGACACCGCGCGAGTTTTTTCGCTGGGTTTGAGCCGGCTTTCCCGAACGTTAACGCGAAAACGCGCGAACTTTGATCCGAGAGGCGAAAATGCATGCAGTTCTAAGTATGCGTGTAAATCTCAAGAGAGGGAGAGAGAGAGAGAACTGAGAGAGAGAAAGAGTAAGAGAGGCTGCACTTCGCATGCACACATTTCTAAAAGCAAATAACCAAGGAAAAACGCGGAACCGGTGACCCACTTCGGACTACCTTTGTAGCTCAAAGCCTTCAAAAACGCAGCTTCAAACGCATTTGAGGTTTTTTACCCTTTCTGCTTTTCTAAAGTATTCGTGCAGTGTGTGCGGCAGAAATATTTGAGATATACGTTTACACGCGGGATTTTCCCGAAGAAAGTAAACATACTTTTATGAAAATAATTTTATGAAAATAATTAAATAACGATGAAATAAATCGTATTTCAAAACGATTCAAACGATAATATATTTATCTTACAAAAGTAATAATTTATATATTACACCTTGTATCGTGTATGCTTCAGTATTTGATATATTAACATTTATTGCCAGAACTTGTACTAAAATTTAAATGTCCAAGTTACCTGGAATTTAATGTAATTTTGACGCAGAAATTTTATCAACAATCGGACCTTTGATCTAACTGCTTTCAACTTTTTTTGACAGAGTCACAGCAGCTCGTTATAAAGAGTGTCCAAGTGCCAGCCATGGTCAAAGTCGGTGAGGTTGATTATGTGATCCTCGACTGCGATTACGAGTTACAGAACACGTCGGCGCACGGGCTGGTGGTCAAGTGGTTCTTCGAGAGCGACAAGTTGGTGTATCAGTGGATTCACGGACTAGATCCTTTGGCCGCCGAGCCGGCTGAAAAGTACGTCGATCTTACTTACAGAGCCAGCGACGATCCTTACACTGAATATCGAGCGATGAAACTGAACAAGCCAGGAATTGATCTCACCGGTGAATACACATGCGTGATATCAACTTTCGAAGACGAGAAGACGGAAAATGCCACCATGGTGATTTATGGTGAGTGACGGGTAATTTCGTAATATTTCGTAATTAATTTCCTTAATTATAATTTCCTTAGTTTCTCTTTTCGATTGCACCGTCAATTACGGAATACATACTCTCTCTGTCTGTGTACATTGGTATCATTTATACGTTTAATTAAATTGCATCAGTTGAAGCGTATATCAAATATGTACATTATTCTTGTGGCAGCAACGGGGGAAATTTTCAACTTTAACTATACGAGGAAGACTATAAAGGACGACAAAGACGGCCTGGAAGCGACGTGCATGGCCAAGGGACTTTATCCGCTGCCGACTCTCGATATCTCGGTCGTGTGAGTAAGCTTTCTTTACGACGCCATCAAAAGATTTCGAGACATTATCATTTTCTTTTGTTTTTGTCGTACGTAACGATAGATTGTGATCTTGTTGTATCAACAAAATAAGTGATAATATATTTAACGAACAAAAAGCGACATTTTTCAAATAATAATGTTAATAATAAATACTTCACAAATAATTCACAGAGATGTCGCCAAAAAGCGACATTTTTCAAATAATAATGTTAATAATAAATACTTCACAAATAATTCACAGAGATGTTCCAGATAAGCAAGCAACGAAGCCCATAGTGACACAGCGGGAAGATGGACTCTACGATATCCTGTCGCGGATAGAATTATTGGACGAGGAGTTACCGGAAGCAACTGCGACCCTCGAGTGCATCCTTGGCATCCCCAGAGCAAACTACAGAGTGTCCCGAATGACCGACTACAACTCGGGTTAGCATTTGTGCTACTTTACGCTCTAACATATCGCATTAATGTATTAATCCTTAACGATCCTTAACAAATTCTCGAATTAATTAATTACCGTAAAGTAATCTTCCGCGAATTTTCCCAACGCGACGAAATTTCGTTAGCAGCCGCTTTAAAAGGTTCATGCTTCACTAATAACCTAATTGATTTTTGCGCTTAAGTAGGAGCGTCTACGCTTTATTGACAGGATGCGATATGTGGTGTTTGTTGTGCAGGAACGGCTACAACCACTTCCGCTACAGCGATTTCGCAGCATGAAATGGATGTTCAGGCCTTAGACAACTCGAATCACGGTGGCGGTAAGATTAAAGAGATTGCGAATTTTTCACATAAGTTTAACACATCGTTATCATCAGCCACCATTTTACGCAATCATACGCCCCGAGAGTTTTTCTTCAAACAAAACTCACACGCTCGTTTCGTATTTACTTCGTCCGAGAAATAATGTCAAAAGATACTTTACTCATTTGCTTATTAACATTGTATTAATTTCTCGAACTGTCGCGTTAATGATTTTAAAATAGGATTTGGATGTTCATCATTTCGCATGCCTGCTTTGCTTGAGAAAACGTAACATTAACGATATGTAATATAACGAAAAAAATTGTAGATATAAAATTTGTGAATATTAAATTTAAGAATACCATATATATATATGGTATTCTTAAATTTAATATTACCATATATATATATATATGGTATTCTTAAATTTAATATATATATATATATATATAATACATTAAATTAATAAATAGAAAAGTCACATATGATAATATATATTAACATGTATCTTAACTCACGTGTATGTTTGTGAAACATCAATTCATAAAATATTTATATATCAATAATATATAGAATAATGTATATTCCTCTTCATTTCTCTGTGTCTAACATATACCTTAATCTGGTTGTAGGTAACTTCATTGATCACACGTCCGTCGATTTTCTCCTGTTGCTGATACATCTGTTTCTTTTCATCCTATCTCATTAATAATTAATATACGTTTGATAGGTAAGATTGGACGGCTGATTGTGCTCGATCATTGGTGTCTCAACTTGGTTTTCAAGAAAAGCCAACTTTAATTCGTGAATAGCTTGTTCTTGCTCGATCGTGTTTTTTTTTTTCAAAAACAATTACAGCTCTTCTGTTACAGAGTTCTTTGTAATTCTAAAAAATCTCGAAATACAATTAAAATCACATCGTGGAATCTCTCTATTCGGCCTATATTAAATAATAATACTTTTTATAATCAACGAGTCGTACATATATAGGATAACGAGAGGGAAGAGGAAATAGAACGATGTATATAAATGTGTACAGGACATTCTTGTTGCACTATTGGTATCTAAAACGCGACGTTATTTTATATTGGACGCGGTAGTTAGATCATGTAAATAATATTTAGATATATTAAACGGATTGTATTCACGTGTATATATACATGTATGCCAATCGATTAATGTTGAAATATTAATATTGGATATTATGACAAAGATACAATGAAAGCGCGTATCAATACTCGTTATATTATAAAATATGAGGAAGTAAAAAGTCTTCGACATCGAATTTTCCTTTGTCTACAATTTATATTTTTTTCTTCTAAATTATTATTTAAATTATCTTTATTAAAATTAATCAGTTCGACTATTCTTTGAATCAACGCAATCAATGCAATTTGTTGATATTACAATTAATTAATTTATGAATTACAAATGTTATATTAATGATTTGTTATCCTACAAATTATCTTACATAAGTTATCAGCTATCTTAATTTCCTCAAATATCTCAGTTGGTGCGACAATATCCGCATACGCCCTGTGTACAAAAGCATTCCGTTCATTTCGGAGTGCGTAGAAATGGCTCGTGCAGCGCTTTATAAAGTTTCTGAGCTTTATGCAGACCGAATCCCGGGCACAGAGCCAAATTATTCGGTTGCGCTCTCACTATACTGTCCAAGGTGCTGAATGTTGATAGTAAAGTGGTCGCATCCGTTTTGTTAACAGATCTTACTGTGGTTAAAGCATTAACTAACTGGAATAAATATTAACTTACGTTCATTAGAATATGAATAAAAATATATAAAGTTCTATTAAAAGTAATATGTTATCGAAAACATTATGAGTAAAACATTAAGGGCATTTATTTCTTTTAGATATAATACATTCTTTTATACTACAATATTGTGCTAAAACATTTTCATTAAAATTACCGTAATAAATATTTGAACAATGAAATTGTAAAATGAGTTAGCAGTTAAAATAATTCGAATCTTTTACCTTCTGATGAGGTGCGCTATCGCTGCGTTCCATGATGTCGTCGGGCGATTTAACTTCATATCTTTTGTATGTTTCGATAATCTTCCCCGCATCTTCCACGTTCCACGCCAACATTATCGTCATATCAGCGAGAATAGATATCCTTGTTAAATGTTTCAAGACGTGATGAGGATCGGCAATGTCTACCTGATTATAATAAACATTGTGAAGAATGTAGAGGAAAAAATAAATAAGGATGAGAAAATGAAATGTAATACGCATTTCTGTATCATTATTTTTATTTACTTAGACACTATTCATTATTCATTTACACTAACTTGTATTTATACAAAAATTGTAAAAATATATTGTAAACTAAAAATATATTTAGAGACTGTTGAGTATATTATTAAGTGAAATTTATATATATATATATATACATACATAGTAAATAAGTATATTACTTATATAAAGATATAATTATTCTTATAGTATAAAATATATTTACCTGTACTAAGAGCACTCGTAGATTATAAGCATTACCCAGCTGCTTGAGTCTTTCATGGATATAATCAGGATTCAACTGATGATAACGAATTGATAGAAAAAGTGCACAAGTGGTTCTTCCCATGACATAGTCTGGCACAATATTGGAAAACTCCCATTTTTCATTGGTTATAAATTTTAACAACGGATTTCCTTTCTAGAAATATGATCAATGGATTAAAAAAATATTTTTAGGTATTATTTTTAATTTTCAATAATCTTTACAATTCTAGTAATGAGAAATTCTCTTTCTAAAAGTGTTACTGGCTGTAATCAAATAGATTTGGAAAATATTTAAAACATGATAAGATGTCGTTACCTGTTTTGGACTAACAAGAATAGCATTGGTTCTACCGGAGGTTGTTGCATTCGAAGTTTCAGATGTAGAATTTAAGGATGGTTCCTTAAAAAATTCAGATTTCTTCAAATTGCTGAAAGCAGCTAGAGAAAAGAGAACGCAAAATTATACAAAATATAAGACAAAAATAATATACAAGGACTATCTATGTAAAATTTCACTTATAATTAGAGAAAAAAATTTACGATTTCTTCGATTTAATATATCTTTGATTGATATAATTTAATAAATATGATATAATGTATACTCACATTGGAAAGATGTATCTTTTATTCGTTTCGGTGGAGAAGCATCGTTCTTTTCCTCTGAATTCTCCTCAGTGTTATTCATAATTTCTATCGTTCTTTCACTCTTCTCCTCTCACTTTTTCGGATGAATAATGAAATTTTTGTATGAAACAGAAACGTTACACAATTATTAATAGAAAAAATTGATCCGCTATTGAGTCGTATATTTGACAATAAATAACTGTTAAACCATCGTAAAGCCACAACCTAACCTCATAATTATTCTATTAATTTGTAGGTTATTACTCATGTTCGATAATTCAGAAAATTGAGGATGCAATTGTTTGAATCTATACCGTACTTATCGACGTACGATGATAACTGATATTTATTGACAGCTGCTAACAACACAGTACCGCCATTACACGCGATGTCACGCCTTGTCCTTTTACGTCACATGTGAATATCCATAAAAGAAGCTGTGTGCAGTTCTGCGATATCGCACACCATCGCACATCCAATTATATTCAATCGTAGAGCACAACGCGCTAAATGCCCCGCGTCTAATTGAAACGAGAAATCTCTGAAGCAGTTTCCTCTAATAGCTTTAATCTCTCGCTAATTGCCCGTATAATCGAATATTCTGAAGAACTATTGTTTTACTCCGATTTTAAGAATACCGGCAAGTGTGACAGCACAATACTTGAGGTTATGAAAATTTAAAAAGCTACAAGATTCTATCAAGTGTATCGGACGGTTCCACTCGTGAATCTTTTCATGAAAATAGAAAGCGTTACAATATAATTGTTACAAGCAATGACTACATTAGGTGGCTTTATGGAATTCTTTCAAAAAGGAAAGGTAAGAATTGTACATGGTTCATATTTTGTGAACAATGTTAGATTGTAAGATATAGGCTACTTGAAATAAGTTCTTGTAATATCGGAATAATGTATGTTAATTTTCATACATGCTATGGTTGCAGACATTTCGACCAAAGAAAAAGTTTGCCCATGGAACATTACGTTATTCTTTGCATAAGCAAGCTCAGGCTTCTCTCAATTCTGGTATCAATTTAAGATCTGTGGTAAAACTACCTCCTGGAGAAGATTTGAATGACTGGATTGCTGTTCATGGTATATATATATATATATAACATATAATAGTGATGTAAAAATTTTGCATATGACATTATCTTACAAGGATAATATTAATCATATTTACTTTATTTTTTAGTTGTAGATTTTTTTAACAGAATAAATCTTATATATGGCACAGTATCTGAATATTGTGATTCAGCATCTTGCCCAACAATGAGTGGTGGTGCACGTTTTGAATATCTGTGGGCAGATGGTGAAAAATATAAAAAACCAACAGTACTACCAGCACCACAATATGTTACTCTTCTTATGGATTGGATTGAAGCTCAAATTAATAATGAGACAGTTTTTCCAGTATCAACAGGTCACTGCACTGTTTAGCATCGCATACTTTTATTATACACTCAGATATGTATATATATAAAACATTTGGTATTACAGATGTGCCATTTCCTAAAACATTTGTACCGCTATGTAGAAAAATCTTGACACGCCTGTTCAGAGTTTTTGTCCATGTGTATATACATCATTTTGATCGCATTGTAGCAATAGGAGCAGTGAGTATATTTACCGCTTCAAATATTCTATTTTTACCATATTGTAAAGATTGACTGATTGGACATACTATTTATTTCAGGAAGCACACGTTAACACATGTTACAAGCATTTCTATTATTTTGTAAGAGAATTCGATTTGATCAACATTAAGGAATTAGAACCACTAGCTGAAATGACCGCTAAAGTTTGTAAGGATACTGCTTCTCCTACCCAAAGCACAGCACCATCAAATAATCAAGCCAGGTAGTTATTTTACAATCTCATTTAATTAAATTAACAATTACTGTGTACGGTAAAAAGATAGCATTTTTGCTAGAAGATAAAATTACTTTGTACACAGTTACAGAACATAGCTTGCGAAATTTGTCGAATTATATATCATACTCGACAGTCATTTACTTCACAGATATTAATAACATTTAAAAAACATGATCTGTCTTAATATACTGTTTTATTATTATTGCTTGATAATAGCAATTAGTCTTTTATACCAACTTTTTACTTCAATTGTGTGGAGTTTACGTATCAGGATTTATTTGTGCATTATATTACCATATCGGTACGCATTGTACTTTATTCATCTTTACATTGCTCTCTATCTTTCATTGAAAATAACATATATTCAAAGCAATATATATAGATTCTTATCTTGAGATATTTCTATTCTCATTTAAATTTTAAGCTTCAAGCAAAATACGTATATAAGATATATATACATATATATTACTTTTATGAAATTTATATCCTGATATATTGTAATGTGCTTAAAAGATAATCATAAGTGCAATATCTAA
>NW_014556488.1:281770-341062 GCF_001313825.1 Dinoponera quadriceps
TCTATTTACACAATGAAGTTACTCTCATCAATCGATATTTGATAAAGGAAGATATATGCGTATTTTTTTAATATAATTTGTGCTTGATCGAAGTTTATACTTTATAAATGTAGAAATCTCGCTCTTTATGTCAGATCTGAAAAATGTCATCTATGCCAAAGCTTATTATACTAAGTAAGTAGTAATCAACTTTTGTATGATACATAAACAATAATCATTTTTTGTATGAGTATAAATATTTTGTAATTTTGCGGTTTGTAAAGTTTGCTTTTAGCATATTTACAAAGGATACGTTTAAAGCGACCATAATACTGTCCATGTCAAATACAGTCTACCGCAGAAGTACAAATATAAATCTTGAAATATTCTATTTCCTTTATATGCTATATATGTGAGATTTTCATAACAAATTGTTATGTATTGTGTAAATAAATAAATATTCCTGATTATTTATTGCTTAAATATATGCGCAATTTTGACAAATAATTAAAAAATCATTTCAAACTTGAAAATATTTTTACTTTTAAGTAGTACGATTTAACGATGAATCAGATGAACTCTTATTTTCGAACAGTTAACTCAATGACAAACGCGATTGGATCTTCACACATTGCGTATAACATTTTTGTACCGTGTATGCAAACATCTTATTAAATAACTATTCGAAACGTATTTTCGACGTATGTATGTTTATTTTGCCAGGTAGTATACATCGACGAACATTCACTTCGTAAATGTATTTCAAAATAAAACTACAACTCATATGGGAGAAAACATGAATTATATCGTTATTAGATATATGCACATTGTAGTTTTATTTTATTTCTAATCGGTGTGCTAAAACTGATCGATAATTAGTGCTTGAGGATGATTATACTCTGAGCCAATACATGCCGGAACGGATGACGTTATAATCTAGCAAATTTTCAATGGGTCCAACTGCAGCGATTACTGGGCAGTGATCGAAAATATACTTCATACCAACATCATGAATAGTTTGGGCAGTTACACTCTGAAAAAAAATAAATCATACAATAATCTATTAATTTATATTATATATCTTCTGTAAGAAATACATATTATTATAATGAACCCTATCCACTCGCTTTACACAAGCCCTTGAGGCGAGTAATTTAAACTACGTACATCTATCCTCATCTCGAGTTCGTGAAGTGGGATACGGCGATTATAACATAACATCTGGCGGCCAATATCTTCGCAAATTGCGGTAGTGCCATCCAATTGCAGACACATGTTAGTTTTGAGAATATTCTTAGCGCGTGCCACGTCCTTCTCAGTAACTGATGTGCACAGCCTCATCCATTCGTGCTGAATTTGACTCGCCATATCATCGCACTTCAAAGGATCACAAACGAAGTATACACCCCAGAGACCAGTATCCTATAAAACCAAAGAATTGCACATTTTTCTTGATACGTATCGATCACATTACAAATCATTATAAATGTATGTTGTTTTACACAAATAATAACGATCATCCAATACATACCTTGTAGCATGTATTAAAACTTTGATAGCTGTGACACAAGCCTTCCTCTGCGCAAGCTTTGGCTAGACTGCTCGCGTTATTTACACCCCCGCCTTGACTACGATCCCACGCTCCCATAAGGGTATTCGCGACCATAAGAGGAATGTTGTCTGCATCAGGCCATCCAGCACCTTACACCAAAATATGCTTGTTGATTACTATACAAAGCATTACGTTTAATTCGCCTCGTATAGGATTCTCTAAATACCTTCAACAGCGATCGCAATATGGGCGAGAGGAATCGTATCATCGCGGAACCTTATTTCAGAGCCGGTGTAACGACAAGATAGGACATAATCCGGAATTTTATCGTAGCTCGGTCCTTTCATTTGACCGAAATGCTTTTCGGCAAGTTCGATTAATTGGTTGTGATGTACACCACCGGCACCGGCCAGCACGAATCTACAACAAGAAAATCACATCACAATCAGTCCTTTCAAAAGTCTTCCGACAGTGTTTCATTCTACCTGAAGATATAATCCAACAATCGAATAAATAACTAGAATTTTACCTAGGTGGCCCATAGTGATTCTTCACGTATTGAACAAGATCATCTCGAGTAATACTTTTGATATTCTTAGTAGGGCCCAGTATTGTTCGTCCTAAGGTTGTGCCTTGATAGGCAGCGGCGTGCAAATGATCAAATACAACCTCTTGCAGATTTGTCTCGACCTCCTGCATCTCGCGCAAGATAACACCGCGTTCCCTTTCAATCTCATTTTCACCTAATTTAGAATTTTGGATAATATCACTCAGAATCTCAATAGCTTTCGGCACGTCTTGCGACAAGCATTTCGCATAAAATACTGTTTGTTCTCGACTTGTATAAGCGTTCAAATGAGCTCCCATGTTCTCTATTTCCAGTTCCAAATCGGTTTGAGAACGTTTGGTGGTTCCCTGTCAAAGAAACAATTCGTCTGTATTGATAGAGAATATGTGCAATGAATGATTGTACTAATTACAACAAAATTAAATATACAAGATTCTATATAAAAACTATATGATATACAAAACATTGTTTGCACATATTCTATAAGTGTGTTTTGAAACTCATTGTTAGTACTAAAAATCTATAGTTTACGTGTATTATAGATTTTCAGTACTGACAATGAATATCGAAACACAACCTATGTCAAAGTTCGAACATTCTATCTGAGTTATAAACAGAATAGTGCGTGCAACTTAATATATCACATAATTTAGAATGTAATTAGAAACAATTCTCTCACAAGTGATGCTATATAGTCTACCTTAAAAGCCATATGTTCCATGAAATGAGCGACACCATTGTTCTCATCTGTCTCATATCGGCTACCAGAATCAATCCAAAGACCAACAGTAGCTGTTGCAGCTCCACTATCTTCACTGGCAACTCTCATTCCACTGTCCAAAGTTGTAACTCTGGTAGCTGGTTGATTGATGAGTGCTTCCCTCAGAGAAGCAGCGGTAGAACGCCATTGTTTTGGTACCTATGAGAGAGTTATTGGAATCAATATGAATCTCTAATTGAAAATGTACAATTTGTCAAGGCTCGATTCGTAGTGAAATGAAGTTCTATTAATCAATAACAAGATGTACATGTACATCTGTTAAATTTATTTTTTCTCGTATTGAATATCAAACATTAAATCAGGTCTGTCAAAAATATAACACGAAGTCGATTGAGATTGGGCATATGGAGTTACATTGAGGTTATAAACCGATGTAAGCACTCAAACGGGTATTGATCGGTTTCGCTTTGTTACGAATAACTTAAATTGTCAGTCACTCACGTCGTTCTCGCATGTTACATGTCCTAAAGCTATTATTTTATTCTTATTACGTAAGGAGCCAATGCAGCTGACATATCTCACTACTGCCTCGAGAGCGAAATTCACGAGTGGATCGGTCGTGAGGACACGGTCATTTTACCAAAATGATCACACGTCATGAGGGTACAATCCGCTTTACCTTAACCAGGCTGGTCTTATTGCTATATGTGCGTAGCGCGCTACTAATTTTTAACAGACGAGTAGCCATTTCTCCGATTTATTCGACGAAACTGACGGAACTTGGCTCACAGTGGAGAAAAAATTACGAAGGTCGGCGAACGAGATGTCGCTGTATGCCAACTCTGTAATCGCGATTCCATTCACAATTCAAACGCTGATTGGTCCAAGCCGCAATTCTCAGTGACCAATAGCAGTCCGATACGAGGTGTTAAGGCGCCACAAGGACAAGCGCGCCACCATTTCTGCGCAGTTGGTGCTCGAGAAGCTTCGGGTACACGTAACGGTCTTGGCTTGTTCTCAGCGAGCTTCGCCATATTTCACGAAGCCATCGAGGAGTCACGCCATTGTGCGCATCGTGGATTAGAGTTATCATCGATTCATCTCGAGCGTTTCTCGCAGTTGAGTGAAGTGCACTGAGTGTCGCGGCTCTCCTCGCCGATCTCATCGCCTGGCTGAGAGTTCGCTGCTCAACGGTTCGCTACTGCAACGGGTAATGTTTTCTCCACAACGTCACGGCCATTCGCGCGCGCTCTCGATCGTAATAAAGATTCCGCGTTGCAATCTCGCCGAAACATACTCCTTTGTACGCAAAAACGTGTTTCCAATCGGGACGCATTATTTGACGCAGGAAAGGATCGCCGGCTCGCATAGCCCCGCTTCTTCCGGTGAAATAACGCGTTCTCTGCATTACAAAGCGCATTATCGGCACGATGCATAAAAGCTGCATGGAATCGATCCCCCTTTTTCTTCTTTTTTCGAGTATCCTGCCGGTAGCCACGATTCTCGGGCAAAGGACTCTTTGTCTCGAGTCATTGAAGACGCGGCTATAAAAATATATCCACTCGTTAACAGTTATTACATGCACGTTGTGATAATTTTTAATCGATACGCGCACAATAACTCGTTTTCCCTAAGTCACCGGTGGAGGGGAGAGACGCATGAATAAATGATCCAAACGTAATGAAGGAAATTTACAATTAAAACTCGATGCTGCAAAGATAAGATCCACTGTGTCAAATTTAAATTGCATCCGAGCTATTATCTGTTTTTATATATATCGGTATATGTTGAACGGTATGAAGAAACAATTGTTTTGTTTCCTTTCAGGGATCGAATACATACTTGTGTACAATATGTACAGCGGCAACATCGACCCCTGGGAGCCTGGCTATGGGCCGGAAAGAAGAAGCCACAATTCCGACTACGACTACCGTAGTGACTATGGGAGCAACAGATCTCCGGAATACACAGAACACCGCGACGTCGACCATCGCGATAGAGACCATCGTAGTCCGGAATACAGAAACCACCGTGGAAGAGACAGGGACCGCGAGAGGGATCGTTCGCGGGATAGGAGAGATCGTAGCAGAGATGAGCGCGATCGCAGCTATAGAGACCGCGAGGATCGTTACGGACGGCAACGTGATAGAGACTCTGTGGAGAGGGACAGGGACAGGGATAGGGACAGAGATCGGGATAGAGATCGTTCTAGACGCGACAGGGATCGGGATCGGGATAGGGATCGGAGGGGGAAATCGGATCGGGAGCGGGATCGAGATCGCGATGACGATCATAGCCGGGAAAGTTTGGACTTTGAGCACGACCATGGTCGCGCTTATAGCTCGTCCATGGAGGGGATCCACTACAAATCGCAATCTCCTAACAACACCATAATGATACGTGGACTTGCTCAACACATTACTGAGAATGACGTAGGTTGTCAACTTTGTGGCCTGACATATAGTGGCCACTCGTGAGAGCAGGCGTTACCGAGCACGCTTTACTATTATTATTCTGATGTGTGTATCACAGGTGCGGCAAGACATCCTCAACTGTGGTCTCATGCCCAAGGACATAAGGCTGATTCGGAAAAAAGATACAGGTAACTATTGTGACACGTTGAAAGCTTTAAATATCCGATGTGCCTATCTTGCGTATCAGCTGATTGTTACTTGGTGATATATTATTGCGTGCCGTCGAATTTGTACGATCGTTAGCTTCTACTACTGAGTTCGCACAAATAGTACGTGCGAGAGATTGCTTGAAATATCCATACGGATCTCTGACGAGAACGAAGCGCATCAGGGGTTTTCGGGTTGAGAAATTTCAAGAAATCTTTCACATCCTATTATGATATCGTGTAGCTCTAAGAATTTCCATTGGTAACATTCTGATATCGATACATACATCTCTCAAAATTCGTAGAATTTTATTAGTTCGAATGTGTGCGCCGACCGTTAATTGTTCATTGATGGAAGGTAAGTTCGCGAAGATAATGCGAGGAGAATTTTGAGAGGAGAACACAACGTTAGGTTACTTGCCAAAGCTGCATGAGAGATAGCTTAATGGGAGCTTAAATTAAGCTTACACTCGACAGTGCGTGTAATTCTAAAAAAAAAAAAAAAGAAAATTATCTACTAACCAATCACACCTTTTTACACACATGTTAGTGACACAAACTCTCTCTTGATCTTTACCAATGATGTAACATACAATTATACAGGAATACATGACAATCCTTCGGTTAGTGTACTCTTGCGCTTTACTTTAAGACGTCACATCCATCAAAGACATTACTTTAATAGCGGTACAACCCTATTATTGTTCCTCTTGTGATATGAAGTCTCAAAGTGAAGTGAGTACAGAAGATTCAAGATTGAATGCTTTAAGAAGCAGGTGTCGAGCCTGTTGAACGATGAACTTCTTAAAGACTTACAGGCTTGAATTTTCCTCATTTCGACCGTGAAGCTTCATATTCTAAGCAGAACGAAGATGGTCTTGCGCCGCTGCTAAAGTAATCTCTTTCTCTCTCTTTCTTGTGTTAATCTTTAATTTAATCCGCTATTACTACAGAGACTACGCATATGCAAATACGATCAATTGCGATACAATTTTCACACGCTCGGGGTCTGTTTTTCTTACCGGCGTTTCTCTTTCTCTCTTTCGTGAACATCGTCCTCTCATCCGATTTGACGTGACAAAGAAGGTTATTCAGAAGACCAGGAAAAAAAGACAACAAAAATTTGGCTCCGGCTAGATCTCTCTGGGCGTTTGAGAAAAATAATTCGGAATAACGCTAAATTGCGCATAATGGAATTGGGTTTTTTTTTTTGCTCACGACCGGTGTACCGCGGTCTCTCGCACGGTGTTGTAGAATTCGTTCTGCTGAGATTTAGGTAAATGGAATATGAAAGCAAGCGACGAAGCGAAGAGACACTTCGTTTGAAACTCGGTCTGTCAATGGTTGGTGCTGTGATTGCCTGCCCTCTCAGAGTAGAGAACCCCAGGCAAAAACGTGGATTAACTCTGGATATGTGTGTATTTGCTCTGTATAGGTGCTTCGCGAGGTTTTGCATTCGTCGAGTTTAACGCGACTCAGGAGGCCGCACGGTGGATGGAGATGAAACAGGTAGAAAGAAGTTCAATCCAGATTCCCAACCGATGCGTTGCACGCGTGCCACCGACTGCCCCGTGGCGGCAAGGCACGGTAACGCAGCCCTCTGGCCCTGCCCGTGGCCACGGCTGTGCACCTCAAATCAATATATTTCAATCTACCGTACCTAATTATTTATCTAGGAATCCCCAGATATTTTTGCAGACTTTTCTTATAACTCGCTCGCAAGCAAGTATTCGCGTAATATATATATGTATATATATGTGTATATATATATATACATATATATATGTATATATGTATATATACTCGGGCATCGTAAGTTCGTTCACTGCGCGGCGCGTGCTTTTACCTGTCCTCTGTCTGTCGTAAAAGAGAAAGAAAAAGCGAAAAAACAAAATAAAAAAATCTCTATCTCTCTCTATCTCTCTCTCTCTCTCTATCGTGGGCTAACAATGAAGATCGGAGGAGGGTCATTCCAGTCGTCTTTATATCGTTTCTCGACTCGTGTCTTATCGCATTTTCCGGCATGACGGTTCATTTCCGCGCCGATCTTGCTATATACGCGCGTCCATCCGCTTCTCTGTCATTACTACTTATATCTTTGCTTCTTTCCTGTTTCACTTGGTTCTTGATGCGATTTGTACTAAAACTACTTTTGGCGGAGTCTCTCTCTCTCTCTCTCTCTCTCCAGACATGCACGAATTTTTTCTTTCTTTTTGTTTTTTTTTAATTCACATAAAAAAAAAGTTTACACGCGCAAGTGATCGTTGCGTTGCTTGCCTGCACTTTCTTTACCGGAACTGGCAATTCGTTCGATTATCCGCGTAAAGTCGCGCATGAACAGTCGGTCTGCAAGCGGTGTGGAATGGCCCACGTTTAATATACAAGCCCACGAGGCTTTATTGTATATCACCGTTCGCTCGAGACAGAAAGCTATGAAGTAGAGAAACTATAATTTCGTCAACCAAGAAGGAAGTTTACGGGACAAACAGAGGCCTCGAGAAGACGTTGGACGGGATAACACTGAAATTCTCTGTTTCAGGGAGTGCTGATGCTGCAGGACCAATATCGCGCTCTGATGCAGTACAGTATACCGAAGGAGTGCCATGTGGATAAACCGCCGGCGAAGAACACTCAAGATTGGCACTGCGTCAAGGTGCGTTGAGTTTCGCTCCGTAAATTGTACATCAGTAGTCACTCGTTAACTAACTCTCTCTCTCTCTTTCTTTTGCAGTGTGGAGCGCACAATTTTAAGAGGCGCGAGACTTGCTTCAAATGCTCCGCCTCGCGAGCGGAAAGCGAGGAAGGTGGGGAAGGTAGCGACGAGATCAGTCCGCATCCCACCAACACCGTGCTCCTGCGCGGGCTGGACGTATTGACCACCGAGGACTCGGTTCTCCAGGCGATGAAGAATCTGTCGTCGATGCCTATACGCAGCATTCGCATCGGTCGCGATTCCCTCACCAACACGTCCCGAGGCGTGTGCTACTTAGAAATGGGCAACGTGGTGGACGCGATGTATCTGCACACCGCGCTCACGAAGCAAGGGCTGGTGGTGGACGGCAGGAAGGTGGAGATCACTTACTGCAAGCTCCATCAGATCAACAACGCGAACGCGTGGAAGTCGAACGACGCCCAGCCGCAGAAATACACGCTGGACGACGTCGCGCAATTGGCCGAGTACAGCGCGAACTTGTACGCCACGACGCCCGTACAGAAGTCCCAATACCTTCAGTATTACACGCAGTACTATCAGAATCAGATAATGCAGGGCTCGGCGATCACGCTGCCCTCTCTAAACCAGACGGACCGTGTGAACGCGGCGGCGGCGGTGGCGCAGTCGGCCATACAGCAGCTGCAGGCCTCCAGGAAGTTGGGCGAAAACGACGACGTGAAGGGACGGCCAACGCCTACGGCGCCGTCCAGCACGACGTTAGCGAGCGGAAGGGTTCCCGCGCATTCCAGCGACGGGAAAGTATATTGTGAGTCCCCGGAGAGTGAGAGTGAGTGAGAGAGGGAAAGAGTCTATACTACTTGAAATACATACTTTTATTTCGAGAGAAGCTAACTTGCGCGCGATATTGTACTTTCAGCCGTACCGGACGTCAGCACTTACCATTACGACGAATCGTCCGGCTACTATTACGATCCCAGCACGGGATTGTATTATGACCCGAATTCGCAATATTATTACAACAGCCACACGCAACAGTTTCTTTATTGGGACGCCGAATCGTTCTCGTACCAACCAGCCAAGGTAACGGAGGAGGATAGTTCGAGTCATCTCAAGACGCGACATTTTCACTTTTCAATTTTTGCAGACCACCGCGAGTACGACGCAAGGAGCTACGACCAGCACCACCATAACGGCGACGGCGAGCAGCACGGATTCCGCGAGTACCACCAACAATCAGCCTACGACCTCGTCGGCCGCCAGCGCGACTCAAGAGGCGTCGAAAGAGGACGACAGCAAGAAGAAGGACAAACAGGACAAAGTGAAGGTAGCGAAGAAAATAGCGAAGGACATGGAGCGTTGGGCGAAGACCTTGAACCAGAAGAAAGAGAACGCGAAGAGCAATTGGAACTCGGACTTTGCTGGCGCGGATGGCAATCAAGGTATCGGGAGCGGCGCAGCGGACGCAGGCTACGCTATTTTGGAAAAGAAAACCGTCGCGAATCCTTATCACGAGGACGAGGATCAGAGCGGCAATGGCTTGGTGGCTGCATACGGCGGTGGTAGCGACACCGAAGAGGAGATCGAGGATGTGCAGCAGGAGGAGAAGCAGCACACAGACTGGAGCAAGCTGGCGTGTCTGCTTTGCAAACGGCAGTTCCCGAGCAAGGAGGCGTTGATGCGGCACCAACAACTGTCCGATCTGCACAAGCAGAATCTGGAAAATTGGTACCAGGTGCGCGGTCTGGATCCCAACGATCCGCAACAGAGGAACAACAAGTACAGAGATCGCGCGAAGGAGAGGAGGGCGAAGTACGGCGAACCCGAGCCGCCGCAGCCTAACAAGCTGAAGGAGAAGTACTTGAAGACGAGAGTGGAGGAGATGTCGGTGTCGTACGAGGAACCAACGAGAGCCGGCATCGGGTCCGACAACGTCGGCAACAAGCTACTGCAGAAAATGGGCTGGAGCGAAGGGATGGGTTTAGGGAAGTCGAATCAAGGTAGAACGAGTATTATCGAGGCCGAGAGACGCGTGCCCACGGCCGGCTTAGGAGCGAAGACTTCGTCGTACAGCGCGTTGCCGGGCGACACGTACAAGGATTGCGTGAAAAAGATGATGTACGCACGGTATCAAGAACTGTCCGATACGTAATACGGATACACGAAGATACACGGAATAGAAAAGATACAACGGTTATGATAGATTTTATATATGTACATGCGTACATATATATGAATATATATATAAATATACATATAAATATATACATACTCGATTTTCCATAGATACGTAATTTACACGCTCACATTATTATTATCATATGATAATGGTTACTGTAATAGCTACTTACTGGTAACTGCACAATGATAGCCGATTCTTGGGACTACAGAAGTAACCATGCAGTTATTTCTTATAACCTCATGCAGAATTCTGTTTTCATACGCTTCACACATGGTGATATTTACGTAGAATCCTATATATTAAGAAAGTTCTTGAAAAAAAAAATATACAGGGTTCTCTCGTCAGAATAGACACGCTATTTCCTAATTTTATTTATATAACGTCAGAGTGTGCGTATCGCTCGAATTCAGTGATAAGTATCTAATTTCCTTCGAGCTGGACCCGCCTATGGCTTTTTTCGAAAGATACACTTCCCAACGTTAGACACGGGAAGGATAAAAAGCACTTGGGAGATAATAAGAGCGCCGTATCATTGTGCGATGCAATAATTCTCTTGCCCAAGAATAAACTATGTACAGCTGAATACCAGTGGTAAGATCAAGCGATTATGGATCCGATCGTTTCAATTGATTCTTTTGAATTCTGTGTGTGCGCAGAATACGAGATGTAAATTAAAAAAATATCGCATAATGTTACATATTTGGTGACTTAATAAACGGCTTATACGGCGGATTCTTAAAAGTACTATGAGCGTGTCGTACACGTGGCATAGAAATACTCGGGCTTTCTTGATATATTCTAAACAAAATGAACCTTTTCTTCGCGAAAGTATCGTTGTTGATACATTGATTTCATGTTTTTGTAAAAAAAAAGAAAATATTTGTCCTCTATCTCTTCTTATCTCGTACGTCTAAATTCGTGTCAAGTACATATATTTATTACATCGCAATGAAATCTTCTGGGTTTCATTCCCTTTATAGTTTGAATATACCAAGAGCTGGGTATGAAGATACAGAGCAAATATCCGTGTACTCACAGTTCTTTTTTTTTTATCATATTTGTCTCATTTCAATGATCGTACATTACACTTATCACTATACATACACATCTCTAACATCATTCTTACAATTTATTGTTATTTTTCTAAAGAGTCATCGTAAAAGAATCATGTATTAAATAAGGAATCGAGACAAATTAATAAATGTACATGTGGCATTATTGCTTGCATATTGCACGTGTAATTTTTTTTATACACATTAAATTTTCCAAACTTGCCTCGTTAGATTACGGCACCATTCTAATCAGAGACACATTTTCCTCTCTCCTTTCTAGAAATAATCTTACCACGGGAAGGTTACAATATTTATGAGCAATAAACTGTAATATGTATAATTTATAATATATTGCAAATAACATTCGAATCTCTCAAGAATTACAAGAAAGATAACTCGACTTAGTCCTTAAAAAAATTATACCTATGTGTAAACAAAGTGTAAAATCTTTATAAATTCGTTGAAAATCTACTTGTCTTAACAGATACGATAATATCTAACAATACAAATATGTAAAAGATCTACAGTTTCCATATTGCTGCAAAGAGTGTGATGCTCTCTCGAAACAATAAATACATACTCAAATATTCAAAGACAATATTGAGTAGAAAAATTTTCCGAACACAGTGTAGTCCGTTCAGAAATTTCTACATTGAAAGATACAAGTGCAGACCTTTGTGTTCTCTCTATTATTATTGAACGCATATTAGTTTTATAATATACTTTATCGTCATAACATACACTTAGGTTATATTAATCATTATTCTGTCACTATTATTTTTTGTCCACGTCTCCAGGAATGTAAAACGAAACATTCGATACTTCTATATTATATTTTATTCATGACTTTTATAGAAAATCAGGTTTGTAGTATTAAATTAGTGCTATAAGTATCGGTAAAGAGTGAGCGCTCTTAAAGAGAGTTCTCTAATCACATTTATATTTAAGTACTTACAAAATACCTCGTCAAACTTTGTTATCTAACAAAAATCTACATATTTTATATCTAAACTTTTTGTGGAAACAACCAATAAAAGATCACTGTATTATCATAATCACACAACACAAAAAACATGCAAGGACTAGAATATCTTTGGTCAGAGGTAAACATCATCAAAAGGCTATAATAATGTATTTTCTACGGAATAAGTTTGTACCATTAAACATTTGCGATTCTCTTATATGACAAATGTAATCGTGTGATTAAAGTATCATGAAATTAAATATATATAATTTAATGTAGCATTTAGTTATTTAATAGTTCGGGGAATATCTCGAATGTGGTATTGCTTTCTCTCAGTTTAACGAGTTATACGAAAGAAACACTTCTGATGATTACAGTCTTCAATCCTTATCATTTATATAACTATATTAGTACGCGTTCTCTCTTCAAGTTTTGTACAATTAATTACTGTTATCGCTGTAGCAATCAATACTGGTACCATCGGAAAGGCGTTTGTAACCGTAGACTCACGCACGCTATAAAATAGTCGTCATTATCTTCAAACTGTAATTGTTCGACGCTTTATTCGATGCACGAAATGTGAGTATTTTCAGTATTAATAATAAATATGCTTGCAGAGTTTAAATACAATGCTCCCTATCGCGGGGCACTAACAATTATGCGTGTCTGACAAATCCGACAGTTCACACTTTGTTCCTAAAAAATACTATATCGTAACTTATAGCCGACTTAAGAAAGATATGTTACGGTATATCGGATAAAAAAACTTACACAACCTATACAAATTATTACACATCAGCCAGAATCCAGGAGTACAATGGTCGTAACTGATGATTCAATACTCTGTACTCGAGATTATTAAGTCCATCGGTGTCGTATCTTCGCGCACCGCTCTCCAAATTTGCGAATCTCGCAGTGCTAGGGGTCTCCTTCTTATGCGTCAACATGTAATATTGCGCCACGTCGGGTCCGAAACGTGCGATCTGGCCGGAAAAAGAAGCAATGTAACCTAATGTTCTTTCGAGTAACAACTGTCGTCGCAATTTTAACGAATTATACGGATCAAACCTGCAAGCCTCTGGATTGTAAGCGATTGTAAAAGTCGTCGTCCTCTCCGCCCCAACCGTAGAAAACATTGGAGAAGCCGTTCACTCTCTCGAACTGTTTCCTCGTTAACGATATCGCGCCTCCGAACAAGCCGGTGTAAGGTAGATTGTATCGAAAGATATTTACACTGGAGCTCATGTGCCTGGGCATCTTGGTGCACGCGTAGATATTGTCGGGATTTTGCGGTATCAAGTCTATGTCTTGGAAGATGAAGCAGTGAAAGTCATTGATCTTGGTGGCCTCGGCGTAGCCGACATTGAACAGCTTGGCGCGATTGAATTCCCGCATTGGACTCTGCTCGATAACGAATATCCGGTAGTCGAGGTTCTGCGATTGCAGGAACGGATGTATGTAATTCATGAAAATGGCGAGCTGACTCTGCCGATTGCGATAAGGCAGTATGATTGCCACATTGAAGAGGGGATGACAGTTGAGGGGTTTCCACTGACCGCCCGGCAAAATGCCGAGGCGACGTGCCATCGCCACCGGGTCTTCCCTGGGATGCTCCTCCGGGTAGAGCAACTGAGACGGCCGCCTACCGTTCACGGAGATCACGCAAGAGTTGTCCCTCGGTGGATACGACCTCTCCATCTCCTCGTAGATGTTCTCGGTCTTGATGAAGGTATAGTGGGAGGCGAATCGAGCCGGATGGAGGCAGTAGCACAGCACGAGTATCGTCGTCACGGTGTAAGACAACCCGCGCGCGTAATTGTAGAAAAACGCGACGAGCATCTTCAGGACGTTGACGAGACCCCTCATCCTAACCTATACGCGTTCGCCGATAGACATACCAGTCGAAGCGAACGACGCTCAGAGTGACGCGTTAGATGCGCACCGAGCTTCCCGATCTCCGTGCGAGTACATGCGTGCCTTCTGGTCGATGGATCACAAACAGGCGAGAAATAATCGTTCTTGCGAAAAACTAACACCCGAGAAAGGTAGCACTGATAGTTGTTGCAGACGACAGACGAGATGCGTCGACGCGCATGCGCGGATACTTGAAATCAAGTGAGTCGTTTAGATCTTAACGGAACCCGACGGAATGAAAGGCTTTTTACGCAATGATATCGCTAAACTGCTCGAGCGATAACGATAAGGAATTCTAAACATCACATTTGTACAAACGGATTTCGAAATATCTCGTTACTACAGACTCGAATAATAATCGCTCGAACCACCATATTTCGCTACGAATGTTAATCACAAGAAGAAAGTACAGGAAGTATGTATACACGAGAGCCTGATGGGTTATCAGTTAACATTTTATTTAAACCTCTTTTAATGAGTTAACTTGGATAATATATATAGTGGGATTCATACCGGTAATTTAAAATACCGGCGAAAAAACACAGATAAAAACAAACTATATAAATAAACATCTTTACACGAGTAAATAATGTTTGTACGTTGACGACTGTTTGCAGTTTCATGTACATTCGTCAATGAACCAGAATGGCGCGTGGTGGCTCTTGGTCCTGCTTAATCCCCACCTTAGATACATTTAATCGATGGAAAACGTCCAACGTGTCTCGCACAAATTGATCCATCATGGCCTCGGTATGCTTCGGAGTCGGTGCTAATCGCAACTTCTCCTCACCCTTGGGAACCGTAGGATAATTTATAGCTTGCACATAGTGTCCCTTATCCCTTAACAAATGGTCTGCTATCTGGCTACATAGCAGCGGGTCTCCTATCTAAAAGGGCAAACGTAATGTCGCTTAGTTAGCCAATTGTTTAATCGACTCTATCATTCCGTTTAGCTCACCCACCTTTATAGGAATGATGTGCGAAGGTGACGGCTCTAACGGAAGACCAGCGGCAGTAATAATAGACTTCATGTAGGCCACGTTTTTCTGGTGACTCGCCCTCAACGATCTGCCTTCGTTCGATGCTAAAATCTCGACGGATGTCAAGGCTCCGTACAGCACGGTAGGCGGCAGCGAAGTTGTAAAAATAAAGCCGGCTGCGTAACTCCTTATCATGTCTATCAGGTTCGACGAGCTAACGATGTAACCGCCCACGTTGCCGAAAGCTTTTCCCAAAGTGCCCGAAATGATATCCATCTTGGGTAGAACCCAGTCCCTTTCCCCGATACCGGCGCCGGAGTAGCCGTACAGCCCGACCGCGTGGACCTCGTCGACGAACGTGATCGCGCCGTATTTATGCGCGACGTCGCACATCTCCTCCAGCGGACAGATGTCGCCGGTCATGGAATGCACCGTCTCGAACGCCACGATCTTCGGAACGCTCTTGTTCACCTTCGACAGAAGCTCCTCCAGGTGCCGCGCGTCGTTGTGCCGGAAGATGTGCTTCGGCACGCCGCTGTTCCTGATACCCTGTATCATGGACGCGTGATTTCCGGCGTCGGAGAATATGTGGCAGCCCGGTAGAATTTTCGCTAGAGTGAACAAGGTGGAGTCGTTGGCAACGAAGCAAGAGGTGAAGAGTAGCCCGGCATCCTTCTGGTGCAGCTTCGCCAGCCGCTTCTCCAACATTTCGTGGCCCATGGAGTTGCCGGAGATGTTCCTCGTGCCCCCGGCCCCGGCGCCGAACCTGTCCAAAGCCTTGCGCACCGCATTAGTCACCGAAGGGTGACGCGACATGCCTAAATAATCGTTGGAACACCACACGGTGATGGGTTTCTCGCCCCATGAATACTCCATGGCACCTGGAAAGTTTTCAGCCAGACGGTTCACCTTCTTGAACACCCTGTACGAATGGTCCCTCTTCTTCCGCATGATCTGCTCGTGGAAGAACTCCTCGTACGGGAATTGCGCCCCCTCCTTCCGCTCTTCCGTGGAACCCAGACTGATGATATCTTCCTTCACTGCCGAGCTGGCCTCCTTCACAGCGTCCGGTTTTTTCGACAAGAATGGACATTGGCTCTCCATGCACTCTGGCATTGGCTGGGGCTCGACGGTCATTGTACTAAACAATTTCGACATTACCGGGCAATGCTGCCGGTAGTTCATTATCACTGACGGTCCGTAATTGCGTACGTAGTTTGCGGGCAAACGGGTAAGGAATGGACACGGCATGATTTGCAAAAGCCCTGGAAATATACCGAATTATGTAACACAAAATACTCAACAATATAGCTATACAATATATGTATATATTATAATGCATTATAATACATTGCAAAATATTAAAGATATTTCTCACATATAATTGTGTTCGAAAATGATATATAGATAAAACTTATGAATTTAAATGAAGCTAAGAAAAAATACAAGAGAATCGTACATGCGTATACATGTGATGTGATGCAACACAAAAAGTAAATCTACAAATGAATAAAGAGAATAACTTAATAGCAGTCTGATGACGTTGTTAAATGCGAAATTATAAACCACAGATCAAGGTAACGTGGCAGACTCTCTATTGTCTTAGAAATATTACACAATATCCGCACGCAAAAATCAGAGAGGGGGGAAGAGGCGCGATGATGTTAGATAACTACGATAACAATTACTTCATACTTAGATATAAAAGCTACGGTAATGATATGACCTTCGAGCGAGATGGAAGTAGGTAAAAGAGAAAGCGACAATATGACGTAGCACCTGTTCGTGGTCATTCGAAATGGTGAATGTATTACCTTTCGCGACGTTGGCGTTAAGATAATTGTAAATCTGTCGAAATAGTTGTTGGATCAGCTGAAAGCAGAAAGCAGCGGACTTTAGCTAGTTCGAAATTCCTTCGGAACGCCTCGATTGTAGCGTAGATACGAACGAGAAAGTTCAATTGGTTGTGAGAGCGCGAAAGAGTTCCTAACCTCGAAACAACCTTCCGCCTCGGCAGTTCATTCGCAACTGATTGGCAAGTCAACGCGTGTACGTAACCGGAATTCGCCGAATAGATTTCGATCAAGACTTTCCAACGCTTTGATCATCGCGTCGATTAATTTCACTCAATACTGAATACGAGAAAAAAAAAGAAATGATAAAGTCCAGCCTCTCCTAAGTACAGATTGAATTAAACGCGATAAGACCAATGAAAGGATTTCCCATGCGCAAATATCGGTGATGTATTACATACTGATAACTTTTTGTTTGTCGCACACGATATGCAAGGTCTCGACATCGCATAAACCGACGAATAATGAATAATTCGCTTTCTTAATCGTTATTTATTATGCGAAGACTATAAAGTACTCACGCTGATACCAAATGAATCTTTCATTAAGAAGAGACACGGACAAGAATGTCGAATGTTCTTTTTTGCATGAATACTTCGCAACAAAATCTATCTGCTTGCGTCACTACGCGACGACGTGAAAATTAATTTTTTTTATCATGACTAAACACTTTTTAATTACGCGGTTCTTTTCAGCATTGAATACCTCGGTGTATGAGAACTATACGCATTATAACCAGAAATTAGTTTCTCTTGACGGATAAATTTATGTCAAAAACAATGTGCCGAAAGATAGAGTAGCTAAATTTTAATTTACCGATAAAGTTATCGTTCAAATTCATATTTATGATTATGCATTACGGATGGAGCCATTAGTAAAATAACGCATATATAATTGACAGTCAGAGGACCACTTGCAACAAAACTCCGATTAACTTAACCGACTGGTTAACTCGACGGAATCGATCAATTGCATTGATCAGTTTAGCTAATTGGCTAATGCGATTGATCGATTCCGTTGAGTTAGTCGGTTAAATTAACCGGAGTTGGTGCAAGTGGCTCAGAATTTGTAAATGAAAATATCGCAATGACCTGTGACACTTACCATGATAAGAAAAACAAATTCGAGAGTAGGTTGACGATTGATGGTCCTTCGCGATACGAACGTACGAACGCAAGAATTTCTTTCGATTTGTGACCGCCAAAAATTACTTTCAGTTAATTCTTCTTCATATATCAGCTACCCACGAGTTTTGAAAAAAAAAAAAAGAGTCGATTTTACTAGTATTAAACGCTCGAAGCTAAATTTCTCAACAGCCAATCGAAAACTTCTATAGAATTTGCAAATATATTTCACGCGAAGGAAGTTTCACAAGTGAATGAGTTTCTGCGACTAAACTGCTTCTGGATGTTTCGAAGCTTAATATAAGCGAACCACACGCAAACAACGAGCGTTCTCGTCATAATCGTTTTTGTGATTTTATTATTGCTGACATGTCCTTCTAAATCATTGGTCGCTGAACTATTGATATTCATTTATCAAATCAATATATAGCTAAATATTATCAAATAAATGTATTCAAAGGTGAGAGAGACAATCAGCTTTGAGACCTATGCATTAACGAATTTTAAGATATCTTAAAAATTGTTTTCAAATTATCTTATCTGTCAATTTTGCACACCACACACTGATTATGTACACAATCTGCGCACTGGGTAAAGATTAATTATATTTAATCAATAAATTTTGTTTTTAACATGACATATTGTTTCTCCTTTAAATTTTTAACATGACATATTTCTTCTATATATATCTGATACAAAAAATTAAATCACACAATACACAAAATTAATTGTACATTATATAAATTTCAAAATTTGACACATTCATCATGATCATAAGACAAATATGAGAGCTTTGTATTTTATTGCACAGTAAATTCTAATATAATAGTAATCCTCCGATTCAGTGAAATAGAAAATTCTCGTATACGCATAGTGACTAAGCGTTTTACAGCGTTATAAATATAAAAACAGATGGAAATTAAAACAGCTCCGACTCGGTAATGCTATGAGTTGGTAAATGCGACCTTGTCTATCGCAAGAAGGGAGTTTACGTGTGCGAAAGCATGACAGAAAGATCGACAAGTATGACGATCCGCTTATAGTACTTCCTCTTTCCTTTCTGGGAATCCCATTGACGCGAAGAAGTTATATCGATATATTGCGCGACGAGCGAATGGTACTACTTACTACTAGCTAATGGTACTACTTGGGAAGTACCGTCGTACAAGATAATGTAAGAGCAATAGAAAACATTCTTAACATTTTCTTAGATCGGAAACGGGTTATGAAATTGTCATTTTGTAATATTCTCAACACTTTTGAAATGGTGTTTTACATTACGATACTAATCGCTTATTCAAAATATTTTTATATTATCAATTATATATGCGTACGAGTGGTTTGTTATGGCAGCAATCGTAATGATAATAATAATCAATAATTTCATATGTGGCATAATATTTATTCTTACGAGTTAAGTGAGTTGCTATCTTAGTTTCGTCATGCGAGAACCAATCCGGCTTCGAACATTTTTATATTTGTCTGATTAATGAAAATGAAAAATTGATTTAGATTAGATTTCGTGAAATATTTTTGCGCATAATGGGTGTTATATAGCCGTTGTTTAACAAATAAATGCCATTATTGCAATAAAACAATTTCGGATTTATCGATTATCGACAATGTTTAAGTGATTTCAGCTATGTCGATAATCGAGATTTCTTCATCTCGATTTTCATCGAACGGTCAATTTCATACGTACCGGCAGTCGATCATACGGTCGATTACGAGACGCGCCATTTCCAAATATAGCGATAACTTCGTGAAATCGATACGAATGACGATCGATCTTCCGTCAAGATGCACGATTTACGCCGTTCAATATACGACGCGGAGTTCACTTTCCGGTTTCCCCGTGTCATTCATCGTCTCTGCCGACGTTTATTGCGGCCGTATTATTCGTTCACACTTACGAACGAGATGAACGTTTATGTACGGCGGAGAGGTATTTATCGCGGAAGCTTTATCGAAAAAGATTTCCGTTCGAAACGTTCGGCACGCGAATGTCCGCAACGCGACGCAGTGCGGTGTTACTGGCCGAGACTTCGAAGTCACGGAGCCTGGCGAAGGATTTGAAAGCCCTGCGAGCGTTTTAAACTCGCGCTCGAATTTCGCAGATGTGCACGTGGACGTGGGTAAAAGTGTGCGCCGTAGGTTATGTTGCGTTATGTTTATCGTTCGCCAGCAGTGAAATATAGCACGCGGTGATGAAATAAATAGACACAACACAATATGACCTTTGGACAATTGTGCGCGTCGACAGTTTTCCCTGTTGCTGCTGTGGTGCAGCGCAGTGCATTCGCGATGACATCGCGATGATTTATTTTCCGCGCAACGTGACGACGACCTGTCGAGAAGTGCAATGATCTTAATAATAATAATAATAATAATGGACTGATAGAACGTTCGCGTTTCGAGTCATGGCGAGTAATACAAAAAATGAGGTGAGTCTGTGCCGCGACAGTTTTCATCACGTCGTCGACGGTCGCACAGGTGCATACACGAGTGCACGACATAACCTCTTCTTATGACAACAATATGAATCGGTCAATACGCTGACAACGCGTATAGTCCTTGTAATGCGAATATTATGATTTCTGAGGGCAGAACAATTGTGTGCACTCTTCTGCGCATTTATATCGCTCGAGAAGAAGTGTCGCGATGTTTCGAAGTAACGATGACACCCAGCAAAATTATTATTTTCATTAACTGTCGCTTTTTTTCTCTTGCACCCAGGAAAGAACCGTTCTGGAAGCGGAAACGGTATTTTTACTAATGAAGAAGGGTTTCCCCATCTCTCGCAATGTAAGGGCCCAATGGTTGCTGGAGCATTTGGACTCTGTGATAAGCATACAGTGTCCGAGTATGAAAAATAAAGAGGCACCCGAACTGGAAATTGTATCGGTGTTGCCAAAAGATAAGCCTACAGCTTGGTCTATAGATACTAGCCATCAATTTCTTTATAAAGTTGTTTCCGCAACTTCGATTGTATTCCTCGCGCACAAATACAGGATGGTCTTTAGTTTAGATTTAAGCCCGTCTCTTGCCACTGTGGTAAGTGATAAGATATGCATAATTTGTCGATATCACTTTATGTTAGAGTCCAAATAGAAGCTTGATTAAATTTTGCAGGATATACAACACGGGGAAATTGTTATTGACGAAGTATGCCTAGCGACTAAGCGGTGTCTGGAAGGCATAACCAGACCAGTAAGTAGCTTTCCGATACTCTATAAGTGTGTATAAAAAGAAAGAGAGGTAGAGAGAGAAGAGAGACTTCTTAATTCACTTGTACCTGTAGTTTACGATACCAGGCAGCAAGCGTGTGATGCAACCTGAGATTTATGTGACTGTGATAGCTCATACGCCATTCTTTACAAACCCGGCGCAGCAAGTACTGGTACAAGGGTGGTTGATCACCGCGGATAACGTGAACTCTCTAACGCAGTACGTCGAGAAGCAACTGTACTTGTTGGAGGAGAGAGTGGCGACCGTTACCGCTGTAGCTAATCAGCAATTAGAACATTTAAGAGCGGAAAGCGAGCGTTTGGTGGGTGGGCTCTTCGACGAGAGCGGTAACTGCTTGAACAAAAGTAGCAGTAGTTGTACAGCCAATATCTCCATGGTTTCGCCGGAAGCCAGTTTTGTAAATATGCTGAGATACGGAATGCTAGCTCTAACACTCTTGCCTGAGCACAGCTGCGCACGTGAGTGCGATTTATAATTACACTCTAATTGATCATTACGTTATGCAGCACCGGGTGAAGAGTGTGTGAATTCAAATTTTCAGACATGGTTGTAATCTCGGACGGTATCGTCGGAGTTAAGGACGTTCACGCGTTAGACTCAATCGTGCAACAACTGCGCGCAACGACGGTCGCGTGCAGTTTTTTACACGTGGGGAGCGCGTATCATCCGCATTGCGCGGACGGTCTAGTACCGTACCAAGATCTGCTATATTTCATCGCTGCTGCTACGCTCGGTAGTTACATGTCCTTCAATTCATACGTTGTACGTAAATCTTTCACCTCAACTGCCGCGTTCGCAATGTTCGTCGCGGTGATATCTTCTTCTTCTTCTTCGAGCAGGTATCTGCACATGGAACGGATATGAATCTTTACCACAGGAATTTCCTCTGCTGGCAATTGTATCGAGATGTGCCCTACGATAGTACGCCGGACAGTCGTATCTGTTGGCGAACTGAGAACAACTGCTTCGACGGGCACAAAACCGATCAGTTGCTGAGGAAGAAGCAGATCGACGACAAGGTTACCTGTACCTTGAGCAGCTTGCTGTGTTGCCGTCTGAGGGAAGGGTATTTGATAAAAAGGGCCGGCGTACGAGACGACGTTCTTGAGATCAATTTCGTGCTGCTGTGGAAGAGCAACGTCTCCTTGGAATATCTGGTCACGTGCCCGTGGTCTTCGAAATCACTGTCCCAGTCCAATGTGATACAATACGTTATCACCATAGAAGGTAAGGTTTAAAGGGCGATTTCTCGAGAACGTCGAATAATCACTTGTGGCTCCAATTGTTTTGGTTGCAGCGCCGTATGAGTTTTTACACGACATCACATGCCTGTCGAAGAAGCCGTTGAAGTCGAATTACCGTCAGGGAGTCGTCTCTTGCTTCTGGACGGCACTGACGTCCTTGACCGAGAGCGACAATACTTTGGCGCACTTCAGCTGGTTTCCAGGATCCGGATGGACTTGGTACAGCGTCCCGGACACCATTCGAAGCGGGATGCCGGTGTTTTACTTGTCGTCCTACCCGTCACCAAGTACAGTACAACTTAGGTATATTAATTTGCTTGTACAAACGATTATTACGGTGGATACGAAACCTGACGAGTCGCGTTGTTTCAGCGACGCAGCCTGCCCGCAGTTCGGGCAAATATGGCAACCAGTCGTCTCCCTGGACCCGCTTCAGTGGGCGCGCTGGATGCACACGCAGAGAGTCACGTTGATCCTGTCGTACGACAGGCCCTTGCCGAGGCATCTTCACCAGGCGAATCAGAGCGGTCGTTTCCAGTGCGTCCAGAGCCGGCAGGCAGCGGCCGTTCTGTACGCTATGCTGAAGAACTGGGCGACCTTCGTGCTGATCGAGAACCACACGTACGTTCAGTTCATATACAGGGAGGCGGAGAAACCACCGGTGTCGTTCTCGCTGATCCGCATTAACTGCAAAGCGCTCTGCGTCGTGCTCAATATAGCATTCGCCGGCGGCACCGAAGGTGTCGTCCGTCACAACGTGGTCGTGGACCTCGTGGACAGATTGTCCAAGTTGACGTTGCCGAACAGGCCGACGGAGCAACGCGAGACCCCGTGTTGCACGATCATTCACAAATCGCTCGAGAGAATTCTCATAAGATATGAGCGTATACCGAACGACCTGAGCATGGTGGTGTTCCCCGACGGCACTCAGCCGACGTGGACCAGGGCTGCGCCGGTGCTGAGTGGTAGCCTGACCATCACTCTGTCTAGATACCTGTACCACAATCGATGGCTGTGGCACGTGAAGCGGCCGCTTGTGCAGACCATCCCGGGTATCACCCTGCCGAAATTGAACATCACCGCGATCGCGAGGATACTCTCCACGATCACGAAGTGAGTACATTTTTGCATATTCTGCTCGGGACCGCGGTGTTCTCATCCGCGCTCTATTTGCAGAATACGTTTGACGGAGGGCTTCAACTTTGCCTATTCGGCAGCCGGCATCACGAATATGGTGTTGGAGGTGCAGATGCAGGGCTTCGGCGGAAACAAGGAGTCTTATCCGTGTATCATACAGTACATTCTCTTCCCGCCTCACGCTGTGTCGAACGCGACGCTGGAACGCGACAGCGGCTCCGAGGAGGACACGGAAGAAGGTAGGGCATTGCCGGCCGTTTGTCGAACGTTGGGAATTATTCATGGACGCTTTCAGGCACCGCCGACGGGGAGGCGAGTATGCAGGAGGATTGCGAGAGCTCGAGCGAGTACCAGATCGTGACGGAGGTCTGGATCGAGCCGCAATGCGGCTACGTGCAAATGCCTACGCAGTCGACCGCTACCTACATGCATCCACTGCAGTATCATCAGTTACCAGACGCGGTGAGTATATGCGCGGCAATTCCCGATAAAAATTTCAGTGTCATTTGTGTTGAGTCATCGGCTAACAGAGGAATTGATAATGGCCGAATGATAATAGCTCCGGAACGGCTAATACGCCCAGACGTTCGCTCTTTCATCGCGGATCTGTTAATTCAAGACACCGGTTTATGAACGGTTATCTCTCCCGTGACCCATTTGATCGTTGCACGTGTTCAGTCGCGAGAAATTTCTACCGCAATGATATCTAGTCTACTTCTAAACGTGTAGTCCGCTCCACTATAAAACATCCGTGTAACCTGCTTGAATTGATAAGACTCCGTTAATTCCTTGAACACGTCTCGAGAGAGCGATAAGATATCTTCCTTCGATAGCTCCGTGAGATATGTCGCGCGATACGTGATTTACGAAGGCGTCGGAATATTAAAAATTCCTCTTCCATCAGCCGGGAATGTTTGTGTAGTAAACTTGTCTTTATATCTAACGATGTTCATAATCTCGAACAATATTCGAAGAAAATTCCGCGGCGCCGCGTATCCTTGCCGTACCACAGGTAGCTGCTACTCCGGCCCGAAACGGTCCGTCCATAAAAACTGATCGATATATAATTTCGATGACTTCGGTCTCAACCGATACTCTGTGTTGATCTTGATTTCACAACTTTGTAGAACGCACGAGTACTTTCACGCGTTATTTCTATCTCCCTTATCTTGAACTAACTTGATAATGCCGCGTGTGGTAACACAAAAATTATTCCGGCGTAAAGTTGTCTAAAGTGCTTTATTTTGCTAGGTACTGAGTCTATCTGGCAGTAAACATCGTTCGGCTGATACCAGATTCAGCTTAGTTCCCGGCTCGTCGTATCTCGTGTAATATTTAACGTCCATGTATTCGTTGTTGTCGTGGCAGCCGTGCGTCTCTTCTCGAGGTTTTCCGGTGGAAACATATTCTTTCCCGAATTACCACCTCTGTTAGAAATAATCGACCCTGTTTGCTTAGCGATACGTTAGGTCTAGTCCGGCGGTTTCGTAACGCGTTTTTGACAAACACCGAGACTCCGTAATGCCTCCCCATAGGCACAAAAAGGTGATCGTAGGAAAAAAAAAAGTAGGAATGTCGAATTGCGAGCATTTATCCGAAGGCAGCGTGCAATAATGTTGGAACAATTTGCACAAATGTCTCCTAAGCGTCTTGATTTTGAGGCGTAGCGCGCAATGTAGCTTTATCTTCAATCTTATCGTCCGATTGATAGTGACGCTTATAAAATTCTCGTATGCACCGTCATTCGTGAAGGACAATTAGGATTAAAAAGCTTATAGCTTTTATATATCGAGGAAATTCTCTTACGCGTCGATTTGCTCAATCGCCCCGTCGATTAAACGATATATTGATGGGTGCGTATTGATAGAACGCAGTTTACCAATCTCTATATCGCTATGACTAGTCGCATTTGGAAACTTGGAGAACTTCTTTCCACACTTCATTCCAGACTCTTCCTTCTTCCTCTTCATCGTAGTCTCTTATCGATTATTGCCGCAACTTCGTCCATAGATTTTCGCGCAATACGCGCGGAGGACGTTCTGTCGTTTAAATACGCCCGACAACAGATATGTTTGCAGCCTGTTCTCGTTCTCGAAGCGCGCTCAAAAACACAATTCTAGCATAAATTCACATTAACTAGATAACTGTTATCTGATTTACTCGTTACCTGGAGAGTGTCGCTAATCAGAAGACCAAACTTCAAGGTACGCCGGACTGATATTCCGAATTAAATTTTATTCCGCGAAAAGAAATCGCTTCGTCAGTCAGGCACGGTTTCCGCTCGACTGTTTGATCGATTTCAATTTTTTCCTAAAAAGCGTATACCGCGTTTCCAGTTGATCCTTCTCGGATAACCGATGACGCATGAAACGTAAATATTCGACTCGTCTCTCTCTTTCTCTCTTTTTAGTCGAACGGTTCCCACCTAAAATGTTCCATCAACGTCGTTTCAGATTCGCCTACGACTCGTGCCATTAACGATCGATCACCCTTATGTGAATCTGCCTGACCCTATTTATATCCATAACGAGAGAAGCTAACGGGGAGCAGTGTCTGTCATCGGAAGTTGTTATCGTCACGTCGCGAATACCGCAAACATTTGTCTCGCAAGAACGACGGCAAATGATTTTTCCTGTCGCAATGTCTTTTTGCAGCCTCATTTGCATCGCCTCCTCTCTCGTCGGAAAGATAATAGAAATAGCGCACAGATCTCGGTGTGTCGTCTCGTTAGGACATCTAGTTTTTACCAATTCTCAGGAAGGCTCCTACCCGGCCATGAGAACTCGCGGTAGTCTCGTCTGCGAAAAACCGGCCTCTCGTTTTCGGCGAGGTGGTCGCGAGGTTCGCATCGGCCGCGATCAGAGAGAGAGAAAGAGAGAGAGAGAGAGAGGTGTCTATCACCACGTATCGTTATCGTTATCGGGGTGGGGCTTCGGTATCGATGAGGGTCCTCGGAAAGAGGTTTTCCTATCAGCCGCTTCAGGTATATATAGGGCCCAATACTCGCCCTGCGCTCACTAGTGGATCGGGATTATCTTTTTCGCGTAATTCGAACGCCGTATATTGCTTCGGAGCCGCTTATCGAGCCGGGCTCCCTGGTGACGATCCTTTATCGCCCGCGGATTAGAAGTGAACGTAATTCTCATCGACCATCGTCGTGGCACAGCCACGTCTCGCTCGCTCGTCGTCCTCGCCTTCGTGTCTCAGTGGTGACGGTGAGACGGCCCGTGAATTCCGTAGTCTCCTCTGCCGAAAAGGTACATCCCACCTGGATGTAAGACCGGCGTCTCTTATCATCAGGTGACTCCGCGCGCGAAATGAGATTACGGCGGAGAACATCACGGTCGGCCATCTCTGCCGTGGGAACGCATCGTCCTCTCTCTCTCTCGGTCGCCACGGTTCCTCGGATTCTCGTTCAAACATCGCGCGACTCTCAGTTGGAAGTGAGGATCTAGGCATTGAGCTCGGCGTAGCTCTCCCGATTAACTTGCCAGATCTAACTCTTCCAGCTCAGGATCGCGCGGTTCCACGTCGTTGCCGCACACAGTGCTGTTTGTTCTCCGGCCGAGCTGTCTTCCGCCGCGCCTGACCGCGCGGCCAGTGGGTATCACGGTTCAAGTGGAGAAGTGGTCTCTACGCTTTGTATGAAAGTGAGATTCAACTCCTCCAACTTATTCCTGATCCCCGGTGCTCTTCGGCTCTCCGGGTGTGCTCGGCCCGTTTTGTGAACATCCACCCGTGATTATTCGTTGCTCGCCGAACGACTGGAGTGCTGTTAACAGATAGACTTTAATAGACTTTAACCGCGAACTTTGTGTTCTCTCTATCTTTCCATAACTATAGATTAATGCCTAAGTCGCGCTTAATTTAATGCTGGAGCAAATGAGATCTCTCCGGAATACTTTTGCGGTATATTAAGCCGTTAGAATTAGACTGAGATGTAACGAAAACACACGACACCCGCGAAGGTGTGTTACACTTACCACGCACACTGTACTCCGTCGAATGTACGAATTCCTAGAATGTACGAATTATGAGTTAAATATATTATCTATGCGATGTGTGTAACAGTTTATTGCACGTTCCACGCAGAATTCTCTTGGAATCATTATTTCAGGCACGGGGGCGATTCATTTTTTTCTTCCCTTCTTTCCGCTTGGAAACACCTAACTTTTAAGAAAACTCACTCTTTTCTCACCTTTTCCTCACTCGAGTCCTTTAAAATAAAAACTCGATCACGAAAGATCATGTTCGATACAGCTCCTTTAAATATAAAACAAAAGATTCAATGAAAATGGAAGGATAACGATAACTCCAGCGATACGATATTCATAAGATAAAGAACTGTGATGGTATTTTTAGGCTGTTATTCGTCGACCAAAACCGCCGCTCCCATGCATGTTATTATTTGGCGTTGTGCGGGTCAATATGTGTACTCTTGTCGCATGTAATATTAAAGTAATCGATGCTCACTGATCTCCTGTCTGATGTATTCATTGTCATTTCTGTCCGGCCAGATTGCCCGAGTAGACGAGGAGTGTATTAACGCTTTGATGACCTTAGAGTACTTGAGCCTCTTGAGCCAAGTGGTGCCGGCGGAAAAGAGCACCGAGATCGTGTTCGGGCAGTCGCATGCGGGAGGCAGGTATCACGGCGTCGCCGACACCACCGTGCCGAAATGCCCCGACCCAGCCGAGCTTTTCGAAACTACGCCGATCATCGACGAGAGGATCCACCCGATGTACTTCTCCTTCGACACTCTGAGCATTTTGCCGAAGTGTCAGCAGGCGGAACTATTGTTCTCGATGTTCGCCAATGGTTAGACTCCTGTTCTGTAAAACGACACGCGAGATCGTAGAGAGAAAAAGAGGACTTGCCTCTTAGATGAGTAAGAACGGACGGACGAGAGGAAACAGTCTTATGTCTTGCTTTTACTTTGTCAGATTCGGTGCATATCGACGAGGATAGAAATAGCGCGAATAAAATTCTTATGAGCAACTTCTTGGAACATATCAAACAGCTGCACAACAAAGAGCTGCTGCTCACGTCGGCGGAGTCGCACAAATTCACTAGGATGCTCCTTGGCAGGCCGCGAGAGAACGGCCCGCCGTTACCTTTCTTTTTGCAAGGAGGTACAATATCAGATTCCTCAGGGTGACTTTCGCCTAACTTTGATTCGGCTAATTAATGAGTAATAATAAAAATTGCCCACGCCAGTGTTCTGTAACTCGCGTCGTTCAACAATAATCGGAAAGTTAGTCGATTAGCTTGGTCGGAGTTCGGTAAGAGGGTAACTCTTAATCGTGATGGACCACGAAATCGTAGAAAGTTGAATCAGCATCTCGTTATCGCAGCAATCGTTATCGCTTAAATAGCACATTCCCTTTATTCCGTAACGACAATTTCGTGATCGTCAACGTTGCGCAGCTATTTTGTAATACATTTCGTCACGCATGCGTTAAGAGTTACAGAACAAGGGCGCTGCTTTTGAACTGCTGCCTATTGAACCATGCGACTTACATTTCAGAGAAGAACTGTCAGGATGACATGTCGGATATTTATCCGAGATGGAAGTGTTTTGTTAAAGGGATCAGCACGACGCACGTCATTCTCACTATCTTACCAGCGACCGAAAAGGATGTCCGCTTGATAACGTACCCGGCGTACGCGGCCGACAATTGCACGAGCAATAATTCGGAGAAAAATTTCGAGTCGGACATTTTCGATCTCGACATGAACGAGAAGATCTTGTCGCCTACTCTGTGCGCGAAGGACACGAATGCGCCCGACTTCCCGACGTTGGAGCGCAGGGAGTCGAAGATCTCCAGTCAGTCGACCACCGCGGACAGCACGTCGAAGGCCAATGCGGAGCAGAATTTCGCAAATGCCGACAACGAGAACAGTCTTGTCATACCCGTATACGTGTACGATTGCTCGTTAGCGTTGCTGATCGACGCGCTGGTCGGCCGGCTGCAAACGCCCCAGAATAAAGACATCTATCAGGATCACACGTTCAAAATCGGCCAGGAGATTTGCGAGGACTTCATCAATCTCAAGCCGGAAAGCAACACGAAGCCCTCGTCCCCCGAGCCAAAAAGCGAGGACTCGGACAATGTTTCCAGCGGTAGGCTGTAACGCGCTGTTGAAACATAGCGTTAAAGAAATACGTAATTGCATGACTTATAATTGTTGTCGTATTGGCGATTCGATGTGTTTCTAATCTCCTCGTCATTTCCTGTACTAGATCAACGAAGTTTGATGGAACACTGCAAACTGTTGAGCCTAGCGCACTGTCATTGTTACGTGGTTGCCGTCTACAAGTCGCTGGCGCTGCAACAGTCCTTGAGCTACGAGGACATGGAGGCTGCTGTGGCGCAGTGCGAGGAGAATCTGATTGAGATTAACATTACGAATTACATACGATCGGTGTGCAGGCACTTGAGCACGTTGCCGAGGAACAGTCCACTCGATCAGTTAAAAGTATCCGCGTGCAACGATGTCAAGCCGTTGCACAATTTGATTAAGGATAAATTCAAGAGAATCATGGCGGTCGCCTTTAGACCCGTACCTGCTCACCCGGAGTTTTATTACTGCCTGCCATCGTGGGTGTCGGACAAAATGGTTCGTTCCTTTGTACGTAACGCGATCGGCTGTTTGCGAGTGTCGTTCCTTCACGAAAAATCACGTGCTACTTGCAGGAGGTGGTGTCGCAAAGGACGGATAGCGACGAATTCACGTTTCATTCTGAAATATTGGATCCAAACGTAGATAATTCCCCTAGTCAAGGTAGATAAAAAGTACACGTTGCACTTTGAAAACGCGAACAATCGAGCTTGTGTCATGCGTTCATCTTTGTTACCAGTGAATCAAACCGCCAATATCACATGGCCGGCCGTGAATCTTCACAGCAACGGGAAACTGTCTCACCGTGACTCCACGGAGTCGCTTATAAGCGATCTTCAAGAGGAGAATACGTGGGACAAGGAACAACCGCTTTTCCTGCACCTAAGCTGTTCGATACATTTCCATTCCGAGTTGTCCAGCATACCGGTTAAGGTAGTGCCTACTTGCTTCACCGAGATCATCCAGAGGATACACGACAGCAAGGAGAAGGACCTCGCCGAGCAGAGTCTGGACTATCTGAAGATTACTCTGGACATCATATGCCTGAATCTAACGAGAGAAGTGTTGGAGGTGTCGTTGGAGCGTTACCCCTCGCTGAGAGCGACGTCTTACTGCAGCGCCTCACCGTTCGGTAGCGTGCGCACCGACAACGGTGGCAGTCCGAGCGCCAAGACCGAGCCGATGCAGGAGAGATTGCCGAACCTGCCGCTGTACCAGCACAGCGCGATAATCAGCCTGAAGGATGAGATCGAGTGGCTGCTGCGGGATGAAACTGCGACGGCGCTTCTGGACCATCCGTCGCCGAGCGCGGACACGTTGCGCTTCATAGCGCACCACGTGTCGGACTCCGCCGGCAGATCCAGCTGCTCGATGGACAAGGTGCCTTTGCACTTCGTCTTCTCGTCGGAGAGCAGCGCGCCGAAGTTCCTCAAGGAGTTAAGGAGCCTCCAGATTGACAAGTACTGCATCTGCCAGGAGAGCGATCTGTTTTACTTTATCAAGAAGCCGGAAGCGGTGGTCCCTGAAGTGAGACCCGAAGCGTTACCCGTAGACGTGGAAGAACCGCAATTGAAAGAAGGCGCGTATTTTCGTCGGAAGGTTTGCATATTCGAGTCGACTTCAAGATTTAGTCACTAGGTTCGATTGCTTACAGATGACGGTGTTGAAAATGTCGAGCAAGAGGAGACGACGACACCAGTTACCGCAATTCAAGTAAGCGGACAGGACTCGGGAGATGCGCCAGGTTATTATTCAGAAATCTCGAGTATAGCCGAAGGGAAACACGGTACGGACGACGGATACGACGGCGACAGCAGCAACTCCGAGGACGATTTCCAATGGCTGATAGAACTCGACAAGCGCCGAAACCGTTTGCCGAATTTCTGGCTGATCCTGAGCGTCGAGAGCAGCGACGTTAACGTTTACTTTCACTGCAGGTTCGTATTCCTTTGTGCTTCGCTCGCACAGTCGTCTGTAACAAACCAGCAGGGTGAAGTAATAACTCAGTTGAAAGTTAAGTTGAAAACAGTTAATATAACTTGTAGCTTAACTTGGTTAATTTTTAATTAGAACCTTGATCAACTTATAACCTGATTGAAAATAAAGATCCAACCTCGCAGAAACGAGACGCTCGTGCCAAAACAAGTGCAACCTCGTTACAGATTCCTGGAGCTTTCCTCGCCGGAAGTGGACTGTTATTCGCAGATACAGAAGATGCTGCTCGCCCAAATCAAAGCCATATGCCGACGGGTGAATCAATACCTGCTCTTGCAAAGTCTCAACGACACTCGCATTTGCGACCCGCTGTTGGAGCCGGAATCCAGCGAAGATTACACGTGGAGGGGCGAAACCGGCGGCGACATCGGCAGTCTCTTCCAAAATCACGCCTCGGCTTCTCCAGGCATGTTCAGGTGTCCCGTGATCTGGGAGGAGCCCTTCAATCTACATCCCCGTCTCAAGACCGGACCCGGCAGATCCGGACTGTCGAGGGGCATCACAGCGCTGCACGGCGTGCTGAACAGGCTGTCCGTCAACAATCGGAACAACATGTTCGTGTACCAGGAGAACAACAAGAACGTCTTTTACCTGCGGCTTCACGAGCAAACGAACGACGGCAAGTCCCTGCAGAACAAATTGTCCGAGAGCGACGAGAAGCTGGTGGTCTCCCGCAGCAACAGCGTCGCCTCCTTGTCGCGAACCAAAGGCATCGCGAACGACCACGTGTTGTCGGACGACACGCGACCACGAGTCCGTTCGTTCGGCGAGAAGGAGTCCGATATATTGAACAAGACCGGCGACTCGATCATCATGATGGTGCACGGGATATCGGAGGCTGGCCCGGAGGTGAAACGGGACCTGGTGCAAGTGCTGCAGAATCGTCTCGACGACGCGGTGCTGGAAGTGCTGTCCGTAATGTTGGCGCGCAATCCGATGTGCAAGCTAACGCCGGCGGACGTGCACTTCATACAAAAACCTTACAAATCTCCCGAGAGCACCGTTCAGCTGTCCGTGCAGCCACACTGTGTGCCTCACATAGACGCTTTGGGCTATTACTTGAGGCAGAACATATTGCAGTTCCTGTACACGCCCAAGTACACCGATCTCGGCATGAACCATCATTTTCAGGATTACTCACCGCTGGACGGCTCGAGGAAGAGGGCTGCCGAGTCGGACATCTTCCTGTACAATCAGAGCTACAACTCGAGCGGCAGCAAAGGCATAGCCTGCATCGCGTTAGCCATTACCATCGACAAAAGTGAGCCAGCCGCGACGTCCGACGAGCTGAGCTTCTTCCCCAAATTGCCGAGGGTCGAGAATTTCGAGGGTATCGTGTCGACCACCGTTTACGATCACTCCAAGAACAGCTCCAGGCCGAGCGCGGAGACGTTGATCGAGTTCCGAATCTGGAAACAGGGCAGGGTCAACTTGGAGTCGCTGATTCAGAAATTGTCGTCCGCCGTGAAACACGGCACTTGGGACTTGGTCACGGAGTACCATCTTCTGGCGACGCCGTTGACCGAGCCGGAGTCCGCCCCGTCGACGATCAAGGAGACGACAGCGGAGGATAATAACTCGACGATCGACCAATACGAGCTCGGCGAGGAAGGCAAACTGAACGAGATATATCACAGCACGTTGGCGCAGTGGTTCCAGTTCGCCCTGGAGATGGGTGTGCCTGCTGTCAAGAAGCACGAAGTGATCATTCACCATCGACACGCGATCCCGGTGATAGTGAAGGAGCTGCAGAATCTTATACGCTGTCAGGACCCGGACACGTCCAGCAGAGTCTTCGTTCTGCGAGATCGGCAGCCCTTCCTCAATCACTTCGTTGTTCCTCGCAAAGCGGGACCCGTTCACAAGTGGTCCGAGAGTATCCGCAAGACAGCCGAGGATACGCCAGGCGCGGACTTGCCCGTGTACGTGCCGCGTGATTTCAACAGGGACGAGCAAACCAGCTGCATTAAGTGTATCTTGATCGCGAGGAACTTTTGCCAGTGGAAGGCGTCCTCGAGCAGAAGGATAGATCCGGAACTGCTTGCCCCCAAGGGTCGGTTTAACGATTCCTTCCAATTTCCTTGAATCTCACGCAGAGTTGCCACAAGCCTGGAAAACGGAGAAAATCGGCAAAAGTCGTGGGAATTTCAATTGATCGAAGACAATCTGTGGAAAAGAATCGGGGAAAGATGTAAAAGAGCCTGGAATTTTGCACTTCGCGACTTTCGTGAGCTTTGATGTTAAAGTAACGTTAAGATTTTAAATTACATATTGGTAATGGAAAATTCTCCCACTGTCGTCTGGAATAATCGGGGAATTTCAAAGAAACATTTTCCATGGCAACTCTGTTACGGATCTCGTCTTGAGTTTTGCCACAATTTTATGTTACAGATCAGAAACAGTTGCAGAAATTTAATCCGCTGATATCGGAGTCGAATTTCGTGCCCAGGCAAAGGATACTGCTGGCCGAAGTACAAAGTGACAATGTGAGTGCTCATTACAGGCCAATATTGTAACGATCGTCAATCCCGGAGGATTCTCAAACGCTGATCATTTCAGATAAGAATATATATGTACAACTGGTCGAAGGAACGGTCGGAGAAGCTGATGAAACAAGCGACCAGTCTGGGCACCTGGCTCTCCTCCAGGTCTAGCCTCTTCACCAACATAATCATGCAGAAGCTGGGCATATTCCATCACAAACTCACGCGAGACTCGCAGCAGCAGAGGGAACACGGCTCTCAGTATTACCAGATCACCGACATGGAGAGCCTCGCGAAGTTTCCCAGCCAGTCGAACGCCGACAGCAAGGACTGGACGCGGTCGAGCAACCGAGCGCAGGCGCAGGTGAAGAACAGCGCGTTCTCGTGGAGCCAGGTGGTCGGACAGGCGATGCGCGACGCGAAGCCGAGCGTATCGTATCCCCTCAACACGACCGACCCGATCGTAAAGGCCGCTTACGATTTGCAGGATCTGCGACATCGCGAGAAGAAGATCAAAGGTAGGCCCCCGATTCTCAGCAGCTGGCTCGCTCAATAATCGTTTTCTTCTCTCTCTCTCGTTGATGACTCGACTGACGCGACCCTCGGAAATTCGCAGAGGACGTGGAGAGACTGTACGCGATGTGGCAGAGCCGCACGCCCAACATACCGATCTCGCTGAACGCCTCGAACACGTTCAAGCAGTACTCCCGTTTGATACACTTTTGCCACACGCCTCTGCTCTTCCTACCGGCCTGGCGTCTGCAGTCGGCCGCTACGAGAGATCACTCGTTGACGCCGCCGTCGTCTCTCTTCAGCTTGAACAACAACAACAACGCGCAGCAACAATCGCCGCAGCCGAAGCAGAGGGCGGCCAACACGTTCTTGGTCAAATGGCATCAGGAGCTCTGCAAGTCGATGTTGTCCGAGTACAAGCAGTATCTGCAGATCTTGGGCTTCAATCCGATCCAAGTGGAGTCGCCGCATAAAACGTTCGTTCAGTCGTCTATCGTTGGGAATCGAACTTTCGCGAAGATCTCTGAAGATCTGCCCTCTTGCAGAGACGAGGAGCAGGCGCAGCAGCAGTCGTACTATCTCAAGAAGTCCATGCTGGGCGGAGTTTTGCTATTCGAGATCCACTTGTCGCAGCCGTTCTTCATCGTCAAATTGAGCATTATCGAGTGCAATCGCTTGCAGACCAAGACCAGCAGCGGCATGGTGAACCAGGTGGGATAAGTTTCAAACTTAGATGGCTCTGTAAAATTGCGCTCGAAAATATCACTCTGAAGATGGGGAGCAGAGTGAATGATGGTGGTGGGGGTAGGTTTCACTCCGAGTGCAGATAATTCCCAAACGTAAACACATGAAATATCATCAAAGGGGATCGTATATTGACTAATTATCATCACTGACAAAGCTCGAACGATCGCAGCTGTTGTGGAGACATGTTGTTTGAATTTTTGTTGGGGATATAGATGTTCAACGACGCAAGGATTAGTCCGCGGACAAACGCGCACGATGAATCAACTTTCCACGTTAAACGGAGTCTCCGATTGTTACATAAATCCTCCGATAACTCGAACCCAATCATTAAATTAATGTTAATACAGCATCTTTCATTCTATATGTCGTGTTGCGAAAAAATAGGGATAAATTCCAACTGTCTTTCCGCGCGTAAAATGAAATTGACCGACGATGTGAATTCCTCGCAGTTCGTGCTAAGCTTCGTAGACGCCTGCGACAAGATCAAGATCAGCATGCACTTGCACTCGTTCACCTACGACTTCCACCTGCGCTGTATTCATTCCTACATCGCCGGGACTGGGCCGTGGTCTCTGCAACAGGGCTACCATCTCACTCACTTTCTGGACGATTTCCTCAAGTACTACAGCAAGGCGCCGAATTACGCGAGGAATCTGATATACAGCGGTAAGCCCGGGGAGTGTGTGTCGGTCAGAATTCGGGTGACGTCACAGGTTTCATTCATTCCAGACGTGATAACGATACGGAACATAGCGATACCCGCGCGCACGTTGTACTCGTATCTGCTGTCGCACGACAAGGTGTACGACATGCGCGTGATGTTCAGCGAGCTTCAGGAGTCCCATGACAACGAATACGTCTTGATAAAGCTGCAGAGCACCCCGTTGGTCAGCTATTGCGACGCTCAGGACACCCGGTACACCGACGACTTCGACGTGGCGCTGATCGTGTCGCGCGTCGAGCAGCCGCCGCAACTGGAGAAGACCGAGATCACCCTGAAGTATTACCTGATGCTAACGAGCAAGAGGGAATTGTACCCAAAGCGGGAGGTGGAGAACAATAAGCTGGGCAAGTTCAGGACGGTGTACAGCGTGGGCAGGTCCACGACCAGCTCATATACGGACAGCCCGGTGGAGTCCAGCCCGGTCTCGCCGATACCGCCGTTCGTGAGGGACAATTCCAGGACGGAGATGTGCGTCGATCAGCAGGCAGACAGAAGCCTCGACGGCTCCAACGGCTCCACGAAGGAGAGTAGCGAGACGAAGGACGCAGAGGTGAAAATGGCGAGCTACAACATTCACAGCAATTTGGCGCCGACGCCACCGCCGGTCCCGAATTCCCCTCTCGCGCAGAGCTCGAGTATTCCGAACGCGACGTCGAGCGTGTCGACGTCGTCGCCGCATTTGGTGCAGATTCGTCAGGAATCGGTCAATTATCTGGGCTACTACTCGTCACACGAGCAGCTCATGCAGCAATTGATCATGTCGCAGGCGCAGGCCGCTCGCCAGCACATTACCAACATGGTGGACCGCGGCGCGTTGCAGTGCAGGACGCATTTGCTCTGGGACAAGCTGCTGGACAACAAGTCCACGATGACATACTCCGAGTTCAAGGAGCTCTGCTCGTTGGCCCACATCGAGTCCCTGCCGAATCTGGACCCCAGGCTCCGTCCGCTCGTTAATCAGCCCGTCTCGTGGTATCAGGCGCTGTCGAAGGTCTTGCAAAACAAGTACCAGGATAATCACAAGCAGTTCAACACTTCCGACGGGAACATCACTCATCACCTTATATTGGACCCGACTCTCTTTCAAGCGTTCATGATGCTGACGATCGATCTGCATGCGTCGAGAGGAGTGAGTACACCGTGTATCGTCGAAGACGAGAGTCATCGGGGCAACTTTCGTCAAATTCTGATTAAGCTACTCCACGATCTAAAATTGCTATCATTCAGATATCGCCTGCTCTAATTTGCTGATGCAGTTAGAAATTACTAATTGGCCCATTATTGTTTAACGACGAATTACAGAAGTTGGAGTTGATATTTGCGATTTTGATCATTCGACGGTTAGTTTATTCTGAGTTTGGTGAAAATTATTCTTGGAGCGCGAGCGAGAATACAGCGGGACGTAATTGGCCTGGTTTTAGGACTTATGCGCAGTTTACCGGAAATCCACGGAGATCAATGTGCCGATGAACATCGAGGACGTCTACACTCTGGTCGAAGGTTTCGTCAACGCTTGCTGCTTCCACCTGTGGATGGGCCTGTGCAGCCAGTGATAACATTCCGATTACGATGCGATGGCACACTGCTTCTCAAGTTTTGCGACGTACTTATGAAGATTTTTTTTAACGCGCAGCGTGTCATCATTCATTCGACTCAGCGAATTACCTCCAGTAATGCGCGTCACGGCGCACTAGAGATGCTAATATATTATGGATTATTATCACACTTATACGAAAGACTTTGTAAATATGAAATATATATTTTCCTGTTACATACATTAATATTCTCATGTAGTTAATCGAACAATAATTTATTCGGTAATACACAAAAGTAAACTATCTTTAAAGGGAGACTAAAATTGTAACATCGCGTAACATCATCGACGTCTGTCCATCAAGGAAACTGAGAAGTTTGTAATCAAGGACTTCGCAATAACAAAAGAACACAATGTTCCTATCAGTTTTTTTTTTATATATATAAGAAATACAACATTCATCATTTTATTCTGCGAATCCTAATCAATAATTCCCTAACAATTTCGAAAGGAGCTCGATAATCAATTGTAACGGTGCCTGTACGTGTTTCGCCAATATTGTCCCGTTCGATGTGTTTATAAAGTAATATCTGTTCAACTGTAAACTTTATTTCGTTAAATCTCAAGAGAAAAGAAATTACACGTGTTTAACATCACATTTCGAATGATTAATATTAAAATGATATTTAATGACCATTACTATTAATTAAGAATTAGTTATAATTATTAATACTAGTAGTGTACAACCATACATCTTTTTAGGGGAAGGATAGCGTTTGTATTGTGAAATCTTTTAGGCTCAACATCTCTCCGCTAATTTCTCTCTCGTTCTCGCTCTCTCATCGTCACATTCTCCTTCTCTCTCTCTCTCTCTCGTTCCCTTTCACTCGCACAGGCACTCATACACTTATGCTTTTGCTGCTCTTTTTTCGGTAATTAACCAGGCCACCGTTGCCGTTGCCACACGTTGTATCACTATTCAAACTATCGAACCGGTTAAAACATATCGCTGGTTTTTTTTTTCAAGTGCAGTATATTACATTCTCTCCGTCCTATATTACTCCTTATGACAAACTAAAGTACCTAACTATTACACTTATGCGTGAATCTTACCCTTATCGTATCTTACTCATAAAAACTAATCCTCCTTATCCTTCCTTGTAGGGAATTATCGTTAAGCTCGGCGCTTCTTCCAAGATCCTCTCCACAACAAAATAAACCCTAGCTTCGGGTATCATTGAAACGCGTTATTCTCACGTAATTACATCATAATTAATTATACGTATATACATATCCGTGTATCTATATGTATATATCGAGTTAAACATTTTTTTTCTTGTTAGATCTTGATTGAAGACCAAGCGTGTCGCCAGAATGTCACCGATCGGACTGCATGAACGCGTAATTATACATGACCGAATCTCTCTCACGGCATACTCCGAACAGACAGGACAACACATGTATGATAAACCGTTTATAATATACGACACGGCGTTTCGCACAAACTTATGCGAATCCTCCACTGTGCCGATGAACTGCCATGGTGAGCCTGTGCCTGTTGTTGAGAGTTTATGCAAATCCGAACCCTTCACTGCACTCGTGAATCGCCTTCAGCAGATTCGTCCGCAGTTTATCATACGTTTCGTACACTGGTAAATCCAGTTGATTGAAACTGCAATTTGGGAAGCGCGTTTTAGTTCGAGAACATCGCCATGCACTTTACTTCGCGCTTTCTCCTCCTCTCTTTCTCGCGAGAGAAAGAAAAAAGGACATTCAAATCATATAGTTACCAAGTATGGGCAGAGGGAAGCCTGTCTGTTGACCTGTCTTCCCTGTGTATTTGGAACTTCTGCACGCCGTTCATGCCTTCTAATGCGGCGAAACCTTGCAACGGTACTTTGGACGTACCAGTAACAAATTGCAAGAACTTTGCACGATCCGCTTGATCAAAACCGCGCAGGGCACGCCAGAACCATTGGATCTGCGTAAAGACGACGGAATAAATGTGTTAACTCGACGCATCGTTCGAGTAAGGTCGAATAACGCACAAAGGAAATGTAGAAACTTACCTGTAGGGACGTAGCACTGTACTTGTGGTATTCGGTGTTCGCTTTAAGATCCTCGATATCTACATTAGGCAAGCCGCTGATCAATAGTTCAAGTTCTTGTTCGTTAAATATGGAGATCAGTCGTTTGGGTATAATGTCGTAAAAGCCCTCCAAGAATGCGTTCAATCTGTGGGGATGGACCAAAAAAAAAATAAGAGTGAGCATAGCGATAATTAAGCAGAAATCGTCGAAAGCGAACGTTTTCGCTTCTGGAATCCACTTACTGTTTCCGAATCGCTCCAGTCATTTTCATTTGACATACTAGCCTAATATATTCTAGTTTCGTCTCTTCGGTAACAACTATATTACGTCCGTTTGGTATTAAATCCCTCACATCGTTAACGCCAAATTCATTGACCTGGGAGCAAAGCGCGTATTTTTAGCGATCTCGTTGTGAAAATTGCATGCAAATCGCACCGGAATAAATGGTTACGTACCTCGGTGGAGAATGTGAGTTCATATCCCAAATCGGAAATGTTGTGTTCCGTAAGGTAGACAAGTCCTTTATAAAAACTGTAATCTTCGCTCTCCATGTCTGTATGTTTCACGAGTATGCCGAGTATATGCTTGTAAAAACTACGCGTGAAGTAGCATTCTAATAATTTGTTATCATAAATAGCTTTAGCTGCAATAAGTAAGAACTTGTTGTTAGAGTGATCTTTCGGCGTGGGTCCACTGCAGATCCGCGACAACTTACCAATTACTCGACCTACGAACTTATAATAGCACAAGTGATTGGGATTACAGTGCGAAGAGGAATTAATCATGTATGTTACTCGATCACCAGGGCTGACCGTGAACAGAGCGTACATAGGGTTGAAGATCTCCCTTGAGATGATAACGTACCACTCTCTGAGCAACCCTCCTGCATCCTGGCCTTCCTCGCCTTTCATTGGTATCAAAAAGCAAGCGTTTTATTTGGTATATACGGTTCCTTGGCTCATACTATGTTCACGCAAAGCATCGAGAAAAAAAGAATGTTAGGAGTATCTCTACCTTCAAAGACGATGTAGAAACGATTCTTCCATTCGTCGGCGTTCCTCCGATGAAGCTCTCTGAATGAATCTTCAAATACGTGACTTCTACGAACGTGAACCGCCAACTCCTCCCGACGAATACCCTCGTCCATCCGCTCGAGTTCTGTTCTGAAGTAACGTCTCTTCACGTCGAAATCTAACACCCTGGTGTGATCCACCAACACGGAAAATGGACCATCCGCCAGGTGTGTAGTCGTTTGTCGTAGGATTTGATTCAGTACAGTCCTGTGCGTTTCTGAAAGCGGGATACACACATATTCAATTGTCAATACATGTATGCATTAAAACAGCACACGCATGTAATTTGTGCTCATCGGTTACATACGCACCGGCAAATTTGAGGAACTTTAATTGATCCGGGGGCAACGTCTTCTGCGGAGTCGGAGTTATGTCCCAGGAGGTGTTATTAGTGGTTTCCGTTTGCGAAGTACCTTCATTGTCGGAGTATATCGGTGACACTGGCGCCAACTCTGGTACGACTTCTCGATTCTCGCTATTCGTGTTGAGGTGACGATCGCGAGACGTACTCGACGAGGAGTGTACCAGGAAAAACGCTTCTACAGCGGGCTGCAATGTCAAATGTGTGCGTAAAGTATATACAAAAAATAATATTCGCAAACTACATTAGAACGCGATGAATAGTATGATGAATATGCAAAAGTGTAAAACGTGAAGAATTTTCATCGAGATAAACATTATCGATTACTTGTAAAACAAGGACGGCATGGTGATCAGGCGTGTACTCTAACTCGAGTAAGCAGGCGCTAAGAGTCTCCCACAAGTTATCCAGTACAAGACTCTCGCTCAAAAGGGGGAGTGTGGTTTTCTCTTCGTCTAAAAATAACCAACGAGAAAGAAATTTAATTTAATGATGATACAATAATTAACGCTGTAACGAAATCACGTCAAGATCCTTGGCTTACCGTTGCGAGAAGATGTCTTTGAATTGTCAAGGTTTGAAGAATTAGCTTGCGTTGTATCCATAGGAACGTCGACGTCCGCATTGTCGGCGACTATAATAAGACGATTAAATTTTCGATATAAATGATTGTTCAGAATAAATAATACAGAGAAAAAATGAGGCAAGTCAATCAAAACACCTGTTTCTGATGCGTTACTCGTTGTGCCTGTGTCCATGGCTGTTTCTGACGCTTGATTGGCTTCAAGAGGAAAAGATGTTTCAATCGACATTATCGCATAAATCAATAAAACGTGAGGAAATTTTACAGATTCAGCGCAACATGACGTTATAAGAGAATATAGGATACATAATCTGTATAATACCTGTTTTCTTCGTATTCGCTAAGCGTACAGCTTCCCTGATCTGCACAATGACTTTAAGTATTCTCAAGAAGAATGCCTGACTAGATGTTTTGCTAACAAGAGCGGCCATCGACGGCAACTGAAGGTCACTTCCGGCTTTAACTTTGCTTGGTGCAGTGACAACCACGTTCTCGTTGGTGAATCTGGAAGAGAAGCTTTCGCGAATAAATATGTGTCTGATTCATTACGCCTTTTTACACTCAATCGTAGAATGCACGATCCGTGAACGCAAAAATGTCTTACCTATCCAACAGAATTCCTCGGCCGCCGTTTCCACCAGAGCTGGTAGACGGCTGATCTTCCAAGGAATTCCTTCGACTCAATTCACGATTCAAGACTTTTAGCTCCATCATCAAATCATTGATATGTTCGCACACCATATTCGCTAGTTCCATTGCACCTTCCAGAAGCAACTTCAATATCTAGAAAAAGAGTGATTGATGTTACTTTCTACTTAACGACTATATTATATCAATTTATAAGAATGCCTTACCAGTTGTCTAGTAGGATCTGGACAATGAGACAGGTTGAGTAGCAATGCTGTCGCATCTTCCAGGCCCTCCTCGGAGCAACTCTTACTAGTCAAGACCTGCACGGCAAGCTTCAAATGTCCTTCTGGCGCGGCGACGCTGTGCTCCTTACTGACTTCAGTCTTTTTGTTCTTTGTGCCTTCCTGCCGCCGGTAAGGATTCACTTCGGTCAAGCCGATGGAGATCAAGGAGAGGAGGCGCAGCAGTTTGTCCGTCAGTTGGCTGCTTCGCTTGATCACGGACCAGTTGAGCATCGAAATGAGCTGGCCGAACGCAGAAGCCTCGAACGTTGTTATTCCGTGTTCCGGCTCGTTTCCTAGATTCGTATTCGAGTGAGTACGCGCGACCGACTTTCCTTTCTTGGACGCGCACGAATCCAGTTTCAGCAACATGTCCCAGAAGTCCGGGAGATCGCTCCTTCCTATCTTGGACGTCGACTTGCCCTTCGCTCCGCCGTCCTCCTTGCTGGCGCTCACGTCTTTCTCCTTATTACTATCCTTATCATCTGATTCCTTAGATTTGATTGGCACAAAATAACCAGGGAAACTCTTAGCTAACGATATCAACAATTCTAAGGTATGCCTGCAATCCAAGGAAAGAAAAATATAATTATATAAAAAATATACGTGTATAATTCGTCACGTTAACGTTCATCAGATTCTCAAGTAATTTCTCGAGTTAGCGCGCTGACCTGCAGACGGTAGGCGCTGCCTGTGGATGAATGGCGATAATATTACCCTGCCGCTCAGACTTCTTGCCAGCGTGACGTACTATATGAAACACATTGGCTCTGCAGCCGAGCGCAGCATCGATACTGATATTTAGCCACGATTGCGCGTTGTTTCTTTGGTCAAATATCTTTGGAGAGCTGCAACGAGAGATTCACCGGGACCCGTTTATCATCTCGCGAGACGAACGTAACGCGCATTGTTCGACGGTAGGTGAAGCAAGGCGGTCAAAGTCTTACCATAAATCCATGGGAGGTAACAATCCCTTTCTCTTGAATTTCCCACTAAGATCTGCTATAATGTCTTTATTTTCGTCGTTACTTCTTTCCATGATATTCAGCAGTGCCTTCACCACCCACTCTCTCGTGCTACCGTGATAACAGAGATTTCTGATCACTCGGTGCAGTCTGAGCGTGTTGATCTTCGGCTCGTCTACAAAGAGTAACACAAGCAAACAGGCCATCGACTCGTGATCGAGTAATTGCCGTCCTCTCAAGCGTAGTCCAGCACCTTGGTGCGCTATGTTTGCATCACCGCGGGTATTCCAGGCACTCCACTGAGATCTCTGCGGCACTGCATGAATAGCGTACCGTGTACCACCACCTCGAGCTGTCGACAAATGTTTCGACTTTTGCATCAAACCATGCCTCCGAAACAAAGTTTCATTAACGACGCATCGACACGCCGATGTGTCCGGTATAAACGCGGACTCACCTCTACCAGAATTCCTCAAGATACTGGAGAGAGCAGTGTTGCCTTGACTGACATGATTGAGAAATCTTTCCTGCATCATATGCCGGTTACGTGCTTCCCACTCTCTCCTCAAGTTCTGAGCTTCCTGAGCCAATTCCGGCGGTAGGACGGATATCTGTGACTCCTCCATATCTGTCAAGATCTACGGGGACAAACGTCGGGATCAGTGATTAAACCGTCACACTGTGAAGAGGCCAAGGGAAAATGATACACTTTCTGCCGAGCAGCAATTATACTAACAGCCTGTCGAAGGGAAGGTTGCAGATTTTGGAAAAATGCCGCAGCGTCCACGGGATCCTCCGGGTTCGCCGAGGCAGCTGCGTGCCGTTGCTGCTCCATGCGTTGTTGCGCCAGGACTTCCTCCTGAATCGCGGGCGGCAGGGCAGCCAGGAATTCGGGGTTTACCTCAACCGGTCCGGTGAGTTCTTCGACTACTGCGGCGCGTTGCCTGATACGCTGAAGCCTGTTGACGTATCATTTTCATGCCATTATCACACCGTTGCTCAACGCTTTACCGTCCGGAACAGTAATTTTAATACGGAAGTTTTTATATAGTTTTAACATTTTTCTCTCAATGTAATTTGGAACGAAGCTTGTGGTCCGCAATAGAATTTGTTTCTGAATAATTCCTATCCCTCAAGGATGTATCATCCGTCAGCGTTGTCCCTCCATTACGTAAAAGCGTACAAAAACCGTGTTGAAATCACACATAACGACAGTGGGTAAAGGTGTAAATTAATCAACGTCTCTACCTGAGTTGCTCGGCGATGACTTCGTCGCGCATATCCTCGGGCAAGGCGGCCAAGAACGAGGGGTCTACGCCATCTGGCAGCTGTTGCTCCTGAGGTTGCCAATTGGGCAGCGGAGGTTGTTGTTGCTGCTGCTGTTGTGGTTGTTGTTGCTGCTGTGGCTGCTGCTGCGACGATTGTTGCGACTGTTCCGAGGTCTCCGCGGCGGCGGCTGCAGCGGAGGTAGTGGTGGTGGTAGTGGTCGTTTCGGACGTGGAACACGTAGGGTCTTGACTGACAACGTTGGCACTTCGGAGCGAACATATTCGTGTCGATATCTGTTGTAAACGGTTCGACGATTTGTACCGCGACATTTATTACTTACTTTCGCTCAACACTGGATTGACTGTCGTCCGTCAAGAGTCTGCGTATCCAATCGGCCGAGTCGCTACTTTCCCTGGATAGATCCTCGCTGGTTTCCTGACCGAAATCCACTACAATCGGTGCAGCGGCGCGATTGGACGACTCGGTAGTGTTCGTCGGCTCCGCGCTGCGTCCAGGTTGCCCTGCGGAAGCCAGATGCGTCGCTTGGTATAACACGCTTGATGCGAATTGCCTCATGGGGGAATGTAGGCCAGTCGCGTTGTGAATGACAGTATTGCAAAGAAGACCAAAACGTAGAATGATCGAAAGGAAAACGATCTCGATTACAAGGGGGAGATATCTTCGCGCACCGTTTCGAACATTCTCGGACTTGGTCCTTTTTGCAATAATTATATATTACTTAATCTGATGGTTGCTTCTGATGTACACGGTCCTAACACCGAGTCGACGATACTCTCCGCGAGTTCCAATGTCGGATTACGATTTGCCGTGCGGGGATCTCTACTCTCCGACGAAGACGATTGCTCCTCCGGCGGTGGCGGAGGCGGTCGCTCCTCATCCTCTTGAACCGTCACTTCCATTTCACCTGTTACATCTGGTATGTAAAAGACACATAGAAACACGCATGTATAAAGTAGTTGCCGAAAGAAAATAAATAGAAAAAAAAATTGTTCTCTCGCCCTCTCTCTCTCTCTCTTTCTCTCTCTATTTCTTTTTCTTTCTCTCGAGAATATCTTGCGAATATACCGATTATGTCTTCTTCCGGCGTGCGTTCCTGCCTCGTTGTTTCCACAGTCGTCTCCTCGCCTGCTACGAGCGGAGTGGCGTCGGTTCTTTGCGACGTCGACGCGGACGATCTTTGTTCGTCCATTTGTATCAAACTGGACGAACCGGCTGGAATAGGAAGCGTACCTTGAAGAGCGGTGTTTTACAGACATTTACTTATTTATTTATTGCATATGCAAGATAAACTTCCCTCATATAGGAAAAACATAAATATAATTGCATTTGTAGAGATAATTTATACTAAAAAGGGAAAAATGAAAATATAACAAAAAAAAGTTTATAATTTAAGGAGCAGCTCAAACAATTTTCTCTTCGCATGCTCTGGGACATATTAAAAAAAAATCAATGTTCAATGGTAAATGTAAACAATATACTCACATTCCGTAGTATTCAGTCGTTCCTTCTCGTCTTTACTGTCCTTTTCGTTCTCCTTCTCGGATCCATGCTGTTTCTTACGCTTTTCCTTACGCTCAGCCAGTTCGGCGTTCCTGTGCTTCTCCAGTCCAGGTATCAACTTGTGAACAACACCTTTAAATAGCGGAAATGAAATCAATAAAATTGCACGAATACACCACGCGAAGATCGCGAATCTCCTCGTTCTTACCAACGCAACAATCTGGCTGAGAGTCCCCGTCCAACTGCTTGCTCTCTTCGATCCACCAATGCAACGCGGTCGGTATGTTGTTCAAAGTTGCGGCGAGGCTTGGTCCAAAGAGATATCCGGATTGATCCTGAGGACATTCGCCATTTTTAACTTCGGAACGCACTCTTTGTATGATATCACACATATTTGCAAGGAACATATATATATTGTGTAAACGTACGACATAATCAATTTGCTCTTCTTCTTGATTAGTAAATATCCCCAATCCATTATCCATGACGACAACGCGCGTGTCTCTGAAACTCGATGCCAACACTTGGCTGGCGGACAAAGGAAGAGTCTGTGCAGCTGGGCCCAAAAGTCTAAATCATATTAAAAAAATTAAATATAATGAAATAGAAATTAGAATAAATATACTTACTATTTGCACATACGAGATATACTATTGAATAGTCAAAATGTCAATGCGTACCTTTGTAATATTACAGGAGGATTTGGACTGCGTGGATTGGACAACTGAAGGTACTGATACCGTCTCTGCCGTAGAGCACGTTGAGACCTGTTGCTCGCGGTGTCCAAACTTCCTTGCGATATCAGCAGAGGATGAGTAATACCTACGTATAAACAAACAAATGATTATGATTTTAGTCTATACGATCACTCGAGAACAGATGCTTTCATTCATACTTAGTGAATAAACAAAGACAGAATGATGTTTGGGTCGACTTATGTTGCTAAAAAATGGAAAGTACTCAATGAAATATTTATGGGAAAACATCACATATAATTATTTTCGTTCTTACCATTGTTCTCCGAAACAGTGGGAGGTTCCTCGAACAGACCCAACGGTAACGGGAAAGTCGTGTTCCATGTGGGAAGACTCGGACGCGTAGTAACCGGCGTCGATGTATTCGCGATGTCCTGATTCTCGATGTTGTGCTGTATCATAACAACATTGCCGCCATCGCGCTCGTTGGATGGAAACATGCGAAAGACGCCGCCTTCACCGGCGTCTTCGTAAAATTCTATTCCATCCTCTTCGTAATTGGACGAACCTTCCTCCTCTTCCTCCTCCTCTTCCTCGTTCTCTTCACCTGCGATAATAATAATAAATGAGATTAAAGAGATATACGATCTTTCTACTTCGCTCGGCGTTGCGGCGTATCAAGCCGTCTCATCTACCATCGTCTTCCTCCTCCTCCTCCTCATCCTCGTCGTCCTGCACCTCGTCCTCATTATCATCAGATGGATTGCTATCGGAATCCGAATCGGAACTCATTAGGTCCTCCTAAAATGGAACTCGTTGTAAATTCAGAAAGCAAGATGGGAAGCATCCGATTGTAAAATAAAACGAGGAAAGAAAGCGACGTTACTCTTACTGTGGTATCGCGAGTAGGATCGAAATCGCCTTCCGCGTCGCGCATCGCGAGACTTTCGTCATCAATGTCCATTGGCCTGTGCGGACGGGAAGATTGTTCTTCCGCCACGGCTGAGCCGTCCCTGGAAAACATTACACTACTTGATTATAAGTACTGCAGCCTTCACAGATTTAAGGGTCTATTAAATATAAATAAAGATTCGCAGAACGCGTGCAACACATAATTTATAACAATAATAAAGCAAAAGAATTCCCGCAACTTAGAAAGTGGCGTGTTCGAATAAATTATCATTAAAAAATCCGCACGTAGAAACACTCGATTGATGAATCGTACGGGACGAAAGACGTTCAGTTTTAGACACACACACTCACACACGTTAGGAAAAGAAAATCATACAAAATGCGACCCGTGTGCAAACGGTGTTCCACTTCTGTCAAATGCAGGAAAGCATTAATCTATTCAATTCAATATCTTTCATTTTGTCATGTTAAAGTTACCGTTACATAAGAGAACAAGAGAGAGAGAGAGAGAGAGCATACATCTCGATGAAACGCAAAGAGAGATTCTACAGAATTGCATGACGTTCGTCGGAATCTGATTATTTCCATCAATTTGGGTGTCGTTACCTCTCGAGAAGCTGATCCATAATGTCCTCCAAGGCTGCCTCATCGCCTTCCTCGTGCACCTGGCCCTCGGAAGCCGGCTCCAGACTTTCCGCGGTCACGGAGATGTCGTGCTCGGTATTTTCCGCGTCCTCGTTGGCCTCCTCGCCCACGGCATGCGTGGCTTCAGACGTCGTCGTGCCGGTCTGTTCCCCGATCGGCTCTTCCTGGACCGTCCTGTTCTTCGGCTTCGTGAACTTGTTATTGACTGCCCCCGGCATCGGTTGATTGATGATGCGCGACAAAGTCTCGAGCGGCTTCAAGGCGGCATTAATCGTAGCGGCCATGTTCGGGCTGGACAGGTCCAGGCTGTGTGGTATCTTAGCCAAGTCGGTGATGATACCTTTCCTCAGCATTATCCGCACGATGTAATTGACGTTGTTGTACTGGTGGGCCTTCAGAGATGCTCTTAGCTGAGTGTGCGATGTCGGCGGGCAACTGTCGATCATAGTGGAGATCAGGCCGATCAGCAGCTGCAGTTGCGCGTGCTTCTCGGAGCTTTCGGGAAGCGCGAGCGTCCTGGTAAGGGCTGCCTTCACCTCGGTCACCAGAGTCGTCTGCACGTCCGGAGAATGATTGCACGACGCGATAGCGGCAATCAACATTCTGGCCATGCTGCTGCACGTTCGGTCGCCCGAGTTTTCCGGCAACATGGGCAGGAGCTTGTCGAGCAAGAACGCCAAGGCTGTCGTGTCCTCGGACACCATCTCGCTCTGGCCCGCTCGATACGTGTGCTCGGTGATCAGACTGGCGACCGCTCCGTAAGATCGAACAGCTTCCGCCAATATCTTCAATATCGCGGATTTCGTCAGCACGGGCTTCTTCGCTTCCTCCGGCTCGACTTTGCTGTTACTACTGATGTCAGTGTATATCTTCAAGGGAATAATCTGCGACACTTGATCGTCGTCGTCTAGGGGATCGTTGGTGGTCGTTGTATTGTTTCTCAGCACATCTCGCCGCGAGGATGTCGACGATGACGCGTTACCAATCGCCGTGGAGGATGTCGAGTGCGAAGTCTTCTTCTCGGGGCTCGTAGGAGTGGTCGTGCCGTCGTCCGATGAGACCGGCATCGGCTTGATTAGCGCGTTCAACAGGTCGCGAATAACACCTATGGATACTTCTTCCACCATCGGCAATGCTGGAGAATGACTAGGAGGTAGGGCCTTGACGACCAGCCTGTTGTCGACGTCGTCTTCTGAAAAACGGAGAGGATGCAAACGGGACTTGGAGGCATCCGAAATCGATCGGTAGAAAAATACGGACTGACGGGACTCACTTTTCAGGACGCTTATGTCGACTCGGAGGATATTTTCGCACACTTCCTTGTACACTTCCGGATTACGGCAAACGGCGCTACTGATCTGCCGTGTCATGAAGAGTATCTCTTTGTACGCGGGAGGTATGTTGATCTGCGTACGGGTGCGAATAACCTGGAACGAGGGAAATCAGCGATGGTGATACATTACTACGTTACTGCGCGAGGAGTAGTGCACGATGCGCGCAAGCATACCTTCTCCATAGCGAGACGGAGCGTACGCGGCTCCTCCAGGGTGTGCCGTATCAACAGAGTACTCAGATTTATGCAACCGGTGAAGCTGCTCATTTGCGTCATCTCGAGGAGCAACTTGACACCACCCTCGCGCGCGAACACCTCCGCGTTCTTGTAGTCCCTCGTTAGCCGCAGACACACCTTCATCAGAGCGTGTAATGCGTCCCGATCGACTGGGATTGCCAATAGCTTCACACAGGCGCTGTATAATATACGTTCCATAAAGTGCGGTCACTCGCTCGCATTTCATCGTGTACCGCAATATTCGACACAGTGATACGTGTTCGCGTATCATCCGAGCCAATCGGTTAAGTATACATAACAGAGAGAGAACGTTCTTACCGCACGATACTCGGCGCTATGCTGGGATCCAATCCTTGCACCACCGTGTTCCGTTTCTCCTCTATCGGGCTCTCGTCGGTGTCCATGTTGGAATCGGAGCCCGAGCCACCGTCCTCGTTGTTGCCTGTGTTCAGCTTGAAGCACATCGTGATGGGACGCCTGTTGTCGGTGTCCTCGTTCACCTGAGTCATGCAGGAGAAGGTGATGAGGTAACGGCGCCGACTGCACGAGATCCTGACGCTCGACTCGCCGGCCCAGTAAGCGTCGTTGATGATCCTGTTGTTCATCGGCGAGTAGAGGGTCCATTTACCGGTACTCAAGTCAAACCACTTCCACGCCCTGGTGGTGACCTTGTGCATCAGCTGCTTACGCTTCGTCAGTATCGCCACCTTTTCCAAACGGTCTATCAGCAGCAACAGCGGCGCCAGCCACTTGGGCGTCTTCACGCCGCTCGCCGCGCCACTGTCTTTGCTGTCCTTCGTCAGCCTGTTCTTGGTAGCTGTGAGCGGACCCTCGCTTACGACCAACAACCGCACGAGTTTGTCCAGTATCGCGCACTCCTCCACTATCTGCGCACACGGCACTCGCATCTCTTGGAACGTGCCCTCGAAGAAGAGGGTGTAAAGGTAGATCCGACCGGCTACTTTGTTCGCCTCCTCGCACTCCACCAGCCGCGTGCCGGCGTTCTCGTCCGGGCCCTCGGCGACCTCGATCAGATGATCCACCAGACCGCCGATCTCGCGTATCAGCTGCCGCAGCATGCTGTCCCGCCACTCGTCGCCGTTACGCTTCGTGATCGTCACTAGGAGATCGCATATCCGATAAACCGTGTCCGGCATCAGATCCAATAGGTTCAGACACTGGCCCAGGGCGCTGTGCGTGAACTCGTCTATATTCTCCGTAATGGTGGTCTCCCTGGCGAACTCTTCGATGCCCATGCCGATCTTGTGAGCGTCCGGTGAGTCGAGCGACACCGCGATGGCTTGCATGAGATCGTCGTCGGTTTCCACGTCCATCACCTGTCCGCCCACGTCGTTCAACGAGGCGTCGGGTCTGCGAAGAGTCGCGGGGTTCGTCAGGAGGTAATCCGTCGCCTGCTCGACCGTCAATGTGTGCATCAACGCTTCTATACAGTGCGCCCTGCTGAAGCCCATGTCCATCAGTTGTCGGAGATACTCCGGGTTCACATCCGCCTCCAGCGGCTCATCCCTGCGATCCGTGCCGCCGCTCCTAGCGATACCGCTAGCGCCGCCCCCGCCGCCGCCGCCGCTACCGCCACCGCCGCCGCCGCCGCCGCTGCCGCCGCTGCCACTCGCCACCGCACCCTCCACGTTCTCTTCCTTCTTCTCGGTGCGTTCCTTGATGATCTTCTCTCCCCGTAAGATATGTCGTAAGATGGACAATATCGACTCGGTCATGCGAGCTCCGTAGTTCTTCAGCGGCTTCTTGCCCCACATCAGCATCACCGCCTCGAAAGCCTTCTTGTGTATGTCGGTGAGATACTTGATCGGCTCGAAATGAGGCTCCTTGAACATACCGCTACACTTGGCCGACACCACGTGAGGCGAGTCCAAGATGGCTTTGGGATTGACCATTTTCTCGAGCAGCATCAACCAAGCGTCCAGGAATTCGCCAGTACCGTCCGGCAAATTCGGATGCTCCAATCCCTCCGATAAGGTGAACTGGCCACCGCCGGACAACGCCCAATGGAAGGTGGCGAAGAAGGAGTTCTGGCCGCCCAGAGTGACGAATTTGTGAAGCATCAGGTGATAAGGGTGTCTCTTTTCGTCGAAGAGCATCGGCGAGGTGAATCCCACCGAACAGATGAGAAAGGTCAACTTGAACTTTGGTATCGGCGACGGGGGCAATTTGTCCCACGACAGGCCGCGTGTCAATAAAGAATTCAGGGAGGAGGCGACCTGTCTCGCCGCTTGCGACGGAAGAGCGGGTGTCAGTGGCATCTGTTGGCTTCTGCGCTGCCGAACTGGAGAACCCATGCATAGTTTGACGAGCAGTCCGAACAACTCGGCAAGTGCTCGGCCGAGTCTCGAGGACGCCCCGAGCAGCGGCTTGATGTATTTGAGCTGGTAACTGTTCGGCGATGTTCTGCCGGTGCTCACGTTCGGCTTGTCGTCAACTTCCATCGGCACCGGTGGCGGATCTGTGCTGAGAGCCTCCATCGCTGTAGTCATCCCGTTACTGCCCATATCCGCTGACGCAGTGCCGGACCAGGTGGACGATTCGCCTTCGGTCTTCAGCTCCGGCGGCATTAACTTGTCCATATCCTCTTTCCCGAACTCACATCCGGCCGGTATGATATCCTCGCTGCATAACGCAAGCAGCAACGTACTTTCCCAAACGAGAGACATATAAAGTTCAGATAAACCCCTGAGGACGCTCAGACCTAATTCGGAGCCCCAGTGATTCATGGAGAGGTTACGAATTTCGCTCTGGCTGGTACGGCAGACGTGAACGAACATCACTACATATCCGTGAGCAGCGTTCATCGCGTGCAAGAGAGGTGTTGCGGTATCGCTGGTAAATGCCGTTTCAAGATTCGGTGCTGACGCAAGTTCATGTAACAATACGGACCCACCGGGCGTCTCCATGTGACTGTGAAGCGGCTTCAACAAGTTCAGCACTTCGTTCAACTGGGACAAACCCGTCTTGAGGACCGACGGCTCATGCGCAAGGTTCTGCCAACAAAACATAAAGATCGCTTATGATACACTTCGTACGTGTATAAAACGTCGTGACTTCAATAAAGTACACAAATATCGAACGTACCAGGATACTTTTACACACCGACGCCACGGACTGGGCCGCTTGAGCGACGGGATAATCCACGGGCAGATTAGGTAAACCCAAGATCGAGAGTAGCGGCACGAGTCCCTTTTGATTGACGAACTCTCTGCAGTGATCGTCGGTCGAGTTATTGCTCAGAATAGCATCGACGAATTTCATGACGTTGTGAATGTATTCGACCAAGGCGATGGGTGTTTTTTCCCTCGGTTGAGGCGGAGGTCCGGGTTGTGCGGGCGACGGCGAGGGTTGTTCTTCCCGCTGAGGATGCGAACTGGTGCTCGCTTCCTCTTCGTCCTCCTCCTCCTCGTCGCTGCTGCTACCACCGCCACCACCTCCAGCACCACCGGAGTCTCCCACTCCGACGCCGACCGACTGACCGGAGGACTGACGATTCCCGGTCGTGGTGTTCGATGGTGAATTGTCGGATTTACCGGCGGCGCGCCAGCATATGTACCGAGGATCGCAGCCCAATACGCATAGCTCTTTGAGTAACTGGTGAAAACAAACATTTGAGAAGCAGGCGTCGAGATTAGTAACTACCTAGGAAGTGCATCGTTCACTCCTCGCAAATAATACCTTAATAATAGCCGCAATGGCGTCTACTTTTAAGCTTGGTTGATGCCTCATCAGCTCGTCCATGGCATTGCCCAGGTTCGAAGCTGTGTCTCCTAGTGGATCAGCGCTTCGTCGTCGACGCATTGCCGAGAGATAGACGGGAGAAAGAAGTACTTTGAACAAGCGCTCAAATGGTCGGCGCTTTACAAAAGACTCAAGACCGCGCTGATTTAAACATAAAGCACTGAACACATTAGGTAGCGAGCCCAATACTTCTCTAGTGGCAGGAACCTGAAATGTCAAGTTTCGGTACATTTTCAGACAATGTTAATGCATCCAGCGAGGCTATATTCATATGGCATCACGATCAATGCGATCCTTCGGTACACTCACTTCTTTAATGAGTAGAGCATGGAGCACAACGTCAGTCAAACCGTTGTCTTGCAGGGACGACAACAAGGAAGGTTCTTGGAAAACGTACACAGTCACAACATCGGTAGCGAGCAAAAACAATGAAGGTCCATAGTATTCCGAGTTACTTATGATGTGCTTCAGAGAGGACGGCAACGTACCCTCCATGACATGTCGTATACTGTCGGAGAATGCCGGATCTTGAATAGCCTTTTTAAGAAAATTCAACATTGACTTTAGAAGTGCCGCTCGTTGCGGTAAGCATGTCTTGCCGGTCTTGGCGGCAGAATAGTCCGGTTGCTGTTCGCTCTTTTCGTCCGTTTTCGAACTCATATTTTCGTCTTCCGAAAACTCCATAGGATTGGAGGACTCCTCTCGTTCGTCGAAAGTCTCGTGGGCGCGTCGCGACGTGGAAGATTCCTCCTCCCTGTCCACCGACCTCTCTCGCGAGGTCTGCGGAGCTTCCTGATACAGCAACGGTTCTATCTCAAATGGTTGTTCCTTTCTACACACATTGACTTCCATGTCTAAACGGTTGATGAAGCTCGCCAGACCGCCGTGTGTTTGAAAACCTTGCATATCTATATTTGTTATCAAGTCTATAACACGTACTGCCCTCGTTACAAACTGTAAAAGAACGAAGGATCAACAAAATGCGACGATCTAGCGTTAGGGAGAATAATTATATAAAGCACAAGTAGGTCGTAATATTTTTTGTTGTTAGTACGAAATGCGTTGAGAAAAGAGTTGAGAAAATGCGTTACGAATTTGACCAAGTAATTACCGTAATGTGTTCCAGCTCACTGCCCGGCCAATTTATGACTTTCAAGAGACTCTCCATCATACCACAGCTGACGAGTGCTTCTCCACCTGCCTCGTAACTAGCAAGATGATAGAGAAAACTGAACAAAGCTGTCGCAAGAGGCAACGGGAACGGCTGTCCGTCTGACTGTGGTGAGGTCAACGTTGTTATACAAGTGCGAACCAAAACCGGAAGAAATCCATGATACGAACTGGCTCCAGTGACATCGATAATCATATTCAAGCGCGAGCCTGGTTTCCTGAAAGCGCACCAGCGAAGGTCAGTATCACTAGTGAACTGATGAAACTAGTGAAGTGATGGGATAAGAAGTACATCTATACTGACTTAGGGAAGTGTGGATTACGATCCAGATGTATAATACTTGTAAGGGTGCGCAAGGCTGCCGCGCGAATTTCAACAAGATGAGCATGTGGGAGTTCCAATAATTCAACCAGTTCCTCGAGGAGTCCAGCGTGAAGGAGACTATGCGCGTTTTCTTGCAACGCGTTGCTATATACGAGCACGGATAGTGCTTGAAGTCGCGCTTGCACGCATTGCAGTCGTCTTCGATAATCCGAAAAACTATGTGCTAGCCTTATGTGTGTCAATAGAGCCATCTAAAAAAAAAAAACAAGTTTCGAGATTTAAAAATACCGTCCGGTACACGTTGTGCATATTATATATGTTTAGTATTAATAAACTGTATCTATTGGAATTTTGGTAATTTTTGTAGAGCAGAAGCTGCGGAAGAAGCAATATCTGAGCATCATCTTTACCTGCCGTTCCTGGGGTACGTTGTAGACTTTCAACAGATCGTTCATGATCTGTGCTGGGGTTTTTCCAAGTTTGTCAACAGCTTCTATATGTATATATGTTACAAGATTCGCTTGACCAACTTTCTTTGTACTAGGAAGCGATGTACCAGTTGTTGACGGTTCCGACACGGTCGGGTTTTCCGCGTAAAACTCAAAATGTAGTGTTGTAGCGCTCGCCGGAAATGGCTGCAAGATCCAAGATAATAATATTAAGTTGTACCGCACCCAATTACATATTAATTATGTACACTTACCTTCTCTGGATATTCCTTGCAGCATTCTGCCAAGCCAAAACCATTTTCCTTACCTCCCCAACTCTATAATGGATAATTCATTACATATAATTGATGACTGTCAAATTGTTCAAAATATGAATTTAAATCACTAACCTCCGCTAGATGATTAAGCCTGCTAAGCAAAGCCTGCCGTTTGTCATTATTTAGACGTGTAATAAAATTACTGCGTTTACTAAACATGTACAGGAGATTTAATACACCGAGAACTACATGCATGTCACAACTTGATAACAAAGTAACCAAGTGTTCCATGCTGTTGTACAAATGCCGTGAGAATGAGTGCTCAATCAACAATGTTGTGAAGTGAAGAACCCAGAGAAGCAGCTCTTTTGCCTGTATCAAATTAATAATCATATACATATATGTATATAAAATATTTCATACACTCGTATAATTTCAGACTATTACATAAACCAACATTTATAATATATATTTTTCCATCAGTTCTCATGCTGATAAATTAATCGCTCATTAAACAAACCTCTCTATTTTGAGGAAGATCACACGCTAATTCCCATGGATTATCAGGACTTCTTGCCGCAGCCTCTTCTAAAATACTGTCACTGAGATCTAAGACATCAATCCAATGAAATAATTCACACTTTCCAAAGGTCCATGCATCTATTTGCTTGAGCTCCTCTAACAACTCTGCATGAGAGCAGGAGCGCAGCTTATTTATGAGTGTCTGACATTCTGCGGGCTAAACATTTATTATATCATTAATCTCTCATCAAGATATAGTAATTTACATAAAATATAAAATTCCGTAGAATTCTAAAGGAGAAATAAATTAATAAATGCTCAAGTAGAAACTATGCAAAAAACTTACCACTTCAGAAGTGCATTTTTTCAGTCTGCTGCGATCGATCTTCATTTTGATGTGTTAATAATATATACTTTCCAAATTTAATATCTGAAATACAAGTACGAACATATAATATATTGCTTTTATTGTAATTAATGAGATAGAAGTATAATTAGTCACACGTTATCGCAGATGACTAATTATACTTTTATTGCATTCTATAGATATCATATGACTGTAATTTAGTATCATGAGTGAATAATGGTAAAGCACACACACACACACACATACACAGTAAATTATTCAGTCAGAATACATTCTATCCGACTATTGAAGTATCGTAAGATGTTCCTGGATACAATTGCTGTTATTTACAGATTTACTTGGTCCTTATGATAAAACATCTCGCAGATTACTAGCTCTTGAAAGCAAATTTCTTTGTTTGTATATAACTGAACACACTGCAAGAAGATTTTAACATATTTATATACATTCTGAAAACATGCTTTCATACTTCGTAAATTATGAAGCAACTAAGAAAGATAACCTCAAACTACATCATTATTATTTGCAGTTACAACACCAAATAAATAAAATTATCCAAGCCTGATTCTATGACCTCAAACTTTCATAAAGTCTTGTAACATTGTGTATAAGTTTACACACTAAATATTGAAGGGCAGAATCGACAAACAAAAACGAGCCAAGACACAATTAGAAGTACCAATAAATTGAATTGTAACAAATATATGGTTGGCAAGGAACAGCCATTATATGCATCATTCTTACACAATTTCTCACTTGTGTAGCTTTATTCCTAAAAAAAAACGTGGACGTGTAACCCAACATTACGAAATCGGTTGTAACATAAAAAAAAGAACTTTCCTAACCTTCGTAACACTGTTCCTACTTCAACAATAAATCAGGCTCATGACTCTCTCTCTCTCTCGCTCTTTCTTTCTCTCTTTGTCTTTCCAATGAAAATTACCCGTCGACTCGATGCTCCGGTTTCTCGTGACGCTTACTCCGCGGGAAACACGCGCAACGCGAGGGATAAGGCGACGCGTAGTTTCGGCAGATCGAAATCGTGCTTAATCTGCACAGTCATCAGCGCACAGAATGCGCCTAACCTATGCGGGACAAACGGTAAAGTAACAACAGAGCCTCGGCGGCGATCGGTCGCACTGCTACATCTCGCCCGTGCCCTCGTAAATAAGCGCTGAAGGTGAGAAGAGGCGTGCGCCGTTTCGAACAGTTAAACGGAAGAGGGTTTCTCTCGCGCGAGTCGAGAGAAAGAGAAAGAGAGACAGGAAAAAAACGTAGTCTCTCGCGCGCTCGCGTACACGACGAGAAAGAGAGAGAGAGAGAAAGAGAACGGGAAGGTGAGGGAGGGAGGAAGCGAGAGAGAAAGAGATAAAGAAAGAAATAAAGAGAGAAAGAAAGAGGAAAAAGGAGAACGAGCGAATCTCACCTGGCGACGAGCCGCCGTTCGACTACGCTCCCTAATAACGCGGTGCTGCTCGGCCTAGCCTCGTCGTACGTCCGCGAGTTTGCGTTGCTGATGCGCTTCTTCACGTCAAGAGCGTGGCGATGCGGCACGGGCATCGCGGTCGCGTCGAACCCGCGAGCCCGATAGCAGCACTTGCCCGTCCTGCTGCCGCCGCTGATGTTGCTGTAGCTACTTCTGCTTCCGCTTCTGACGCTGCTATCAGGCTCTGCCGTCGTAGACCCTTGTCTCGTCAGCCAGCTTTTTGTCATTAACGACTCGTCGCGCGGCCGCACGTTTGATACGTCGTGCGACTGCGATCTACGACCCGACAAAGACGGCAGGAGGAACGAAATAGAGAAGGAGGAGGCGAGAACGGTCGCCGGAGAGAGAGAGAGAGGGGGGAGGGGGCCGTTGGCAGCGGGGCAAGGCGCAGGAGGAGGGGGGGGGGGGCGGCCCGGCGAGAGATCGGGGG
>NW_014556488.1:341107-367137 GCF_001313825.1 Dinoponera quadriceps
GTTGGCAGCGGGGCAAGGCGCAGGAGGAGGGGGGGGGGACGGCCCGGCGAGAGATCGGGGGTGCGCGTCGAACGAAGAAGGGCCGATAGCCGCGGCTCAGATCTCTCCGCGAGGCTCGCGCGGTCACGGCCGTGCCAAAACAAAACCCGCGAACGGCCCCTGCGGAGGCAGGCGGTCGCCTCTTTTTTTCCTCTCTCTAGCACCGCGCGACGATCACCGCCATTTTAGCAGGGCATTCCACACGACGGATCGTCTCCTCTCTTCTTTAACCTTGGCGGATGGACAGGTCCTCGCGACGTTTCTCGAACGATCTCTCGCTCTCTTCCTCCTTGTGTCTCTGTCTGTCTCTCGCTCACTCGCTCGCTCGCTCTCTTTCTCTCTCTTTCTCTCTCTGGCGCTAGCGTGATCACGATCTCCTCCTGAGCGTGACACGGTCACTCGATGTGACCGCGACGTGATGCCGTTATATCGTCGTCGCAAACGCACGCACGAGATTTACGCTCGCCCGAACGATGTGTGTTATCGCGCTGTCGCGTCTCTCTCGTGTTTGCCGTGCGCGCGCACGCACACTCGCTCGCTGCTCGCTCGCTCGTTCGCGCGTATCACGCCGTTAAACTTGCGCGCACAACCTCCTTAACATCGACGATGTTGTTCACCTCACCTCGTCACTGTCAGTCACACACGGGAGTCACTCGCGCGCCGCCGTAACTGTCGATATGCGCAATAATCGGCGGCCGCCCACGAGAAATGAGGGGCGCGAGCACGACAAAAACGCGTCTGTCTTTCTCTCTCTCTTCCCCCCTCGCCGAGTCACACGATAAGGAACGATCGTCGGGTTTGCGTATCACCCTCTTCGAATGCGACCGCCGACGATGAGCGCTTCCGCGATGCTTCCGAACGATTACCACTCGCGCGCGGACACGCCGCGTCGCGTTGCGTATCGGTCGTAAGCGCGTCCGCGAATCAGCGATCACCGCCACTGACAATGGCGGGCTTGAATATGCGTATGACACTACGATCGAGACACGCCATGTCAGGTTAAAAACGCGCGCGCAGCCAATGAATCAGCGGACGTTTTCTGCGGAAATAACGATTACACGTTACGAACGATTGTTCGGACGTTACATATAATAATAACGGCACGCAGATACTGGCTGTCGCTTTGTTTCTCGAATAAAAATCCCGAAGGGGCCTTTAAGGAAATCAAGTATCGAGAAGTTCGCAGCGGCGACGGCATGTTGATTGAACTTTTCAACTCGGAAATACATTTTTTTTAATTGGTTTATTGAAATTTAAATAAACTTTTCCATACGCTATGCACAAGGTATGTTATTACACGTAAGAAACAAGGAAGATTTGACAATCATTTCTTTAATTTTCTTATGTTATATTTATCGATAGATTCGAGAATGATGTCGACTATGGAAATGCACGCGCCCAAAGCATAAGGTGTCATTTTGGAGATCGGATGCAATATATCGTTACCCACACCGTGTAAAGCACAGTGTATTCTGTCCAGGTAAGAGTCTACGTCGCCCGCGTAAGACGGACCATTTCGTTCGTACATTAATACTTTAACATCGGTTAGTTCAATTAAACGATTTAAGTACCGCGCGATATTCACTATTCCTGCGATTTTACGCATACCTGATAACTCTATGACAGGGTCAATTCCAATAGTCTTCCAAATTAAAGTTACGTGTATATCCGGATCAGCGTTGGAAAAATCCGAACAAAATCCTACAAGATTCTTTGGCAAATCTCTTACTGTAGAATGAACGTAAGTTGACACTGAAATTCTGAGATAGGGCTTTATGAGTCGTAGAAAAGACTCGAGAAAATAAATCGGATATTCCGGATCACAGAAAATAATATGTCGTTGTTTGGAAAATGCCTGCTTCTCCGAAGAATACACCGTGGTTTGCTCGATCTCTTCTTTTTCGTCTGCCTGATCTCTGCTCTTGTTTTGTCCGCCTGATCTTTGCTCTTGTTCTTGTGTTTTTTGTTGAAAAAATACTTGACGATTAATTCTGTCATGAGAAAGGACAAATTTAACGATTACATACTGCGCGATTAATTTAAATTATAACATAGAGAATGACATAATTCTTTAAATGACGTGTCTTTTTGATTGTGATTTTACCTTCACAGACTTTGAATTTCATGTCCCATAATAGTTCATTTAAATATTTTAACTAGTTACTCCAAAAGGGAAAAGGTTTAACATAAATACCTCAATAACTTAGAATGATATTTACTTCTCTAGTCGACATATAGGACTGTTATGGACCATCTCCATATCCACTTTTGGCCCAACCAGATCACGTATATTGTTATAACCATATTTAACCATGGTTGGTCTAGAATACAAAATAGTAAAGAATATTGTATCTTGTTATCGAATTTTATTTTATTTTTAGTATCGCACAACACGCATCTATTTACTAACCTTTCTAAAGATAAGCCGAACCCAAGAACATTAACGTCAGAGGGCAGATTCATCGGCAGTAGCATCTCGGGTCTAAACATGCCGCTATTGCCGGTCTCTATCCACTTTCCCAGGCCATCGTGGTAGCAGAATACTTCCATGCTCGGCTCGGTGTAAGGATTATACGCGGGCTTAAAACGAAGCTGTGAGATGCCGAGCTTCTTGAAGAACTCGTACAATGTCCCGATAAGATCACCCAGTGTCAGTCCATGATCGGCAATAACACCTTCGATTTGGTGAAACTCAGCGAGATGCGTCGCATCTAATGTTTCGTTGCGAAACACTCTATCAATACTGAAGTACCTAACCGGCTTAAATCCCTCCTGTAAAACATTTTCCACTGTAATTTATCATCCTTAAAGAAGTGGCCTATGTGTGTGTATGTATGTGTGCCTTCTCTTTGACCGTACTTCCAGCACAAGTTTATGTAACACCCGTGCGCTAACAGCTGTCGTGTGAGTGCGCAGCAAGTTCTTCTGCGCTTCTTCAAGCTTCCAGTCATATTTGTAACCCTGAGAACCATAATTTCCTACACTATGAACCTTCTTCACCCTTTCGAGATATTCTATAGGGAACTTTGTACTGATGCGCGGCTCTAAAATATAGAGAATAGTAGTTTCTTGCTTGTATTTTTTCGACCGATTTCTTTATGTCATCTCGATCATTGACAAAGTACCAGAAATGAAAAAGGTATCGTGTGCATCGCGAGCGGGATGCTGCTGTGGCTGAAAGAGAGCGTCAAAGTTCCAGAAAGAATTCTCCACATAATTATTTGCTGGCATCTCCGTGAATCTAAAAAAATAACGATTTTTGCAATTTCAATCAACACTTTACCCCACATTGCCTCTTATAATTACAGAGACTTTTGCTTATATCTTCGCATACCCCATTTCCAAGAAAATTTTTCTAAATTCATGCCGAACTTTCAACAGTGGATGCAAGTGACCACTTGGAAGTGCTGCACCTAGAGCATCAAAGTTGTACGGTTTAAATTTCTTGCTCTTCCAAGCATTGTGTGCTAGTAGATCTGACGTCAAGTCAGCTTCTAACTTTTCTGTTTTTGTAGAAAAATTCGATCCTTTTTCTACATGTAACATATTAATCACCCTATTGCAAGGAAACAAAAACAGATAAAAAAGGAATTTAGAATTATGTTTTTGAACCTATATAATTATATGCTTACACCTCTTGTAGAAGCTTCCTTTTCTTGTATTCCACTTTAACTTTTTCTGGGATATTTTCAATATCCTTCAGATGTATATGTACAGTATCCACAATGGACGATACTTTCTTTCTTACAATAGGAATGCCATTATCATTGTCCAGCTTGATCCATCCAGCAGCCATTGCCTTAGAGAAACCTAGTTTGGCATAAGGACTTGATTCTATGAGTTCCTTCTGAGGTATACCTTTGTCGGGAACAGAATTGTAAATAACTGCTTCGTGGCTGCCATAATTTAATACATGTTGGCCTTCTGGTACAATCTCCCATACCCTCTTAACAGCCGGTTTCACTGCAATCAACTATCGAAAATAAATTTCAACCGTGTAAGCAATTAACATATTTGCAATGATACTGCGACTTGAGAAAATATTCGATGAAAGCACAATCACTTGGTAACAATTTGATGTATAAACGCATATGTAGAAGTAAATTGAAAATATAATACACCGCAGCACATGTAACAAATTGCGAATAAATTAACTTGAGCAAACTTACATCATCGAACGTTTGGAGGCTTTTGATGGCACCTATAACCAAATCGTGATGCTCTCCCAACTCAGTACTCAAATCCAATGAATTCACCTCATTATGCTTGTTTAAGTAGTCTAAAATTTTACTTGACAACTGTTTTGCCATCGTGTCCCTTAGTCGATGCCAGTCAATGCGGTCTTCAACCGAGTCATGCAATTATCGCCACCGGTGCGCGAAAACGAATTGCATTAGATCAAGGGTAACGAACAGGCGGACCTGTACTTTTCAAATGGTATAACTCAACAATGGATCAGCCGGACTTTTCATCTTTCAGTAGCAAGATGGAATAGCTAGTCAGACAGATTTCGTACGAGCAGCTAGCGCCTCTGTTTCTAAATGTTTGAATTTCTGCTCGTTGTAAACCAAATCGAGGACGTTGGATGCAACATGAATATTTATGATCAATGGATAAATCACAGTCATGTGATCACGTGATTCCGTATTTTTATGATACAAATTTTTCGGAACGTTGTGCTGCTGATTTTATGTGATAGTGTGCGCGTATGTGTGACAAATAAATGTTGATATAATTATATTAATGTTGATTATGTTGAAGAATCATCATTGTCGATCCGTCGAATCTGCCGTTGAAGTGCGAAAATCGAATAAAGTCTCGCCAGAATGGATTTGCCATCGCAAATTACTCAAACTTCGAATGATCCAGAGACTAGAGGATTTGATATGTCAACTGGCAATATTTGGATTTATCCAGAAAATTATCCAGTTCGCGAATATCAGTATAACATAGTTAAGACTGCTCTCTATTACAATACCTTGGTTTGTTTACCAACTGGTAAGAAAAGAAATATTCATCTCTATCATTATCATCAGCATAAGATTAAGTATGTAAAATTTGGTCTTGAAATTTGTTCCAGGTTTGGGAAAGACTTTTATTGCTGCTGTTGTAATGTACAATTTCTGGAGGTGGTTTCCCTTTGGGAAGATTGTGTTCCTTGCACCAACGAAACCTTTGGTTGCTCAACAGATTGAAGCATGTTATAATGTAATGGGGATACCAAGTATTGATATGATGGAACTTACAGGTTTTTATATTTGTCATTTATTATTAATGGTATTACATATGTATACTTATTTATTTTAGATACGTTTGCCATATATAGTACAAATATATATTGCTTAATCTATAGGTACAGTTAATCAAAAGAATCGTGGAATAGCTTGGGTTAAAAAGAGAATAATATTTGCCACTCCTCAAGTGTTTCATAATGATTTAGGAAAATCAATTGTACCTAGCCACTTAGTTAAATGTGTTGTTGTGGACGAGGCTCATAAAGCTTTGGGCAAACATTCATATTGTGAGGTAAAGAAATATAAAAAATTATATATGAATTATATGTGTATATCCCATTATTTTTTTTGTAAATTGATCAAATTGTGACTTTTAATTTTTAGTGTATCAGAATATTGTGTACACAGAATAAATATTTTAGAGTATTAGCACTTTCTGCTACACCTGGAAATAAAATAGATAATGTTCACGAAGTAAGATCATTTTGTTATTTATTTTTGTTGAGAATTTGTTGGAATAATGATTATTTTAATTTTCTGATGTATATTTTGTTATACAGATAATACAGAATTTATGCATTTCTCACTTGGAATTGAGAGATGAAAATTCAACGGATATAACACCATATGTTAACAAAAGAAAAATTGATACTATCTTAGTGCCCCTCAGTAATGAATTGGCTCAGTTCAAAGAAAAATATATTATTATCATGGATCGCCATGTGAAGTTTCTTCTGCAAAGTAATATATTGCGAGGGCAGACTGCTAACATATCAAAGGGAAGAGTAGGTAGTTTAATTTCTTTTGATTTATAGTAGCGAGAAAATTGTTATTTTTTGTTGAACAATTTTTTCCAGATATTTCACCTGTTAAACGAATACAAAACGAAAACTGACAAATCCGGAAATTATGCACAAATTATGAAAACCTTGAATATATTGCTAACCATGTATCACGCTTACGATCTTATGATTAGGCATGGATTACGAGCTTTCAGCAAATTTTATCAAAGTATGTTACAACTGATGAATTATTAATTACTGTATCATTAATATTTACTAGTTGAAAACTAATTACTTAACATAATTTAAGAATATGAATCATACAAATATTTATTTTAGATCATTCTGATAAATTCTGGATGAATAGTGAAAATCTGTTGCAAGAATTATTGCGTGACATAGAGACTTATCTTGGACCATTTCCAGATATTCTTCCTGATGGAAATATGTCTGAGGTTTGTAAAGAATATCTTGATAATACAGTAAAATTGTAAGGGAAAATAATATCCAAAAACAATTTATTTTAGATTCCAACAGATATTGTATTTGGACACAATAAATTTTATAAATTGAAAGAATTGCTTGAACATCATTTTAAAAAAAACAATAGCGAATGTGCGAATACAAGAGCCATAGTCTTTGTGGAAGTTTGTATATCTCTATCAGTCTTTCAGAATATTACATGTTTAATGTTTAAAAGAAAAAAAAAAAAACAGTTTATTATATCTCCACAATTTCAGTACAGGGATATAGTCAATGAAGTTTATATTATGCTTCTGAAATCGAAACCATTAATTAGACCGCAAATGTTTGTTGGCCAAGCTGGTCAGAAGCAGAAGCAACAGATAAAAGCGTTAGAAGATTTTAGAGATAATCACGTGAATGTATTGATTTCGACAAGTATAGGTGGGGTATATATCAACCTACAAAATATTGTTTTTATTAGATCTATGAGATATGCCACTCTTTCAATACACATCTATGATGTAGGTGAGGAAGGATTGGATGTTGGTGAAGTAGATTTGATAGTATGCTTTGATGTATCACAGCATTCTCCGATAAGGCTAGTTCAAAGAATGGGCCGAACAGGACGCAAACGCGATGGTCATATAATTATTCTTGTTACGGATGGGAAAGAGCATGAGGTAACTGAAGAATTTACATTTTGTACGTGTATATCTCAATACGTTGCTAAATTATTTTTGCAGAATCTGAAATCCACGCTGTCTAAGAGGGACTCCTTGAATAATAAAATATTAAATACGAGCAATATATTTTCGTCCTTGTATCAGGACAATCCTAGAATGATTCCGAATCAATTCAATCCAGAATGTCACAAGATACATATAACTGCATTACCAAAGACACCGAATGTAAAGGGTAAAAGAAAAAGGAAAGATGCCAACAAGAAGAATGAAGCGTCCAGCACAAAACAAAAAGAGAGTGAGTCTTATGACTAACTTGTATTTGATATTCTGTCTTTACGTCTTACATATCTGCTTTATTAGCCGATTTGTTTAAAAAAATGTATGTATATTTTACAGCAATATCAAAAAATGCGGGTCAATCATCACTGATTAAATTTCTTGGTAAATATAACCAACATACGCAAGATAATTCAGATGATATTGTTATATTAACAGCACAGAATGATAACGTGCACACCAGGATAGATCCTAACAATGTCAAGCTATTATCCGATGATAACGCGGGAATTGATTTCCTGACATTATGTGCAGTTAAAAAATCGGAGGAAGAAATATCTTCCGAGATTGTGCATAAAATGGATACGACTTACATTCCTGCGGCAATACCAGTTAAAGATCCATTTAACTTTGTAATACCTGACATACGAATACTCGATTCTTTACCTCTCTTATTTGCGAATTTAATAAATTTTCTGCCAACGAAACATGAAAACTGTGAGAATGAAAATATTCAGAATGATAACGATAATGTTGACACCGATGATGATAACTTTTGGTGCACTATCCGGAACGATAGGAACATGGACACCAGTGAAGTAAGATTTGAGGACTTAATGGATGATTCTGACTCGAATATAACCACAGTTTCACGTGCGAGCAGAATAATTGATGAAATCGAAAGAGATTCAGTTTATACAACCAAAGCTCCTGCATCTGATAAGAAAGATAATGAAATCGTGACTGATTACGCAAAGACGCAATTGTCAAACAACATGCTCGACCAACCTAGTATATTCGAAGAAAATCTGTTAAATATCTCGTTTAGCTCAACCGACGATGATTTCGCAACTGAAGATACAGCACAACAAAATACAATATCTCCAAATTCTGCAAATACCCTTGTTAACAATGCAGAGAATAACAATGCAGCGTACGAAAGTGTCGTTGATATCTTTCTGGACGACACGGACTTTGATGAATGTAATCCAGATTTGCCAGAATCGGTGGAACCAGCGAAATCCGACCAAGCGAACAAATCCGCAGGGAATGAAATAGATGAAATAAAAGATCTGGATTTTGGTGATGATATGGATGAATTCATGTGTGATCAATCTCACAAGGATAAGCCAATGCAGCATTCAGTACCAGAACAGAGCTTCTTATCCATTACTCAAGCTATCGAAGAAATAGCGCGAACGAAAAAAGATTTGGAAAAATCGCCAAGACCTTCCGTAAGTAAAGGGAACAGTAGTCCCGATTGGATTTCTACCGGTGTCAAAGGTAAAACTGAAGTTGGCAAACGAAACACGTGTTTGGGATTAAAAAAGTTATCCAATATCAATCGCGACTCTATCATCGCCAAATCATGCACCACGAGACAGCATGTTAACCTGCAGTGTGATTCCGACGAGGACTTTATGTTCACGGAGGATAGTGTGAAGAAATTCGACGAACTTGAGAGCAGTTACTTTCGTGCGTCGAAAATCCCGAAAGGCGAACGTGATCATTCGCGTAATACAACGAAGAATTCGTTCAGCTACAATAACTACTTCGATAACACGTTGAAGAGTTTGACAACTGAAAGTAACAACTTCAGCAGCACGTCGAAAGGGATGAAACCGCTCGGTGTATCGTCGCCGGCCGATAACAGGCGTCCCATGTTATCTTTGAAAAGGAATAAGAACCTTTGTACAAGCACGATAGACTTGAGTGTCTTCGAAGCGCCTAGGAAGTGCATCAACGGTAGGCGGGAACAGAGTGCTTTAGAATCTGGCGTTAGTAGTACGTCGAGGCAAATATCCCATTTGAACGCAGAAGTCGCGCGGAAAGTCAGCAGTAAGCACAGAAAGAAGAGACGGAAGAACGAGTTCATAGACGACGAGGCAGAGGTGAGTTTAATCGGCAGTTCGGATGAGAGCGTGTCTTCCACGATGGACGAGGATCTGGGAGATTTCGTGAGTTATACCCAGAATGTGAACAACCCGGTGGACATGGAGGCGCATTACCTGCAAACTGTCAAGAGTCCGATTAAAAAACCTGGTGCATTCCATATCAAGAAGCCGCGATCGCCCGACCCGGACATAGAGATCTATTCGCAGTTTCCCTCGTCGCAACTGCAGGACTCGTATCTTTATGTACGTATGATGGGTGCACATTTTAACTCATTAAAGTCCATTAAGCTTGACCAATAATCGATTCTATGGAAAAAGTTACATAAAAAAATATGTATCACTTTTCTTCGTAGCGCCTTTCGTTTATGCGAAAAAAAATTAATATTACGATTTATTTATATATTTATTTGTTTTTTATATAAACGGAAAACGCTGCAAGAAAAGGTGATACATACATACATGTTTTTTGTATAACTTTTTCCGTAGAATCGATTGCATAATTGGTTTTGCTCTACAGCTGACATTTAATAATTTGTTTGTAACAATTTATTGTAAAATTGATTTTTGCAGTGTGCTTTTTATATCCAATATGATTTTTCATGCTCCGACCCTATTTGCAATTGTTGGTTTTTCGCTAACTTTACTGGTTATTAGCCATGGGCTTTAATAAGTTAATTTACGGCGTCAGCAGCCAAAATTTAAGGCGATTCAACAGCAGACACCGTTTCATGTATCTACCATTAATAGAACCCTCTTTCTTTTCGATCGTAGGACTCGTTCTGCGTGAGTGAAGACGCCGAGATGAGCGTGCTGGCCCAGAACGATACGATATTGGAGATAGCCGAGAGGGAATTGGAAAGCAAAAAGCGCAAACGTTTCCATTCGAGTAAGGATAATGCGAAGCAGATTAGCAAAAGGAAGAATATGAACATTTTTAACACCTCTGTGAGCAGCGAGGACGAGATTGAACAGCTGCGTATACAAGTGCAAGCAGACTAATTTGGTATTATTGTGAATTACGGAAATCATATCGAATTCAGGTGCTGTAACTTTCAGATAACAAGATTGGTCGGGTCTGACCGGATCCATATTCTAATGCTTCCGCGAACACGTTTGCAGAGCATTTCAGATATTTTTACATATTCTGCGATATATTTTCTTTAGTTTCAAATATTTTCTAACTCATTGTGAGAATAGAAAGTGCCTAGTCGAAAAAGTAAAAATCGAAAATCTACAAAATGCCTCTATAGGTTGGATTCGACCCATATGAACTTTGTTGTTTGAAGGTTAACGACGATAATAAGAAATTATTTTCGCATATACAGTGTATATATGTACATTTTTCGTGAGTATCCGTTCAAGATTCCTGTCGTATTTTCGTTACGGTAATATCTATATAGAATAAAATCGCGATAAGCTCTATCTTTAATGCGACGATTTATGAAGGTATTGGTAGATGTCTTCGTAATTAATGTCCGAATCAAATGTTTGTCTCACCATCTTGTGAAATTATTCCCCATGGATTTATTTATTATTCAACTTTAATCGATATGTTGCAATACCTTCAATGTATGATAATAAATTAGAGCTGAATAGGATATTATATAGGATATATTGTAAGATATATTACAATGTTACAATAGAGGTATAATATATAAATACGAAAGTCGTTAAAATGTTGCCAATTTTTCAAGTTACATCACTCCGCTGATAGAACGATATGTCTGAAGTGAAAAATTGCGTTCTCTAAAAAGGAAAGCTGTGTTTGTCTGAAAATTGAACAGGTACCAATGACTGTAGTCAAAGTCGGGAGAAGGTATCTTTACTTAGTCGCCCGAGATAGGATGTGTTAAAATTATCCCCTGCAGGTATAAAAGGACGAAATGGCTCAGACAACAGATAGTAGATAAAAATGGGCAATTAAAATTTATATAATTATGTTTGTATGGGTATAAGCAGGTAAGAGGGTATGTATAGATGCAAAATGACATTTTGTCTCAGTTTCAAATTGTCTCGCCGAGCGAGGGAACTTCGTTAATCCAGAAATCCGTGCGAGAAACGGTCGTGTGTGCGTGCGTGCGTGCGTGCGTGCGTGTGTATGTGATTTGTGCGAGTACAAAGTTACACAAACGACAGAGCCGACTGCTCTATAATCAAGAGGAGCATCTCTCTACCCGTAAGTGCAATATTTGCAATATGCTATCGTCGATTATATTCAACCCAAATTTCCCGATTGTGCTCCGCTAATTATTCGCGTTCTGTTTTCTCTTCTCCAGACAAGCCTGTTCGAGAGATCTCTCAATTTGAAGACCAAGTATTATAAAGTCAGGAAAGATTGTGTTCTTGTTTGGAATCCTAAATGCTTATTGGGGCATTTTTGCAAGGGACGTGAGGAACCTGTTGGAAAATTCTCGGGAACAGACATTGACAACGTACGACCCTGTTTACCAGACGTCGTCAAATGTTACCTCATCATCAGTGCACTCCTCTGTACAAACTTCCCCGCAAACGACATACGCAACGGTCACCAACGAAACTACCACCGAGACGAGTATCGACGCCAAATATGAGGGCAACGATACGGCATTAACAGTATCGCAAAAAAACGGCTGGTTTTTTTCGAACGTTTTTAACACTCGCGTACACCACAAGAAAGTGGCTACTTACACCGGGCCCTATCTACTGCCAGGTCTGCTAGTCACAGGTTTAATCAAAGGTTTTATCTTCTTGACTTGTAAATACACTTCGGCCTGCGACAGCATTTTGTCGGCACTGAGACGCAACACGAATCAGGCAAGTCATTATTCTTCTCAATAGCGTGAAGCGGATGTATTTCTCTATCCGCTTCTGTGGCTATTGTCAGAATGGTATAGCGTTTAATTTGTAAATGAATCATCGCAATCGGCAAGCGATCAGCATCAGCTTCTTTCGTTGAATTTTCGATCGGTCATCCTTTCGTGTTTCCCTCCAAGATCCATTTTTGCTGATAGGAACGGAGCTGCAAGTGTTGCAATACCTTGTTATCTCGTCGTCTGATTCGTGTCATTGTGACTGATTAATCGAACATGTTTACTTTTGCTTAGGATGGTGCATCGATTTTTCAATAATTATGTATTGTAGACAGGATAATTTTAATTTGTACGCGGCGAGCAAACGAATGAAGAGTTTTCACATATGATTGATAAATACACATATTTATAAACGTCCCGAATTTCTCTCGGATCATTATTTGCAGCGAATTGTAAATTTTATTATCTGTACAGGCGAGAAGCTACTTAAGGGAATTGGCTAGTCCATATATTCCGATCGATTACCTAGACATGCTCACAGGAATTGTCGACAACGCAGTCGACAAGTTTTCCAGTGCACAGAAGAATGGAAAAATCGGCTAGGATGCGATAGCAACGACATCGTGGGAGTAACGTCTATGCGTTTTTAACGAATTTCTTCTGTTAGACGTTACCAGGAAGCAATTGTCATCCTTTTTATAGTTCTTTTTCACAAGAAATGTGACATTTTTATTTCTTTTTAAAATTTCCCATATTATATTATTTTTCGTTCATTTTTTAGTCAGTTTGTTTTACAGTCAGTTTGTAAGTCTCACACGTGTTAAGCTGTGGCTTACCGATACCTCAGTGAAGAACGTTTTGATATAATTAAGTATTAAGGCAAATGGTCTTTGATAATGTAAAGAAAGAACCAATCGCTGGTTAGTTTACACTCTCGATAACGTTATCCCAAGTTTAACTTTTCCCGATTGTGCGTCCCATTCCTATACTCGATGACGTTCACGCGAGATGTGACGCTGATCGGAATTTTTGTGAAGAACTTAAAAGCTACGATTGTTTTTCCATTCGTTTGTCATGCCTGACTAGACTGTGCTATCGGACGATCTTGTTTAGTTGTACAAAGCTCCGGGAATTACGTGGAGTCCGCGGAGATAAGTCCGACGTCATAAGTCAACGTTGTCCATTGATCATGTTTTACGTCTTATCTCTGAAACATTTTGCGAAGATTTGCTGGAGACAATAAAAAGCGACGTCTCAACACCAGTATTTAATTTGCCATTAAGTCGTCAGAGAACAGTTTCGCAAACTTATTGATTTCGAGACCTACTTGAAATTGAACTTGGCGCTGTCGAACCAACACATGTTCTATCAACGTGCAACGTGAATTCTTCAAGATCCGTTACTTAACGTCCTTCGGGAGGATCTCCCGCGTAAATCCCGGCGGCGAAATCATTTATCACGCGTCAACAGTCCGGCAAATTTCACACATGTGCGAGTGTTATCGCGCAGATGACCTTACGATTTAACACGTGTAAAATTATTCGCTCCTGAGTCACAATCACCACCGTGTTTCCTCCTCCGCTTCGGGAGGACCCCTCCGCGCCTCACTGCCGCGCGGATTACCACTTCTCTTCCTCGCGGATAGACTGTATAATCTACCGGATCGTCCGGCTGACCGGTTTTATTCTTTACCGTACACCGGAGCACACGCTCTCCACGAGTAGCGTCAGTTCGCGAGGCCGAAAATCTGTCTGAAGATTAATTCGTCACGCGACATCAACGAGTTTCCTGAATTCAAGTAACGAACGATCATCGATCATGCGGCTGCAATTGGGTGAGCGAGATACGTTCCTTTATAAAATTATTACTGACAGAAATTTTCTAAAAGTGTATTTAAAAAAATTACGTTATAATATTCTTCTAAATTGAGGATCATGATTATTAAGCGCGTATAATAATTATGTTTATTTAAGATTATGTTATTTGTTAAATTTGTTTCACGTTCAACTTTTACGGTGTGTGATTTCTGCTTTACGGAGTTATTCGAAAAAAGATATAAATATCTCGGGTACGTCGTTAAATGTTATGCTAAGTTATCATTTAGTTTTTTTACATGTCTGTTGAATCCTCTCGAATGTGTCTGCCGTGATACAAAATGCAAATGAAGTATAAAGATAAAAAAAAAAGTGCAATGCAAACATTAAAGGCCAATGTTAAGATCCTTGAGATTCTTTTTCACTCACAGAGTATAAAAAGCTCAAGGCTATATACCAATTGAGGTTGCTGACCGCCAACTAAAATGTGGTTTCCCCGAGGTTTCCGTTTTGATAAACATCTATATGGTCGTTATTATCGAACTATGTCATCTAGTCAGAAGTGTCGCTGATAATATGTAATAAACAAAACAATTCAAGCTAAAAACCGGAAATTTATTATTAAACACGTAATCATAGAAAATTCTCGGAAGCGTAAAACGCGTTATATCTTCGCTCGAATGTCGATAATGACAGTAATTAATAAAAGAAAAGACTCATTCGTTGCATAATAAAACAATTTAGTATTAAAAGGAAAACCATAAGATTAGCATGACATTTAAAATTAATTATTCGATTTGTACACAGAAGTACAACCATTACTCATTAAATAATTGCACATTGAACAATATCGTCTTCTTTACTTAATAAAAATTTAACGTTCTTACAGACATCGTTCCGGGATGACTTTTGGGATTTATACGCTTTAAACAAAAGATATTTTTAATTGTAGGATATCTGCTATGTCTCTGTTCGGTTGTGGTGTTTCTTACGAGAGAAGGCACCTACGCTATGCCGCAAAGAGCTGCAAAGACCAACGTATCTCAGTCGTTAAATCCCGTCACGGCTCAATCTCATTCTGACGACGATGAAGATTTCGTGCCTTATCAAGGCGAGCGTTTCACCACATTTGATTGGATGTTGTTTAAGGTACATAGAAAACATTTTGCGCATAGATACCCAACAAATCACAATGCGCAAAAATTGCTGGTATATGTGAACGAAACCTTGTCGTAGTGGGCAATATTTGTGTGCAAGAATTGATATTTGGATATTTACGCAAGTGTTGCCCATTAAATTTATCAGTGGTTGATACGAATGCGGAAATATAATAAACGACGGCGGCGGAAAACACGTTGAGACGAAATATCACTAATTTAAACATTTACTAAATCGTATCTTACACAACACATTTTATCTGAGGGACGTCTCTAGAACGTTCTTTGAGCGTTTTCAGGACGTTCCTTGGAGATCTATGCTGTATAGGATTTTTAAAATTTTAATCCCCATATATTATATATATATATAGGATAGTAATCATTTTTATTCCGCGTAATCACAAGAACATAACTTTGACAGACACTTTGTTTTTGGCACTTTTAGAGTCTCAGCAAAACAAACCCAAGCAACGTATTGATCTCACCGATTTCCATCAAATTGGCATTGGTGCTCCTCTACGAGGGAGCGCAGGAGCAAACCGCTCAAGAACTTGCTAATGTTATGCAACTTCCAGTTAACTTATTGGCCACTCGGGAGAGATTTACCAATATCCTGAAATCTCTGCAGGTAAATCTATAATTTTGAAGGCTCAAGAGAAAATCGGATTTTTTAAGTAGCAAAAAATCAATTTTTTTCTTTTTTCCAACGATTAAAGAAACCGGCTTTTTTTTATTATAAGTATGTCTGTAATTAATATATTCGATCATACGCAAGATGAACTAATTGTATAAATTCCACAGATTCGCACTTAAACTTCCGTCAAGAAAAACTGTATCTAATTTTTTTTATATCATACGATTGCATTGATTTTTATTTTAAATATACAATTTACATGTATATTTACCAAGTTGCGTGCGACTTTGGCTTACAGACTCCGTCTCCAGCGTATACCTTGAATATCGGATCGCGCATTTATATCGATAATAACGTACTCCTCAGACAACGATACGCGGCGACGGTGAAGACCTTTTACAACACCAATGTGTTCAGCACCGACATGTTGGATGTGCACGCCCTTGCGACCAAAGTTAATTCTTGGATCAATAACATCACGGATGGACACATTGAGAACATGATAAACGATGGTGGGTGTCGGAGTCTGCCTCGATTTCAATCGAATGATGATTTCACGCGCCGATATTGAAAGCCAATCTTGAAGAAGTTGTTTTTAAAGAATTAAACGAGTCTTCACGTTTGATATCTCGCAACAGTCGGTTCGAGCACACGCTTAACGCTTTGTTTCACATTCTAGAGAAAAGCCTGAAGGATACGGTGATGCTGATCGCGAATGGAATGTTCTTCAAAGGTGCTTGGCGCCGCCAATATTTCGCGGCCGAGAAGACTCGCGTTTCCAAGTTTTACATCAACGCTAACGATCATGTAAATGTACCGTTCATGCACAGTGTGGGTCGATTTTACTGCGGCGAGTCCGCGAAGCTCGGCGCAAAGATCCTCCGGATCCCGTACGACGTATGTAAAAATCCTCGTAATGTAATTTTAATATATAAATAAATAAATAATAAATAAATGAATAAATTGTATCGCGCCAAGATAATATCTGCTTTTTTCTCAGGGTTCGAAATTCGCCATGTACATCTTACTGCCGCACACGCTGACCGGTGTGGATCACGTTTTGGACGAAATCGATCCGTTTACACTGGGGAGAGAGATGTGGGCCATGCAGGATCTGCCGCTGAACATTTGGATCCCGAAATTCAAGTTTGAGTTCACGAGCCACTTGGAAAGAACCTTGCGCGCGGTAATTTATTCACACTGCGCCGTTCATTAGAGATTTACGACCGCCATTCGTGATTATGATCATGACATGTGATTATTTTATTTATATATATATTTTTTTTCTTCAACAGCTTGGTATTCATGACATCTTCGACAACACTGCGTTGTTGACGGGTATAGCGAAAACGAAACGGGGCGCCAAACACCTGCAGGTGTCCGACGTGCTACACAAGACCGGAATAGAAGTGAATGAAAACGGCACGATTGCTTTCGCTGCCACTGGTACGTTCTTTGATAAGTCACACAGTATATTAATATTATGGTGTAAAATTAATATTAACCTACATTTTTATCCTTTTCATTGGATTATAGTGATATTTTAAGGAATACACGGGAAAAAATTAGTATCAATTCATATAATATAATAATTAATTATTATAATAATTTCTATGAATTGAGAGGGAAAGATATATTGGATAGAAAAAACAATATTTCCAAACTGATACAATTCTTAATTTGAAGATATCGTTCTTTTCACCCAATATTTCTCCTCTCGTTTCATGAAAATTATTCTCGAATAACAAAAATATGATATGTTTCACAGAACTATATAAAATTTCTTCAAGTGCAAACAGGCTTTATTCTCTTATGAAATTTATATATTTTTGATTATATATGAGAATATGAATTTTGAATATTAATTTTTTTCCCATGCAATAATCTTTATATTTCTCTCTATATTTCCTTATATCCCAGCAACAGTTTGCCCATCCCAGTTATTTTCGTATGATTTGTAAAATCACAAGCCAAAAATTGGCTTCTTTGTCGACATTCGTCACACTCCTGTTCTCTTTTCTCGGCGCAGAGATACAGATTGGAAACAAGATAGAAGAAGGCACATTCAACGCCAATCATCCGTTTGTATTCTACATCGAGGATGAGACCACAGGTACTATCCTTTTTGTCGGCGTAGTGCGGAATCCACTGGACGCACCCGGGACAACGGCGCAAGTTGAAACAGAATCACGATTCGGTTCGCAGGACCACACGAACACGACCAGACCTGGTAAACGATTGTAAAGTTATTCATTAATTGGTGAATGGTGAAGATTCATAACACATTTCCCTCCTATGATAATGTGATGGCGCTTACCATAAGTATAATTATACAACGCGGTCTTCTTCCCATCTTCTTTTTTATCAAGTAGAACAGCCTCACATTGGTTGTTTAATTGAGTTAAGTAATACCAAAGTATTAAGATATATATATTATTATATTTCTTCTCCTAATATTAACAGCCACTTGATGATACGCGGGGTGTTTCACCTCAAATTCGTGCAAAGCTCGCACAATTTAGGATATATAAAAATTATAACGAAGAAAATGACCTCTGTTTAATGAAAATACTAACCGACAAAATTCTTTTGTACGTAAAAACATTATTTCATCAATTGCGTTAATATTGAATTGATTTTTCTTTCATTCCACCAAGATTTTCATCAAGAAGATATGCCCGCGAGCGCCGAATTTCAAATAAAACACCCCGTACAAGTGGAGCTTACTTCGAGATGCATGCGTGACTCTATATTTATATTGCGTAGTGGGTAATTGAGTATTGTAATGTGATTGAGTCTGACGTAACCGCTTCTTCGGTTCGATTACAAGTCTTATCTGCTTGGGAGACGTTGAATTACGCGAATAACTATCTTTATTTGATCTGTGACAAGCGGGAAAACGTCGCCTCATAATTCAAGTACAGCGTACGATAACGATATTCTGGATATTTCTCGTTAAATACATACATTTTATGTGTCATTATAGTATTACTACATTTCACGGATTGTAAGATTGCAATCTATAATCGCGTATTATTACAACCGTGAATATGACTTGGTGTTCCTCGGTGTAGCGTTAAGTTCGCGCGCAAATCTCACGTCATACATTCGAGATACGTTCGAACGTGAATTGTATCGAGAGTGTCGTTATACCAAAGAATAAAGGAATTGATCTAGTTACCGCCGACATGCGTACATATGTATGACGCTAAATTCGAGGATTTAAATAACCTCGCCATTTTTTTTTCTCTTCGAGTAGTCTAATAATATGCAGATTTACCAAAAAAAAGTTTGGCTTCCTTATTTGCTTCCATTGTCATGGCCATCAGTCAAAATTCCACTCCCCTGTTTCTATTTCGATTGCGTAAATTTCACAGGAACAGCTTGTATATACGTTACATCAGAAATTTCTACCAGCGAGGAATTATTACTGCGCGCGCATGATAATTAATAAACAAGTAGTGTAGAGTTAACAATTGAGCTCAAATTATTGGAATATCGATCGGTGCTTTCTCTCTTTGCTTTCTCCGTTCTATCAGTATCATAGCGCAAACTGACCCGCAACATTGCATGAGAGAACCTGACGATGGACTCGCGCAATTATCGGCATTCCCGTTAAACGTGGGTGGGGCTATTCACTTCATGTACGTGTCATTGCCTACTACGATTCCGCGAATCGTTTGCTTCATTTAAGCAAACGATTGAAGATCTGTCTCGACGTCACACCGCAGATACAGGTTTTCCAAACGAGTTTCAACGGGGATATCCCGATAACGTTCCCCGGAAATCCCGTGACGAGCTTGCTCTCCCCTAATACGCCCCTATCTGTTCTACAACTGTGTTTACATTTCGATATCATCGCAAACACCGTTATTCCACATCTTCTTATCGCAAGTGCAAGTGACGCTGTTCGCTTAAACAGTTTCTTTCACATTTTCACCGATAATTCGTGACAGCGATTAAACTCATAAAAATTCGCAATCGTGCACTCCTCGCAGGCTCTGTTAAAGAAAAAAAATTAAATCACGTGAAAATTATGTAAAAGGCACGTGAAATTACTTATTTGAAAGAAATGCGGGAACGAGTGAGGAGAGTAGAGCAAAATGGATAAAATTGTTCTGTCACGTTCCGGGAGGTCACAAAATCCTTTTGTTCTCATGACAGGATGCACTTCCCCGAATCATACACTAGTAGTTTAATAATTATATCAATAACTCAACGCTCGGTAAAAAAAGAAAAAAAAAGTCAAGTTTCTCAAGAGGAAAACGGCGTTACCGCAAAAGATTAACGTGTGTGTCTCTTAATCCAAGGAGGAAGAGAGAAAGAGAGGCGTTAACGCGAATTTCCGTTCCGCGTGTGGTCGGCTAGTTTGTTCGCGTGTTGGGCCGCATTATATTTGCATCGCGATGAAGCAACAAACCAGCATCCAGCCGCTGTGAGGTGGGGGACGACTCCTAACCGGAAATGTGGCTAGAAGTCCGAGTCTCCTGGTATATCGTCGTGTTTCCGTTATCCGTGTTCATCCGCGCGCTGTGCGAGTCACGAGAAATACATATCCTTACACGTACATCAGTTACGTGTCGGCGTTCCGCGCGTCTACTTTCATTTCACGATAATGCGGCCGTCCTCGATGTGGATCCTCTGGTGCGCCTTCGCAGGTATATCGCTCTTAAACGAGGAAACAAGAAGAGAAGAGAACGCGTCGCGGAGACTCCTTCAGAGACGCTTCTCGTAAACGTCTCTCTCTCATCAATCTAAGTCTTTTAGTCGCCCCGGGTTTTGTCATCTTCATCATCAAACCGCCCATCGGAAAGTGTATCTAATAAGTATGAGAGACGAGCCCGAGACACGAAGATAATCCTTACATTTCTTCACGCCATTTAAACCTGTTTACCTCGATCATTCTCGGAGTCAGCGTCGAGTTGCGTCTCTAGTCCTTTCTCTCTCTCTTTTTCGCTCTCTAGTCACCTATCTGAGCTTGACCATTAATCAGAAAAAACCGCCGATCGTTTCTGCCGGGCCGCGTTCCACGCGCGATTACATAATCGTTCGACCTCATCAGCCAGACAGGCATTAAAATCACTCGGCCATTTTTTTTTTGCGATCGGTCCTCGATACGGCCTTATCGTTCCCTTGGCATCTTCGCTTTTGTATGCGGTCCGACCGTAAAAGGGAGACTGAGCGCCTCGGACAAGGAAAATCCTTCGCAACGGAGATCACGTGGTGACCTTTAGTCACGCTCCGTGCAATATCTGCGCGACGACGATTCCGTGCCTGTAATTTGAAATACGACGCTGTCGACGATAAGCGTTCACCGAGCATGCTCATGCACTTCCGGTTATTTTCGCGGACGATTAGTGCCGTCGGCACTTTCCGCGCGAATCCGTCATCTCTAAGCGGAATAAAGCGAATTGTGATGGTGATTCGCGCGAATTGCCCGATGACACGTATGATGAGAGAGAGGCGTGCCTGAACGGTAATTGTAAGGACACAGATGGGTGCTTCATCGTTCATTGTAAGAAATCGCACGCGTCGTGTTTCTCGTTATTAATGCAAAGATGTTTTCCCGCAGTCGTTCCTGTCGCGATCAGCGCCGAGGAGCGATACAACTTCTTCAACATCGATCTCCTGCAGGTGAGCGAAAGACCTCGGAAAGATGCGCGACGAGAAACGGACGGGGGTAAAGAAGATCGCGTCGAACCCGTGAAGATAATAAAACTGAGAACTGGAATGTCTAGTTTTAAAGGATCGGAAAAAAAACCGGTTTATCTTCAACTTTTCCGGATTTTTTCTGCGGAAAGATTGAAGAAAAAACGAGTTTTTCAATTATAACTGAATTTTACGCAATTAGAGAAGATTAGGGTGATTTTCACCAAGCTCTGATAAACCTATTAAAGCCTATAGTTAGACAGAAAGGTTAGCGGAAAAACACATGTTTTTACACAAAAACATGTATCACTTCTCCTCGTAGCGTCTTCCGCGTTTATGCAAAGAGATAAATAAATAAATATTACGGTTCATTGAAAGTCGTTCCAGTGTTAAAAGTCTAACCATGGCTAAATAACATTTGACTGGCAGCAATTTTAAATCGATCAGCTCAATGAAAATTTGGTAAAAGACACCCTAAGAATATTCCAACAATTTCACAATCACGCTCAATTCACAGAGGATCAACGAGAATATCGATGGAAACGTGATACTGTCCCCGTCCAGCGCGAAGGTCGCCCTTATGAGTCTGGTGGAAGGCACAGGTGGTCGGACACGTCAAGAGCTTCTGTCGGCCTTGAGGTTGCCGCCGGAAGAACATGCAATCAGAAGAACAGCTAGACTGACCCTCGCGCTTCTAAAGGTACGTCGGGTTATTTTTTTTATTGGCAGAGACTCGTTGAAGTCATTAAGTGATGCCGTAAACACGCGGAAATAATCCTTGCGTTTACTCACGCCGGCACGACGGCACGAAATTACGATATGAGGCGATAAGTTTTGCGAAAAGTATGCCGACTTCAAGCGCCTCGATCGCTCTCCCGCTCTTCTTGCCGAAAACTCGTCCGATTTTTCACGTCACACTCCGCAATTGATTTCAGAACTCGCGAAATGGCACGGAGATCGACGTGGCGACTAGCTTATGGACCAATCCCAATCTTTCAGCGTCCGAATATTACAAGACCGCCTTGCAACAGCATTACGACACCAACGTGCAGCAGCTGAATTTCGCGGATGCAAACGGTGCGGCGCAGACAATCAACAATTGGGTTCGCGAAACCACACGGAACAATATCAATACGATCGTTCAACCTGGTACTTGACTTAAGTTCTCTCCCGAGAATATAGCGATCGATGCTTTGACAAACAGAACATTTCGAGCGAATTCAGATCAGATCATTTAGACGCAAGAGTCCTTTTGTACAATCTCAAGGTTGTAGAACACCAGCTTTCAGCGCTCTCGTAGAGATCCCGTCGACACCACACGTCATCGTTTCAGGCACTCTCGACCCTGACACCCAGTTGCTGTTGACCTCGGCCTTGTACTTCAAAGGACGCTGGTTGAAATCCTTCGACCGAGACTCCACGCATATGCGATGCTTCTACGTGCCCCAGCACGGCTGCCGGAACGTCTCTATGATGGAGAACAACTCCAAGTATCGGTACGCTTATATAGGCTCGCTCGACGCCGAAGTGGCGGAGCTCCCGTACTCGGTGAGATCCTCGACCTTATCGACCCACGCGCTATCCACCGCGCGTTCCCGAAAACTTATCGCTTTGTTGCGTGTTTCAGGACGGCAGAACGTCTATGTTGATATTCCTTCCGGCTCATGAACAGAGCGACCCGTACCTCCAGATCCTTACCAAGGATCTGTCGTACGTGCCGATGAAAACGTTGCTGGCCAGTCTCATGGAAACCGAGATGTTGCTCTCCATTCCGCGATTCAGCATCGAAAGCAAACTGGATTTGCGTTCACCCTTGATGCGCGTAAGTGGCTGCTGATTAAATTCACGGGGAGATATCCCCCGCCTGTATCGTAACGCTAAGTCAAGAGAAAGAAAGATTATCGTTAATATTATAACGTTATTATTATTAATTCCAATTATCAATCACGATTATCATCCCAGCAAAGTGTAATAACGGTCGTTAGAAACGTACTCTTTCGTTTCAGATGGGTGTGCTGGACATTTTCCGCGCGGCAGCGAATTTCACGGGCATCGCGCATAATAATTATATGCGAATAGGGAATATAATGCAAAACGCTAAGATAGAAGTCGACGAAGAAGGGACGATCGCTGCTGCAGTGACAGGTAATATTACGGTTGTAATTTGTAAGGATTTCCTTCAACGTATCCCAAGTTACAGACTGTTGACATTGTTATGTACCTGTTAATTCGCAGAACTCACAATTATACCTCTCATGGGGATGGGCCAGAATTTCATCGCGAACAGACCGTTTATATTTGCTATCGTCGATGTACCAACAGGTGAGACGCTCTTCGCCGGTCGTCTTATGGATCCTATCATGAGGAGCTCCAGCAGCACGTAGAAATAATCTTAGACATAAGCTTAATATTCATACACGGCATATTTTGCATTTAAAGAGATGCTTGCGATACAAGAGATTATCATTTATGTATATAATGCTGCTTTGTAATACAAATAATATTTGTACGGATGTTTTTCAATTACAATCACAGAAGCATTGTTTTATTCTTTCATACCTACATGAGTAAGAAATCATAATAAATAAAAATATATCAATTTAACTCCGTCACAATAATATACGAGATATCTTGCAAGGAATGAGGAACTTCCTGGTATTGACTCAATTTCTTATTTATTTACATGTGTGAGGGCGACATATGTATTAATAAGAACTAACACGTAATCTTTCTTTAAAGGATGCCATTCACTCGTATTTATCCTTGATGTGCTTCCACAGTTTCTGAAAAAAGAATTAAATGGCCGTTATGCAATCGGTACAATATTCCAATTCGTGCATAAGAATGTAGGTCAGAACGTGTCGTTTTCGTACAACGTAACAATAAATTAATATTAAAAAGATCCAAAGGAAATTCTCCATATATTATATTATATTTTCTCGCTAATTAATCAAGTGTTATTCGCGAGAATAATGATCGTTAACGACTTAACCTCATCTTGATCAGCTAACCTTAATTAGAAACAGAATACGTGTGACTGAAAATCGAAAGACATCAAATGAAATATAAGAGGAGTATAAAATAATGGTGAATATTTACCCCTTTATTAACTTCGTCGAAAATCTTATCCGCGAGAACATCAAAGCCTCTCTCGAACATGAAAACAGAAGCTAAAACTGCCAACGAAAACGTAGACGTTCGTTTGAGAACGAGATTGTAAAACGTTGTGGTGAATTTAGCCATTTCTTCTGATTTTCACTACTTTCTTCTCTTAATTTCGATTCTCACGATTTGGAAAGTAGTCGCGAATAAACCGAAGCCTGAGGCCAGCTGAGGCTCACAACCTGCCAATATGCTGCAAAAAATTTCACGACGATTCATGACCTATAAGTTTAAGGCGTAATCACACTACGAATTGGGATTATGATTAGATTGAAATTTGGCCAATCAAAGTTCAATATAGAAACTTGAGTTTAGTGAACTTTGCTCTGATTAGTCAAATTTCAATCCAACCTCAATCCTAACTCGTAGTGTGATTATAACCCACAGGTTTGTTCTTTCTAGAGGTGAGTTCGGGAAACGTGCTATTAGCTCTGATAGCTCCTCGAATACAGCCTAGATTAATGAAAATGGCGACCAAGTGCAATTCTTAATCAAATCTTTTGATTTCAGTTTCATATGGAAAATGATTCCTATCAAAAATCAAACACATGTATCTTAAAGAGAGCGCCTTTAGCTTCCTATTCATTTGTTAACAAAAGTTGCACACGATTCGTTCTACTTCAATAAATGGTCAAAGCCAAATGGTCACTTTTTGGACATTGAATAACTGAACAGAAAAAATCGAACCGTAATAATTGAATATTTAAAATAAAGGAAAAAGTTCGTGCCTTCAGTTGGTATAAGCTGAGTGTGATTTTTTATTATCGCATGATACCTGGAAATTAGAGATTTTGGTCCATATTCTGAACTAACGTTTAGCAATAAAAATACCTCTGAAAGTGACATAGAACTACCTGTTCGACTGGAAAGCCACATTTAAAGCAATTTATCGATAAAAGGGAGTTCAGAATATGAATCTTTGAATAATAAAATATTTCTTGAATTATCTTTTATTACCTATCGGTCTTTGCGCATTTCTGTAACCGAGGCAAGTGATCTTTTAATTTTCATATGTAACAATTATTTTAGTTAATAACCTTTATGAGTGATGCATAGTAATTTTTATGGAAATTATTGAGCATTTTTTTTTGCAAATCTCTAAAAGAGATTACATTTTATAGCCACAAATTAAAATGTAGCGATATTTGCATTTAGCCAATATGTTAGCTGATACTTTCAAGACTGCAAAAACATAATCCAATTATACGAGTAGCAAACATAGCGATAACCGCAAGACATATTCACACATGTCTATAAATATATAATCACCTGCAATAGTCCGTTAAGTATTTATCGTTTTAAGTAAAGCGAATACATAGATAACCTTTATCACATCTGGCAATGCTGTTAATCTTTCGGCATGTTTTGTAAATTTTATTAAATTCTTAGGTTTTGTTTTATTTATGATATCATCTTCCTATATAGAATTTATAAATTGTACGATGAATTAT
>NW_014556488.1:367184-606077 GCF_001313825.1 Dinoponera quadriceps
ATAGAATTTATAAATTGTACGATGAATTATTGGGAAATATCGATAATGATCCCTTTAAACATTTCTTATGAACATGTCTGTTCATATCTACATGATTTATCGATAAATACTCTCTATATACGTTAATTTCTCTAATAAGAAATTATTTATAAAATTATACAACAAAATCTTGAATAAAATTTGTGATACTGCAATTGTATGAATATGTATTTGAGAAAATATATGTAGAAATATTAATCTTCATATTTTTTAATATTAATAATTATTTGCGCAATTAATTTCAATAATATTTCAGTAAAATAGTAAATAAGGCGGATTGTTGTAGCGGAATATTTGCAAAATTAAATTTGGGAAAAAATTTCCCAATAATTAAGAAAAATATTTTAGCTATATTATGTTTAAAATATTTAGAAATATAATTGTACCTGAGGGAATCAAATTAATACCTCCCACACAGCATAAATATCTGAAATATGTCTCAGACGTTTCTACTGTGTGAGATATATAAGCTTGTAAAAATGCACAATTATTTAATATTTATTAAATTGCCTTTCACATATTAATAAGTGTATAAATATCGTTATATTATTTCTATTATAATTTTATCATATAATAATAAGTTAACAGTTCTCTCATCACTAGTCTCCTAATTCAGAATTATTGGAGCAATGTCGAACTAACGAGTTTCAATCGTAAGAATTATATTTGTTTACCTGTAAAAAATTAAAATATAATAATTTACAGATGCTACAAATTGAACGTTACAAATTGAACGCTATAAATTATATAAGAGAGCACACGCATGAGATAATATACGGATTATCGAATGTTGACGTATGGAAAGTTTGGCGGATGTCTTCTGTGGCCGGACAAATAAATTCCTTATTTGGTATTTTTTGTGCAAGATTTTGTACACGTTATAGTTACATCGCTTTTAATTACATCGTTGAATTACGCCGACCTTTTGCAAGAACAAGTAAAAAGTATTAGGAGAAAAATAGAAAAATCTCACTGCAAGAGCAAATCTTACGAGAGACTGATTTGAAAATTCATTTATTTTCTCATTTCAGGATAAAGATACACAAGGATTATTATTCTTAGGCAAATGCAACATAAGTTATCGCCTCGGTTTATCCAGAGGGATGAAAATTTCGCTCGAGGGAAGTGTGTTTTAATAGAAACAAAATAGAATTAACTGAGGTGAAAAGAAGAGGTTCGAAAGTGCGTAACTCCAGATTCCGTAACTTGTGATGCAACGACGTGCTTCGACCGAGGAGGAATCATTATCGTCGCTTAACCTTCGATTAGCTGCAATGATCCATCCGAAATAGCAGGGGGTATCGCGCGCAGACGGCGAAATCTTGCAGCGACGGAGGGGTCAGCGGGTCGCCGATAATGTCTTTGTTCGATATGGATTTTGGTATAAAAGACTGCACCGGCCCGACAGACAGCATGCGGCGAACAGCATTGTATCACAATGAGGTGCGCAGTCGTTCTACTGGCTCTAGCAGCTTTCGGGGCAGCCATACCCCAACAGCCGAAACAACGAGCTGGTAAGTGTGCAATTCTTAATAGGATTCTGTCCTCCCGGAAAATCGAGTCAAGTTCTATCTGTCTGTCTATTTTTCCCTACTATTCTCAATTATCCTCTCTATTGAGAATCTCAATTTGAGACTGCCCATTTCTCTCAGGGAAACGTTTGAAATATTACCGCAGACTCTGTCGATGCTCTTCTCTCGATTCGACTTGCTCACGCTGTTAGAAGCTACGATCATTCGCTCGGCGGACGATCGCCCCGAGCGAATCCGGGACGAAGAAAATCGAGGAGAAAAATCGCCCACGGGCGACGATTGATTAATCTAATTTTCTCCCTTTCCCTCTTCCAGCAGATCAAGAGCTCCTGAAGAAACAGCAGGATTGCATTCTGCTGTTGCAACAGATCACCCACCCGATTCCGAACGAACAACTGCAAAACCTCGGCACCACCTATGACATCGAGAACAATTACCACCAATTCGAAAACCCGATCCTTGTGAAATACTATGTCGGCGCCGTAAAGGCTGGTTTGGTTCAGCCCAAGGGCACCATATACTCTAACTCCGTCAGCCAGCTCCGCAAGGAAGTTTCCCTCCTGCACAGAGTCCTTTTGGGTGCCAACACCTACCAGACATTCTTGAGCGTCGCCGCATGGTCTCGCATCCATGTCAATGAGGGACAATTCATCAAGGCCTTCTCCGGAGCTGTTCTTCAGCGCCCGGATACGCAAGGCATCATCCTACCGCCCCAGTACGAAGTCATTCCTCAGTACTACTTCGACTCCAGAATCGTCCAGGAAGTTCAGGACATCGCCGCACAACAACACCAGAACACCGGACAATCCACTTATGTACAAAACGGCCAAACCCATATTGTCATCCCGGTCAACTACAGCTCGCATTTACCCCATAGTGAACATCAGCTCTCCTACTTCACGCAGGACGTCGGCCTTAGCAACTATTACGCCTTTGTGAGCCTCGGTGGATACTTATTGGATCAGGTAACCGAGTCTGTCGGATTTATTACGACTCAGATAACACTGCTTGTCCCGAATGTGTCTAGGACATCTTGAGGAAATGATCTCAGGATGTTTTTGCGCTATCCGCGAGATTTGGTGAAATTTACGCTCGCTTCATACAACGACACCCTTTCAAATACAATTCCAGCACGGCCCCCAACAGCAGACCCCGGTGCAGTACCAGCAGCAAGGCATTTCCCAGAGCCAGGAAGGTCAGAACGGCCGGGGATCCCGTTACTACTACATCCACCAGCAGCTTTTGGCCCACTACGAGCTGAACCGTCTCGGAGCTGGACTCGGTCCCATCTACAACACCGATTACGTGCACATTAAGGCGCCGTACCAGCCGCACCTCCGATATGAGAACGGCCTCGAATTCCCTGGACGCCCTGAATACCTCGAGTTATCCTCCTTGAAGAACCACCTCGCCAAGACTGTGAAGATCCTCGAAGAAAGACTGATCGCCGCTATCGACTCCGGATACGTCCTCACTCCGCAAGGCGCTTTCCTCTCTCTCTACCAGCCGCAAGGTTTGAACATCCTTGGAAATATCATCGAGGGAACCGGCCGTAGCATCAACCCAAGGTGAATCCTTTCGTTCTACGATATTTTCCACGACTGTGTTAATAGCGCGACCGACTGATCTCGATTTGTCGACGTGACCGAATCTACGAAAGACGTGTCTATTTCTATCGCAGGTACTACGGCAGCTTACAAGCCGTCGCTCGTCAACTCCTCGGCAACGCCCCCGAAGCGCTCAACATCTACGACTACACGCCCTCCGTTCTCGAGTTGGGACCGGTCGCCGTACGTGACCCAGCCTTCTACCAGCTCTACAAGAAGGTCATTCATTTGTTCCACCATTACCAGAGCTCCCTGCCCGCGTACCAGTACAACGACGTCCTGCTGCACGGCGTCAGCATCCAGAACGTCGAAATCTCTCCGCTTGTGACCTTCTTCAACGACTACTACGTCGACCTCGACCAAGCTACGGTCCACAACGCGCAACACCAGCAGCAGTCCACGAAGCCGCACATCCAGGCACAGCTCAAGAGGTTGGACCACAAACCGTACACATATACCATCACCGTCCAGAGCGAGAACACCGTACCTGGCGCTGTTGTCCGCGTCTTCTTGGGACCGAAATACGACTACCAGGGCAAGCCCATCAGCATTTCCCAGCACAGGCATCACTTCGTTGAGCTCGACCAATTCGTAACTGACCGTGAGTTCCCTGATCCGACCTATTGAGAACATATCGACTCGTTCTTCTTCGACAGATTGAAACCTATTCTTTTCGCTTGACAGTTGACCAAGGACAGAACACAATCACCAGGAAGTCCCACCAGGCACCAGGCCAGAGCTTCGACTACCCGTCTATTCAGGAGATCCAGCAGTGTGTCAGCGGCGCTATTCGCTCCCAAGAGCCGTTCTACATCACCGAGGTAACTGTCGCACTTGTTTCTTCACAGAATTCGCAGCTATGTCGAAGAGCGACGAAACAACTGAAACGTCAAACGTCTGTTCTCGTAGCCCAACCAGATCTACGGCTTCCCAGCTAGGTTGGCTATTCCCAAAGGTCATCCTGAAGGATACCCGCTTCAGTTGTTGGTCGTGATCTCCCAGCCCGGACAGCAGAACGTACCTTATGGACCAGTGATCCCCGAGCAATACCAGACCTACCAGCACACCGAATACCACGTGGTCAATACCGAGGATTATCCCCAGCAGATCCAACAGCAGAACGGCAAGGTCGCCGGAGTGAAACCGACCGTGGAGGTTGTGCCCGACTCTCTCCCGATCGGCCAGCAACAAAGCCAAGGTGCATTATCCACAAAGAGACAAGGCCGTTCGTTACTGAGTGACGCCAAAACATCAATAAGTGATTTCTTCTTTGCAGTCGTGAGGAACCACTACGTTAATATCTATAGCCAGCAGCACGGACAGTACCCATACACGCACACCCAGTACCAAGTCGGCCAAGGCCAAAACATATACGGCGTGCAGGGTCAGCAGCAGTACTACGGACAACAAGGACAACAAGGCCAGCAAGGACACCAGATGATACACCAAGGACAACAGAGCCACCAGGGACAACAGGGACAGCAATACCTTCAAGGACAACAGCAATTCGGACAGAGCCACGGCATCTACCAAGGACAACAAGGACAACAAGGACAACAAGGACAACAAGGACAACAGTACCAACAGTACCAACAGTACCACGGCCAGCAAGGCAAGCTCGGAGTCGTCCAGAGCGGACTACCCAGTGGTGCGCAACAAGTAGTACAAGGAATACAACAAGGAGTAAAGGGAATACCGAGCAACGTATACGGCGGCACTCAACAAGGCAAATACCACGCAACCTACCAAGGACAGAGCCAGCAAGGGCAAGGATACGGCGTAGGATACTACGGTAGCGGACAGTACCACCTCGGTGGCTACCAGGGCATCTCCGGACAGATCCAACAGCATAAGATACAAGAGGGACAGATGAACGAATACTACCAGAACAAGCACATCTCCGAGATCATCGGCGGTGCAATCTCCCTGGACGGCAAGCCCTACGGCTACCCGTTGAACAGACCGCTGACTCCTGGCGCTCTCTACGTTCCCAACATCCACGTCCAGACCGTCTACGTTTACCACGAAGGACAACCCACCAACGACGTGTACTACCAGTAATCAGTGTTCCTATCAGACCAAACGCGTAACGGCATCGCGTAACGATGTCGAGAGCTATTCGCTGTTTTCTCGTTCAATGATCAAGAATTATCGATGTGTCAAAGTAGCAAATGCAATTAATAAATTGCCCTAAAACGCACATGTTTCGAAATCGACTTCTTTCTTCTCTCCTAAACTCTCTTACCAACGAAAAGCGCGCACACAAGTCGGGATTAACGCAATGAATAAGACACAGTCTTTCTTTCTCTCTTCCTCCCTGCCGCTTTCTCTCTGTCTCTTGCGCAAGTATAAATATTACTTTATTAAAAAAGTGTACTGACTTCCCGGAGATCATGGCTAATGCAAATCCGTCGCGACGCGATTGCGCGCGACTCCATTCGTCGTTGCCGCTCGTTGCCACCGTCCGAAGGCACGCTCATTCCCCGGTCATCATCTCCATAAATTCTGCGAACGAAACGAGCCGCCAATTAAAAAGACCGATAATAATCGCGCCTTAGTTATTGCTGTTATTCGTCATTGTTGCGCAATCGGCATTACGTACCGTCGAAATCCACCGTGCCGGAGCCGTCGGTGTCGATCTCAGCGATGATCCCGTCGAGGTCGGAACTGGTGAGCTTGTCGTCGAGCGCCGCCAGGATCTCCTTCAACGTCGCCGTGGTGATGTATCCGTTACCCTCGCGATCGTAAAGTCGGAAGGCCTCCTTCAGCTCCTCCTGCATCGCCTCGGCGTCCTCCTCCTCGAGGAAACGGCCAGCGATCTTGCAGAAACCGTCGAAGTTCACCTTGCCTTGCCCCTCGGGATCGTTCTCCTCGATGAGGGAGTTCAATTCGCCGTCGTCGAATAGCTGGCCCATCGTGTTCAAGATCGTCGAGATCTTCATCGTCTCGATGAAGCCGCTCTTCGTCGTGTCGAACATCTGGAAGGCCTTGCGCATCACGGCCACCTTCTGATCGTCCTCTTCCTGCGGGCGTTCGATGTTCGTTTACGAGACATCTCGAACGATGTTTGTTCTAATTCGCGATTCGAAGAGTCGACGCGCGAAAGAAAGTCGCGAGGGTCGGACCGTCCCTCGAAAATCCCTTCGCGAGCGTCTCCCGGATAACGCGAAGCGCGTTATCCGGTAAGCGCTCTTAGATAACGGTTTTACATAACGCGACACTCGCGATCTTTCTTTCTCTCTTTTCTTCTCGCACGTCAATTCGATTTGCGATTTTTTTCCTCGACGAGCGAGCAAACTACTGGCCGGAGGCTTGTTTCCTTACGGTCTTACCATATCGATCAATGAGCGGGCTTTCGCACCGTATTAGGCAAACCACGAGCGGCGAACGACGGACGACGGACGACGGACACTTGGAGAGAATCGGTTCTTCCGTCCCGGTATAAAGACTTCCTTCGCGTCTGCTAAACCAGCTAGAAAGCCGGTGGACACAAAAATAGAGCACGCCGACGAAAAATGAAATATGTTATAAGTGAGTACCGCACGGCTTCTCCACGTCGTCGTCGTCTTCGACGTCGTCCTCATGGTCATCCGCGCGAAGGTCGACTTTATATCGCGCTATACGTTCTAATTAAGTGTCAATCGATGTTCACGAGTCCCGACAGATTCTTTTCATTCTTCCGCATCGTACAAAAATAGTCCTCGCTATTCGCACTGCGTCACTATACTTACCATTCGATAGATCGAAGGTCGTACGATTTTTAGCGTTACGTGGAGAGAAAAAGATTTCATTGGATTTGATGAAATTTCTTTAATTCAAACAAATACGTCTTACGGGATAAAGCAAGCAAACAAACGAATGGCTAATTCGACAAACATAATTGTTTGGTTTCTCAAACAATAAATTTACGTCAAATAATATATTTCCTTTGTATTTTCATTCAAATATTACAATAGTTGTCACAAACAATAATAAGCTATTTGAAAGAAGTAACATTATGTTAGAGAAATACTAAAGAACTTCTTTTACTTCAAGGGAACGATGTTTAACATGTAACGAAATAAATTTTTTTAGTTGGAAAAAATATTATCTCCTCTAAATAATACTATTTGTTCTACCAAAGAACACGATTTACTCCAGTGAAACAACATTTTCATTCGGACAAAACGATGTTTTATATGAAATTATGCTGTTTATACTAAACAAATTCAAATCAAACAAACATGTATACTAAATAAAATGACATCTTTTTCTCTGCGCACATATATGCATAAAGTCGAATCATCATAAGTAGAGCCGATATAATCCAACGATTATAATTGGAGTTGCTCGTGCGATTTTCAACCTCATGTTTATATATATAACGTTAAAAATCGTGGGAAATGATGAGATACACATGATGCAATGTGTATATACATGTCGATATTTCTAATCGTGCGTCTTCTACACACCGACACCGGTATCGTATCGCGAGGAAACGTATCCTCATTAACGTCGCGAGAGAAAAATCGTCGTATATATTCTTCAAATTATTACCCGATAATCTGGTACCCGTCGACGCGGATGACGACGTATCGCACGTTCTATCGCGGTGACGATAGAAGTTATTTTCAAGGTACCGGATTATCGTCACGGGCGGACAATGCACGTGGAAAAGTAAAATTAGCACATATATGTTTCCGCGGTCTGTCTATGAATGAATTCGCGCGCGCGCCGCGTGCGCGAGGGAAGACGGCGGGAAAACAAGAAGAACAAGAAGAAAAGAGACGCTATCCAAGTTACCATCCTGTAATTCGCCAAGTACGTGAGGCTCAATTACTCAATCACGCGGAATCGGTATCCACATCATACGACAAAAGCAAACAGATTATCGTAACGCTAAATCGTTCGGTCTCATCGCCGATAAGATCGCGAGAGGATTGCTCCGCCACCGTTTTCCGTTGTAATCGTTTATCGGGTGATATTCCAAGTTTGAAATAGGACAGTGGCGGCCGTATTGCCGTTCTTAGGCCCGGCTGCCTACGCGTTCCGCGGGCTGCAAACCGTTACAACGCGACTCTATCTAGCATGCAGCTAGAACGGTGTAAAAATATATCGGGCCGCCGCCACCTCGCGCAATTCATCGCCGCGCGTTCGCGCGGACTCCTCTTCTTCCAGTCGCGGAAAAAATAGGTCAGAGAGACCACCTTTTCCCTCGTTTAGGATTAGACCGTGACTAATCGCGGCTAACTGCGGAACGGAGCGGCGATCTCCGACATCTACGACACGCTTACACACCGATAGCTTCTAAACTGTCCCTCGAATGATAGGACAGATAGTGATTTCTGAAAAGAGAGTCGCAAAAAAACCGACTTCTCCGAAAGTGATCTTTGATTCCGACTCGCGCGCGATTAAGATATAAGATTTTTATATAAATTTGTAAATAAAATTGGCTAACTGCTGCTCCCGAGATATTCAATCATATACAGTAAAAAAGACAAGCAAAAGTCAACGCCGGTGATACAGAGAATTACATCAAGCAACAGGATTATATCCGGTCTTTGGTTTGGACTCTCTTAAAAAAAAACTGTACTTGGCGTACTCGCAACGATCGCTTTACTATTCATTATTGTATTAATTTTATTATTGTTACACTGAAGAGGGTTCCAATCAAGAACTGAAACGTATGTAACTATCGATTTATTAAATTATCTTGTATTATCTTGTACTATAACTGTAACTCTAATCGTTGATTTGTTAAATCTTATTGTTTAACGCAACTTTCACCGTGTTATCGGCGTCGGCTCTTACTTGCCTTTCTTATATTGCAGATGAATAAATTTGTAATCTTGAAATTCCGCATCGAGAAAAATATCAAAATAAAGATTGACGGAAGATGGGTAACTTTAAGGTTCTTCACGAGATATTTTTGTATTTCATTTCAACATAATTCTGGTACGAAGTACGTCATTCTCGAAAAGGTGCAAGGAGCACCTCGCGAGGTGTTCACTCTTCGAAGTGATCGCTATCTTTAATTAGCGTTAATCTAGCTTACCCGTTTCACGCGTGGGAAGACAAATTGCTCGCGAAACTGTCACACGTGGCCTCCGCCATCTCATGGCTATAATGTACGCTAAACAGTCTTATTAGACATATTTTCGGTGTATCTACTTTGGCGACCGAGGTAAATTCGATGTAGTTGTTGCCACGATCGTGCCAAATTTCGTGTGGCAATTTAGCCCGTGCCGAATTAACGCGCTGTGAGACATCATTCTTAACTCTACGTCACGCGCGAACATTTTGGGGATAGAAACGTTTCTTCTAAAATTTACATATGGATTTGAAACGGAGCCGTGTGATGTAAAAGAATGATATCGCTGTTGCCGAAGACCGTTACGGTATACTATGGTCGATGTTGACCATAAATATCGGATTTTTCGAGAATTCATTCGTTTGCTTTATAGGTATGTGCCCCAAATTCTTCCGCGTTTTATTCTTTAAGTTGACAATTGGTCTGTTCATTTCGGCTGACCTGACTAGTTCGAGAAGTTTACATACACATTGGAGCGTATGAAGCGTACGTACGAGATCCTCACGCTTCGGTGGCGCAAATTTCTTAAATTAGTACTAGTTCGGCTAGAAAGAATCGACCAAATTGCGTAAGGGAGAAAAACCGACGCACCTTCGTTTGCGTTATCGTTTAAACGCGGGAATCTCGAATGTGTTAGAACTTGTTAGAACTTTGAGCGCAAGGAGCCGCGTGCTGTCGTTGTATCGGACAAAAGAGCGTGTAGTTATACACATAATTTGGCGAGATAAACGAATGCCAATCATACGCGTAACATCGAAGCGTGAGAATACCAGAAACAGATGCTAAGAATAAATTAGCGCGCGACAGAGTCGTTTCTAAAATCATCGCCGGCTAGATTCCACTCTGTTTCAAATGCAACAGCTCGCGGTAACGGCGGCCTGTAGAATTTTTTCTCGTCGTGTTTGCAGAAATAAACATCGGTTGGATCGGTGACGGTTGCGTTAATAGCGGTCAAGTTCGCTTTAGCGTAACGTAACGGACCACTTGTGTTTCTGCGACAGAGACGGATGACATGTTATTTTGCGCCGGGGGGAATTTTCGGGAACGCGGGAGAGTCGGCGGCGGTGGTATGTCACGCACACTTATTCAACAGGGAACAACTATGTTGGTACTGACAAATAAGTACGCTGCTCAAAGCGATCAGCTGGCACTGAACGAATAGTTCTACATAGCCCAGATTCAACACAAATATAAATATACTTATTTAAGATTAATATAAATTGTGAGAAGCATCTATTACTTGAAGTATCTAAAAGATGAGGTGAGCGTTTGAAGAAGTGACCCTCTCTGATTGTTTTATGCAGCGTAAATAATACAGTATTTAAGAAGAGATTTTATATTTGTTTTTTTTTTTAAGTGATACACATCACAAATAAATCTGTAGCAAAATCCTCTGGAAAAATGACTACTATACATTACATATCAAAATGTCGATATCGCCCGTGTTCGACAGTAAAGTCCCAATATAACCGCTGATAAATTCTGATACGCAAACCCGAGGATTCAAGCGGCACTTAGAAAAAAATCGTACTTCGTTATAACAAATTTCGTTGAATTGGAGATCGTTTTTTGTCAACAATCCTGAATGACACATCGTTGGATAAACGATAAACCCATTCGCCACGACAAAGCAACGATGACAGATGGTGAAGCGTTTTGTATTTTGTATGGTGTATTGTAAGTAGACCGTTATTTGTTACTATTACTAGTGAAAACATTGTTTTATAGTCAATATACTTGAAGGAGAGACTGAACTAGGCCGATGATTAAATGTTCTCCTTCCATAAACGGATATAAAAAGTTAAGTATGCAAAGGAGTTAGGTCAGACACGCCGCGCACACTACAAGTTTATCATAAAAAAAATACTCGATAAAAACGCCACAATTTCGTGTCACTCTTTCATCACAAAGATTCAGTTATAGCGCACAAAATTTGTCTTCAAGTCTTATCGTTAAAGAATCACAAACATTCCTTCGTTACTGTTATAAAATGTATAGAAAAAAAGACAAGATGTGGCACAGTCTTTATCACAAACTATAATCTAGGTTTTACCTTGAAAATCGGCAGTACTTTCTGACATAGATTGACGCATGAAAATCTAGCGTAAATATCTGCTAGTCGATAACAAAATAACCCTATCATTACATATCGCGCCGTTTTCTTATCGAACAATTGTTGAAAGTACTCGAGTACTTTGTCGTTATTATAAATACAGCATAAATTATATGCCGTTCGGAAAATTGACGTTCTTTCTTGTAATGGCAACCAAGCGATTCGTTGAATCTCAAATGACAACCAACTATTAAAAGTAGATATGATAAGTTGTACAATCGTCGAACCTCTCTCCCTCTCTCTCTTATAAATCTTTAAGCGTTGAAACTGTAAAGACCTCGATAAAGCATATGCAATACTGCGTTAAATCAGTATGCGGTATGCTGTAGCGATAACAAAATTCCTCGACGAAGAAGCGCTTGAAAGTATAGGAGACGACTAGACTGATGACGTTATAATTGTCGTTTCGCAAGCCAAGTATCGTGATCGCAAGTATCTGCGACACAACGGCGACATCGGTCAGAAGACGGAATTTTCGGAGTTGACTTTCTTTCTGCTTTACGGCGAGTGGAAATAATATCGGTATTGTGCCGAGAAACAGTAACAGCATACGGATGTTGTCATCTATCTGATATGCGCTCAATATACCGGACGTCAGTAACGCCAAAGGGACAATTTCAATGCCGTACGAATACCAGTCGTAAAAGCTGCGAAAGCATCTTGCTGTAGGTGTTGACGCCGAGGTGAATGGAACTCCTGAAAATGTTAAAGGTCAAGTTAAAAATATAAATACGAAATATGTATAAAAGTGAACGATATGCATAACACATTCAGCTTGAACAGACATTGGAAGGATACAAGATTCAATGTTATAACTGTGTGCTATATAGTTTGTACAGGAAAACAGTGTATGCAAACAAATGCAACTTGATCACATGACCATACTATCTATCATTAGATTGTAATCACCTTATTGGAACATGTAAGAGATAATACTGATTGAAGTGTATAATACAAATGCATTGGTGCTCATTGAAACTCACAGATGTAAGAAATACGACATTATTGCGAATGCATGTGCGAAAACTCTAACAAATATGTGCGGCTATCTCCAAGTTGCTAGCTGCTTGTGCGTGAAATGATCCGATTGGATGTTTCATAGTCTAGAATCTTAAAGTATCACCCATCTTCGAAAATATTACAGACAGAAAAAAGATATTGTAAAACTTAAAGAGCGGTGAAAAATACAAATACTTTTAATTTTACTGCAAATAAAATATCGAGCAAAGAAATCTAATAAAAAATGTAGCCAAATTCATTCTACTAAAATACTTCCTCACTTGTTCCAACGGCAATGTATAACTTGTACAAATTACCGTAAATCCATAATGTTGGCAAACGGAAAACATCTTCCTCTTCCATTGCTGATTTAGACACAAAAATTAAATACCACGTGTGGCCATGTGTCATTTTGTATCAACCGTTCCTTGTTGTGCCCCCCACCCCCCATATAGTTATGACATGGAATCTTGGGCGGTCCATACCTATAAGTTATTATGTTTTGAACAAAGAAGATATCAATGGAAAAAAGGAAGGTCATTAAAAGAAAATCCGTATAGACGCATCTTTGAGTTATTTATGAATGAGATAAGCATATATGACTTATATACACAAGATTGAGAAAAGGATCATAAAACAATAGCGATTATCGGTAACAGTAGTTACAATAAATTGAGAACAGATGAAGTGGAAGAAGACGTTCTGATTGATCTCACTGATATTTAATCGACACAAGACGCTTGTTTGTCCGCGACAGAAGCAACAGGTAAACACATATACAGACATAAGACAAGGCCTTACCGAATCTGAAGATTCCCAAGATCGAATGCATGAAGAGAATGCGAAAAGCGCTCAGACACCACGTAGTTGGCAAGATCTTCCCCCGGTAAGGCTCGGCGAGATTCCTCATGCATACCGCGGTCACCAACAGTTTCACGAAGTGCGCCACCGCGCTGCCCGCGTTCACCATGATCACCGTCTCGCCGCGAGCTCCGAAATTCCGCGAAGTAACCCGTGATCTCCTGCTCGAGGATGGCCGACGGAGTTTTCCATTCGTAACGCCGTCGTCGTCGTTGATCGTGCGTTGGAGTATTTTAGAACGGTCACTCGATCGCCAATCTTACCTCTTCTCTTGTAACAGGCACCCCAATCTAGTCGGGGCGGAAGCAGAAACGCATGGCGCCGGCCGAAGTGGCATTGCAGGTGAGACAGTGTGACTTCTTCGATATTTTGTGACGAAATATCGCGGAACGTCACGCAAACTCGTACGTGGTGAGCCACGCCGAAAGAAAGGAACAATTCGGCGAGATTCCGCGGGAGGAAAACGACTATATCGTACGCTTCAGAAGGTGATTATTGCAAGACGCGTGCTATTCACCCGAGCGACTCGAAGAGAGAAATGACCCGAGCGATAGCCAATCCGCTTGCCGCTTTCTCGGAAACAACTAACTCGCTATGGCGTACTGATTGGCGCATCGATTAACGTTTCGTGTGCATCAGCCGTAAGAATTCTACAGTTCGGTGACGAACAACAATCGTGCACGTGTATTCCACGCGGCACGGCGGTACCGAATAATCGAGGTGGAAAAGATGAGTCGGGCCAGAGGAAAATTTGCTTTTTAGCTGGCACTTTTTACATTCGCACGCGAGTGTCGGTATCCCCATGAGACGTGATGCGTTCGAGTTTAACGATAAACACAGCACGACAGCATGGAAGAGAAGCCGACACCCACGAGGAAAAGGCTGAATTACGAAAACAAGCTTATCCTGGCGCCAATGGTGCGTATCGGCACGCTTCCGATGCGTCTGCTGGCACTGGATTATGGCGCGGATATAGTGTACACCGAGGAATTGGTCGATCGGAAGTTGCTTCGTTCGATTCGCCGAGAGAACGGTAAGATAATCTCCCTTGTTTCTTTGTTTACGTTGAACTTGGTCGAGTCTAAAGTTGAATTGTATCTCTCGCGGTTCCAATCTCACATAACTCTAGCCTGAGTTCGTTTACTTGTCGTTCATTATTTCCGAATCACTCATTTGTTGCTTCGTTCGCAGATGTTCTAGGCACCATCGATTACATCGACAATACGGATGGCACCGTAGCGTTTCGTACTTGTCCTCGCGAGCGAGACAATGTGGTTCTCCAGATCGGTACGTCAGATCCGGCAAGGGCAGCCCAGGTCGCCAGAATGGTAGAGAAGGACGTCGCAGGCATCGACGTTAATATGGGCTGTCCCAAGAACTTCTCGATAGTTGGGGGAATGGGTGCTGCTCTTCTATCCAAGCCACAGCAAGCATCCAGCATCTTGAGGGAGCTGATTGAAACTGTGTCCATACCGGTCACTTGTAAGATACGCGTTTTGCCTGATCTGAAGGAAACTCTTCAACTTTGTGACACCCTCACTTCTACTGGTATCGAGGCAATTGCAGTGCATGGTCGCACGATCAATGAAGGGCCGCAACACTCAAATCGCAATCATGTTCTCAAGCAGATCTCCGAGAGACTGCCGATACCGATGATCGCGAATGGTGGATCCAAAGATATACAGAATCATTCCGATATACTCAGGTATAACGTCGAGTCTGTTGTAAAGTCTGGATTTATTTTGTAGAACTGTTAATGTTTCCGTAGGTTTAAAAAAGAAACCGGTAGCAGCAGCGTGATGGTCGCTCGTGCAGCCGAATGGAACTGCTCGGTATTTCGTAAGGAAGGTCCGCTCCCGATGGATGATGTGATAAAATCATATTTAAAATATGCCGTCGATTGCGACAATCCTCCTTCTAATACGAAATATTGTGTACAGAATATATTGAGGGAGCTACAGGACTCCATTTTGGGCAAAAAGTTCCTCAATGCGCAAACGTTGGAACAAATATGGTGAGCTTGTTTTTTTTTACTCTTCCCTTATTCTTTTCCTCTTTCTATTCTTCTTTAACAGATCTTGAATATGTTCTTTTCAGCGAATTATGGGAATTGGGTGATTATTGCCGATCCAAGATGAAGGAATTCCAAGATAAGGGTCTGCTGGGTCGATTTCAAGTATCTCCGGATATGCTCGATGAGGACACGAAGGACGACTGCATTTCTCAGAAGAGAAAAATTCACGAAGAGGAAGACGTTGCTATGATGCGTTTTGCCTTTTTGAGAAGTAATTACACGAGAGACGAGGAGTTGCCAAAAACCAGGTTACTCAAGTGGACCAAGGATCAGCATAAAAAGATGCCAGTATACGACACTCGGCGAAATGAAAAACTTTTCTGTTCCATAGTCACCGTTGATGGCAGGAAATACGGCTCTTCTTTTTGGTAAATTAAATTCCAGAACGTCAGTCTTCTCTCTTTCTCATTCCGTTCTTCCACATCTTCATATTGTCTTCTTTTCTAGGGAGAAGAATAAAAAATGGGCCGAACAAGGTGCCGCTTTGGTATGTCTATACTTTTTAGAGATTATTGACGAAAAGAGTCTTACCACTAGCGGTAACGTTCTTTCGCGATGATATCCGATTTATTCGACCTATCTGATGTCGACGCAAACATCGAAATGTCTGTAAATATCATTTTTCGAATAAAAATCGTTTTTGTTTGTATTCAATGTTTTTAAGCGTTTATTCTACTGTCCTATTATCTATCTACTTTAATGCTACTAAAATTACAAATAAGATAATGGTCTTAGACTACGAGAGATGCGAAATATACATTTCCTTTTATTTTGATACATTTTTTTTCTAATTAAAACTCGTGAAAGAGCCAATGTATAATTTAATAAGAAATACTATGAAATAGGTAACTATAGCGGGTTGTTGAATACCGCATATTGGAATAAAATGACTAAATTGACATAATCGATTTTAATCTCAAATTTTATAGAAAGCTGCTTAGTATATAGTCATTCATCTTATGCATTTGTGACAATTTAAAGTTCATATTGCATTACACCATACATTTTAGGATTAAGGACAATAAGTAATGTGCACATATATATTTCCAATTGAAGAGATATGTCCAACGCATACATACAAAATACATCACAAGCCGTCAATTAGCTTTGACTGTGCGTAGAACATCGCTGGATTATGTTAAATCAAGTATATTAAAATGTAATTTCATGGAATCAATGTACATGATTTGATTATTACAGCATATAAGCGCGCAAAGAAAATATACAACAATGCTGACACATTCTTTGGTACAATCATCAAGATATAGGCTTCATAATAGGAGATATTGTAAGTAACATTTGATTACAATAATGCTCAAGAAGCCAATTTGTACTAATTATAGTATATTTATTATGCTTATAGATGTGATTATATTTATTAAAAGATTTGTCAGCTGTAAAGCAAGGAAATTTATATTTATGAAGAGGAGAGAGAGAGAGAGAGAGAGAGAGAGATTAAGATCGCGCCATCGGACATGTTCGATTTGTAAATAGGTATTAATCAACTGAATGTTTATATTTAATGATATTCTCCATTTGGGGACAATTCAAAACTAATGCTAACACAAAACTGCCACACTATCGCAGTTTACTGATATAGTATGGCAGTTTTATGTTAGCATTAGTTTTGAATTTTCCCCAAATGGAGAATATCATTAAATATAAACATTCAGTTGATTAATACCTATTTACAAATCGAACACGTCCGATGGCGCGATCTTAATCTCTCTCTCTCTCTCCCTCCTCTTCATATAATTGCATCGAGAAATATTAATATTAATATATAATTTCCTTGCTTTACAGCTGACAAATCTTTTAATAAATATAATAATGTGCACTATTAGAGAACATATCTTCTTTTTTCTCTCTCTCGCGCGCGCGCGCTCATCGTATATTTAAATATATTTCGTGTCTTTGCAAATTCTAGAATATTCGTAGGTTTTCTTGAAATGAGGATAAAAACATTCGTTAAGATGGAATGAGCATTTTGGATCTTGATAAAGTACAGATCAAATCATAATCACTGCCTATATTTGTGTCGGTATTATTATCTGTGGTGTAAAACATAACTATGAATTTTGTGTTACGTAGCTTTTAACTATAATATATATATATNGTTCTTTATCATAATACGCGATGATGTCTCCATTTTCAGAAAAACGCGACAATAAATACCACAAATAATGATACTGATCGTTAATATATGCAATATAAGATTTTGCTATATTGCGTACTCTTATATGTAATATAAATCTGGTTAAATAGGCCTCCCGATGGTATTGATTAATATATGTTTCGTATAATTGTCTTATATATCAATACATACATACATATACATATATATATATAGTGTTGTTTTAGATAATTAGATGTAAATCATGTTTTCATGTAAAATCAGATTAACTGATGTATATATCAGCGTCCGTGAGCCACTATTAATAGAATGGAATTTTGATCGTTAGTGCACATTACATTAGGATATACAATACATATTAAATGAATACAAAACATTTTAAATAGAAGTGCCTGTCCTCTCCCGCTTTATCACTCTCGATAATTGATATTACTTAATACAATGATTTCATGTCGTGCTGCATAAAGTGGGAGGCAAGCCCGCTAAAATTTACAATGTAATTAAAGTTAAATTATACTACGCATTAAATAAACATAAAATACCTCCTAAATAAGAATCAATGGAACCCGTTCAGCTTGAAACGCAAAAAACAATTTGTTAGAAGGTAAAACTATTGCGTGTATGTAAGAACGAAAACAGTTACACGTTAAATAATTCGGTCGCTACGAAAAAGAATTAAACCTGCCAGAGACACATTGAAAAATGGCGTAACTTCATTCATCACATATCTTTTACGAAACTTTGTAAATAAAGACTTTATTATGCCTTATATGATTTTAATGATGTATAACATTTTCGTCTTACAATAATCCTATTTATTACGTGTATAAGATTACTGTAACTAATAAATACATCAATTGTCATTTGTTACCTCATGATGCGGCTTGCGCACAACTAAATTGTACAAAGTAAATGTTCAGATTAAAACGAAGAGCAGGAGTAAAGGTCAATTCAGATCGGAGAAGGATGAAGCGGTGGACAGAAAGGCCCCAGCCCCTAGCAGCACCCACCACCTTGCGCACTACCTTGTCCACCAGTGCCTGGTAAACCTCCAGGACTTGTCGGCGAATGCTGTGGTCCAATCTTAATACCATTTGCCTGTGCAATTTAATATTCATACTAATATTTAGAACATTTTTGTTACGAGACAGACTTCTTTAATACTTTCTTTAATATCAAAAAAATATCACCATAAAATAATAGATAAATACAAATACAAGAGGAAATAATAAGAGAAACTAAACATAATTTGTATATTGCCTCTGTATATCTGTCATTCTTTAGCTTTTCACATACTGATGGATGAAACTAGCAAGACTTATATTTTGTAATCATATTCCTCAGAATAGTTTAATACGATTAACCCCTTAACGCACAGGTTTTTTGAAAAAAATCGGCCAAAAAAATCAATTTTTTTTTATGTAAAACAATTTTTTTATTTGCTTTCACATTGTTATTTTCAATTCTCGATTATATTTGAGTGTGAAAAATTATAGCAGCATAAAATACAACGCCGCTCGAATTATCTCGAGTGTGCACAGTTTGGCCTGTTTAGCGCGCTCGAATTAACTCGAGCATACAAGTTAAGGGGTTAAAGAATAGTAAACAAAATTATTGGATAAAATCATGTAAAGAGTAAGTTTATTTGTTTATTCGCGTGTATGCAAAGCGATTTTATATAAAGCGATTGAAAATATTACTATACCTCGTTATTGATGTCAAAGACTCCTTCTTGTATCTTCTCATATATTTCTTTCGCTGTATTAATGAACGCTTCTTCTACATTGGCTGCAGTTTTGGCACTGGTCTCCATAAAGACTAGACCATGCTCCCGTGCAAAAGCCTCACCTTCTTCTCTCCTCACTTCTCTTCGGTTATCCAAATCGCTCTTGTTGCCAATCAACATAATAACCATATTGGAATTCGAATGTTGCCTTGCATCTTCAAGCCAAGTTGTAAGATGATTAAAAGTTTCCCTACGTGTAATGTCATATACCAATAGAGCTCCGGCCGCTCCACGATAATATGACCTTGTTATAGAACGGAATGCCTCTTGACCAGCCTATGAGTCATGAAAACAAATAAAAATTGATATTTGACAGTCAGGGACTTACACGCATTGTCATTAAAATTATATTTATATATTTCTGTAACATTGAAATAAGTAAAATTGTTAACATACACAATATATATGTTTTTAATATAGAAATTAGTCAATGATAGAAAATGCTTAGCTGAAGATTAATTTCCAATTAATAGTCATTTTGATTAGTAATGTTTGAAATAAGATATCAATATTAAAAATATATATATAAAATATATAAATAATTACAGTATCCCATATCTGCAGTTTAATTTGCTTGCTATCAATGGTAATCATACGAGCACCAAACTCGACTCCTATTGTCAGGTCATGGACTGGCTGAAATCTTTTATCCGTAAACTGAAGAAGAAGACAGGACTTTCCAACTCCTAAGTAAAAATAAAGTCGCGATATTTACTGTGCTTATACTGCAACTCTTGATTACAGAGTCTTAGTGAAAGTGGTCTATGTTCTATTGCATAAGACTTTTATGCTTGTGCACTTAGTGTGTCTTGCTTTAACGTTTACAAGTACATGTATGCATGTTATGTATTCACAATGTTACGCTGATTTAATTCAATCTTATATCTACTATTTAATATAAAGATTTCCATTCCCAAGGCACGAGCTATCGATATTATTACTTAAAAGAGAAATGAAAACAATATTCTCGTGTATATTAATAAATGCAATACACAAAGTGCATCTAACGACGACATAAATAATTCCATTATAAAAGACGCGATGCATGATATGCTATTTATAGCTGCCAGCGGTGAAATCAACAAGAGAGCTCATAGAATACAATATAATACGTACTGTTTGAATCGCTTTTGTCAAAGTAGCAACAGATCGAAATAACAAATTGGTTGGGCAGCACGAAATTGCGAAAACTTTCGTGTTAAACACTGACACGCGATATACATATTTGAGAGAAACGAGAGTGATATCGGGATAAAGGGCATCCTCGCAGTTGGTGTCCGCCCACGCGGCATCAATTTACTCTTGACGTTTGCAAATAGAGGAGAATATCGCGGCACGCGCGCGAGAACGAAAACAATGGGCTCATGTCGCAGACGACGCAGAAAGCGAGCGGGACGAGGAACTCGTTTCGGGAACATTGCCACCGAGCGATCGTACGTCACGTATTTACCTGTGTCTCCGATAATGATATATTTGAAGAGGTACGCGTACGACATTTTGGGATACGCGTGGCTTGACAAGACCAGCAGACAGTTCTCTCGACACCAGGAAACAGAGCTCTCACTTCTTTTCACCGTCTTATCTCTTCTGCTCCAGCATAACGTCACGGAGACACTTCGGTAAGACTCGGCTTGCCTCGCGCTGCCTTCGGCTTTTCGATATTTAGTCGTCGCTGTCGTCACACATCGCGAGGACACGTCGTCGTCATCACGGCGTCACATCGGCCGTTGATTGGTCGCGTTCTGGAAACAACCGGAATCGAACGATCGCTCCGTTGCGCCCGATCATGGCGTCGCGAGGGGCTTTAGTCACGATCTACAATAGGTGTAGTAAGCTTTAGCAGTAAAAAATAGACCAATCACGGTCGACTATTCTCTTCACATTCGACTATGATTGGTCAATTACTTACGGTTTAAGGCTATTACACCTATTGTAAATACCGCTTGACCTAATCTATGGTAATTTGTGTTACCCTGATCGATTTTCATTCCCGTCTGTTGGCGACACTGCTCGCCGCTGTTGCTTGGCGTCGCTTCGTTCGCACGCGCGCTGCGTCCGTCGCGCAATTCGGAATTGTTGCAACAAGTACGGGCGCGAACGTAACGGACATTTTTCAGCCGCTTTAGAAAGGTCGGTGGAATTCGCGCGAGGAATCCGTGCGCGTCGTCGTCCAATCATTTCAATCGTTAATTCGCGAGCGCGCGCGCAAACCGCGCCGCCGACTTCGTCGTTTCGCGTGGCACAACGACAAAGAATATCGACAAAGTGTCTGTTTCACGTAAAAGTGTGCGAATTCGTGCAAGGGAGGCTTCGACAAACTCAGGTAACACGATACTCGAAGAGTCTTCCTCCGGGTCATCGGGCGAAAAAAAAATCGGCTCGATTGCGAACGACTCCATCGGCGTTAGCTCGTCGCGCGAGTATCGGCTCGTCTGAACATGCATTGATTATTTAACGCCGCTTTACCGTCGGATTCAGTCGACAGATTCGATCGTGCTCACATCCAAGGCCGATTTGTTTCCCATCCGATGCCACTTGTCAACACTGCCATTTGTTGGTATCTTCATTTTGTGGAAGTCGATTCTATTTCCAAACTAACCTTTCACTATCAAATATTGCTCAGACGTGCCTTAGTACTGTCATAATCACTCGTTTGAGCTCGTACGTGAATGAGAATGGCTTTAAAATATTAAATCACTGTAAAACGAAAGATCAGATCTCTTTTGTGTTGCTGTTGGATTGATATGAGCAATGTAAACAAAGTAGGTTAACATTTGGTTTATATATGTGTTAAATGTTCCTATATTCCACAAGTAACATATTAAATGGTTCATGTGACGTTATGATTCAGTGTGTTTGTAAAATAATTGCTTTCAAGAATGAGATACCCTATATTTTAAGTAAATTAGGCAATACTGTAGGAACCACCTGTTATGTCTAGATGCAGAGTGTTTTTAAAAGCTGATAATTCATATATTAAATATAGAGCTCCTGCACAAAGAATTCTATTTGACCTAAATTCAGTTTAATTGTTTGAAAAGACTCATTAGTATGTAAATAATTTGTCTTGGGGTCTTTTTGCAGAATAAAGAAATGTATCGAAGGAGGTAACGAATCTAGAAAACAGGATCATGGCGAACAGAAGAGAGAAGCCTGCCGGCTTTGTGAGTAGAATCATCAAATCTTAGTGTGTTACGACTTGAGTCAGTAACGGGATTGTACAATGCTCCAAAGTTCAACTAAGAATTCTCTAGAATCCAAATCAGAAGCCAGAACCATTCCAGAAGTTAAATACAACTCATTCTGTCAATACGGTGCAGTAATGAAGTCATTTTAGGATCGCACATGGTAATATTATCAACCAATTCTGGAACGACCGTTTCTAACTTGGAATGCATTGGACGAATCCTAATGTTCCCACCTAGGAGTACATTCCAATGTGACGTACACCTTTCCGCACTTCTTATCTCGTATTTTGCAACGATAATCGATATCAGTAGTTTACCGTTGGCTTACGTGTGACAGTCGCATTGTGAGTAACACTGAGGCGCGGTCGTGCGCGCGGATTTACAATTTTTTCTCCGAGTCCGCGCACAATTATCACCCGTATCGACAATTGATGAACGTCGTTCGTGCGCTGATTCCGCGATGCAGCGCGATGCTTGAATGAAATTGAAAAATAATATAAAGTTCACGCATCGATGACGTAACTGTTAGTCTTTGAAAAACAGTGATTCAGAGTGGAAAATGTCAACTATACAGAGAAGAAAGACCTGGTATAGTGTAACCGATGCAGGTATCAAGGTAGGGATCGATCTTTCGGATCTGTCGATTCTCGGGAACCAATGTTGCTAAAATTGCAAAGTCACCGAGTCGTCGGGAAATTCGTGCAATTGGAAAATTCCGACGTCTCATGACGTGGGAGCCGGGATACGTGCGTATTTTTCTTTCATCGTTTGTCGGTGTAAAGAAAACGTTATTGTCGGGACCCTCGATGTGAAAATGATGTGTACGCGAAGCGCATCGCTCTCGTGGAAAGAGATAAAACATGTAACGTGTAGGAATTTCATAGTGATACGCCATGATAAGTGGACATAATGTCCGGGTTTCCTGTTGTCTTATCGTATTTGTCGCAGCTTGTGCCGGCGACGTCGTGTACATGCACACCGCGAGCATTTTAAAGTGCCACTGTTTCAACATTCACGTAAAACGATATTTTTTTTCACTCCACCGCATTCAACGCGGTTCTCTTATTTCCGCACGCGTCTTTCGGATTCCGATTCGCATCAAATGTCGTTCGTGCACGTCGCAATTTCCTCCGTGCTGATAGATGTTTGTTATCGCTCCTGATTTGAATTTCGATACCGTCACTTTTGCGATATGCGCGTCACTATCATTTGTATTTTTAGCTCGACTTTTTCGCGACCTGCAATACACACGACTAAAAAATCGAGTCGAGCCACAGAAGAAAAAAATTACAGCCACGACAAAAGATACACGACGATACGGCGCATTTCGCGAATGCGTGGATCGCTCGAGACGCTATAAAAATTTAAAAAAAAAAGAAGGGGAGGAAAGTGGAACTTTGGAATCGTTGCATCTGTTCGATGGATCTTCAATAAAGAATGTGATACAAGCGTGTAGTGTTCGATAACGCCAACAGAGACTCACATGCAAACATATGCACCCACACGCATTTATTGACCTTAGGTGCAGCACAAATTCGAGCTGTATTGCGTCACGCGTGCAAAGTTCGCCGGTGTAAATTCTCAACTTTATCGCCGCAATTGCGCGATTGGCGAAATTTGCCGATTTCATCGTTGACGATCACCGCGAAACTTCAATATGTTTTTCTCTTTTTTTTTTTCTGTTGACGGGAGATGGCTGCATCTGCGAACGCCTGTGCGTGCGGAAAGCAGACGATCGCGCACACTTGTGTCGATACGCGTAATTATGTAGCATTTAATGTGCAACGGACAACAATATAGCAGCGGGGATTGCCGCAAGAATCGGACACGAGTGCGTGACGTATACGATGCGTCAGGTAAAAATGAGCCTGCCTGTCGGTAGCGATTCGCGAGAATCAAAGTTCATGCCCTTGGAACTTTAAACGCATAATTACGTAGCCACACGAATTGGAGATGTTAAATATCAATATATAATCTCCTCATCGGAGGTGTCATACTGTATTTTGATTGCAAAAATTCAGCACCGTTTTTTCCGTCTTATCGAATGCTCCTTGAATAACCCTATATATACCGATAACGCGTGTCATACAAATCTGGTTTATCGCAACATACATTTTTATACTTTGGAAAATAGGGAAAAATGTAACTCAATGTGCTATTTACTTACAATCTTCTTAACAGTAATATCGTATGCTCCGAAATTCTTTAGCCTATACATATCTTCTAAAGCGGTGTGGCTCTTCTGATTTATTTCGTAGAATTTCATGGGATAATAATGAATAAATAAATAAATATATGTCTAATATTTGCGAGATATTCGAGTAACGTTGCATCACGATGCTAACATAAATGGATCCCACCTCCGAGGTGGTCAATTTTTCGAATCGCAGTTCGTGTGATACGAGAATCCCCTGCGAGCGGGCGGGCGGCGGGATACGCACGGATATCGCGTGAGAATAAAACCACCGGGATATTTAATCCTCTTGCGCGCATGCACGCGCAACTCCCCGGCCGGCCTCGCACACCGGAGAAGCAGCTAAATTTTAGGAGATCGGACAGAGACGTTTAGCGTTGAAACGCCACGTCGAGGATGCGGAGGTGCTAAACCGAACGCACGTCTTGCGTTTCGCGCAAGGACAAAGGCGCACCTTCCAGCCGCCGGAGATGATCTTCGCCGCGACGGACGACCGCGCGTAGGTCGGAGCGCGCGTGCGGAGAAAAAGAACAAAAAATGAGTGAAAGAAAAAGAGGACTCTCTCGACTCGCACATTCGGCCTCCGCGTATACACCTAATGGAATTTCGCGTGACACCGTTTCGTTCTCTCTTTCTTTCTCTTTCTCGCGCTTTTTCTCTCCGTCTCTCTCCTGCAGTAGAAGGTCGGTCAGACTGCTGGCGTCATCGCCCGACTGCTCGCACAAGTGATATCATCCGTAACCACGCGTGTATTTTTTTCTTCCGGTTAATCGAGAATAATTAAAACCACCAGTTAGTTTCCGCGAGACTCGCGGAAAGGGACCTGCGGGATCCCTTGAGTTACGTCACGTTCGGGAAAACGAAATGACGCGACGAATAAAAGGAGGGAGAAGAAGCGTGAAATCGGAGCACGTAGGAAGGAAGGAAGGATCAGAGTACATTGCACAACGCGGAATAATCGCGACGAATTCTGTCGAATTTCGAGCGTTAAAACGTTAGATTGGAATAAAAAGAGGAGTTACAGTAATCGAACGATTAGGATAATTTCTCTCTTTCTCTCTCTCTCTCTCTCTTCGTTTCTCACGACTTTTCTCATACCTGCTGTACGCACCGCGCTGCGCCCCGGTCGGGCGGCGCGAGATAGAACAGGTGGTCGTATGTAGAGCGTTACGTAACGCGACGCCACGCCGAAATACGTGGCGGTACTCGAATCGCGATTGAAATCCGAAATTCGCGTAACATTGCCGAACATGAGACGACCCGGGTGTCGAACGTCATCGCGACGTATGGTTCGACGCCCGAAATAACATCCACACGACCGCCCCGCCTTTCTCACGCCAGTTATAAGCAGTAATGCACGCTTCATTCGCCACGTGACAATACGCGGCGCTTCCCTGTGAGTGACACGATGTAAATGAAACCGGATCTTTTAACGTGTATTTAATCGTCCGGGTTTCGCCGATCCAGACCGTTCGCTGCGTTGCGGTTAGACAGATGGTCCTTAATGCCAAGGATAATACGCAGGATCGGAAAAGGCGATGTGATCTCTTCTCGAGCACTAATGCCTATCTAGAATATGCGCGCATGCACACGCATACGTACGCTAAAGATGGAATATCTGAGGACACAGGTCTCTCTCTTTTTCTCTCTTTCTCTCGTCGAATTCGTGTCAAGTTTGCGCCGAGTATGGTCGCGATGGTTCATGGGGGGTTCGAGAAAATGCGTATTATCGATCGACACGTGTGTGCCGTGTGTCAACGTCGAGAATAACCTCGCGACACCGAAATACTCTCAGGAGCGCTCGGTATATCGAGTACATATTAGACAGCTCATAGAAATAACAGAGGGGATTTCTGTCAGTTTCGCTTCGAAATCAGGGAAGAAGTCGAGAATTCGCGATGATGCGACGGGCGATCCTCGAGACGAGGACCCGTTAATGGTGTAACTTCTGATGAAACGTACGTCAGGCTGAATTATCAATTAACAAACAATCGTACTCTGTGACACACTCGTAAAATTGCGTAAAATTGCGTACAGAGTGAAACTATCTTTCACAGTGAATTATCGACGTTTTCGTACATTATCTATTTATTTGACACTGTCTCTCCGTAGTATCGATACTATGTTATTATTGTCGTCGGCAAGAAGCACGAGGTCGAAATATTTCTCTCCCCCTCTCTCTCTCTCTCTCTCTCTTATCGTGATAACCTATAACACATGATTAGTGACAAGTGTCGTGAATGTTTTTATCGAACTTGTCGAAACCTTGGTCTATTCGGAGCCGTGACGTAGCCACCCGACCGGGCGCATTCCGAGATACGCAAGGATCCGCGTGATTCACGACAACCGTCTATCCTTTCGGTCGGAATCGAATGCACAGTCGACGTGAAGGGGAGCGAGAAGCGCGGGCGGGCGGGTACTGTTGGATAGTATGAAAGCAAATGTCCGTCGCCGCGCGAGAAAGAGAGAGAAGAAAATAATCGTCCTTCCGCTGGGTTCAACCGCGAGTTTCTTTTCATATTAGGATGTTTTCGGAGTATGTGATATGGTAGGATAATTTCGAAATAGACGAAACGGAAGGATTAAAATAGACCAGTCTTGTGTGTAGTAAGGGGGCGGGCGCTGTAAGACGACGATCTTAAGATAAATTTATCTCCTTTGATCAGGGAATATGCCGTCAAAATAAGATAAAGAGCCGAAAACTTGATCTCGTCAAAGGTCAACGGAGAATGGTTACTTATCGTCGACTATGACGTCAGCGGTAAAAATAAATCACTATCCGGGATTGTAACGTCGGGAGGGAACACAGGGAAAAGAAAATAAAGGAGAAAGTTTCTTGCGACTTACGGTGGAAGGAACAACGTCGTTGGAGCTGTCACAGCTCGATGCGGTAGACTCGTAATTCGATACCGGGAACTTTGTTCGGAAGAGAACGAGCTGCTGCAAGTTGAGACAATAATGTGAAATCACGTCTGTATCGTAATTGAAGATTACTTGAGTATTAAACAATTTTAATAAACAACGTCGAGCTGTCGCAGCTCGATGCAACAGAGCTCGTAATTCGCGGTGAGAATTTTGTCGTATGGAAAACGAATTGCTGCAAACTGAGACGGCGTAAAGTTAAGGTAATGTGAAACTGTGTGTGTCTCGATCGTAATTGAAAATTATTTGAAGATTAAACGCGAGTTAGCGCGCGGAGGTTTTCCCCTTAATTTTCTCACTGCTGACATCATAGTCGAAGATGACTCGACCCACACGATCGCCGAGACTTGTGCAACGTTTGCGCATCGCCGGCACAGATCACGTTAAAGGCGATCATTCGCGTGAGAGGAGGATAGCGTGATCCTCCTAATCCTCTTGGAGTCGCTCGATTTACACGAAGGCTCATGCGCCTCGACGTCGTCTATGTTGCCGACATCGGGGTGTGAGCGCAAGGGACGAGGGACTCTGGAATTGGCACACGTCTTACGAATTTCAGACTCGCTGAGCTCGTGCCTGATAAGCGGTCAGCGTGGAGAGAGAGAGAGACGGTTCCGCGTCGCGATACCGAGGAGCACCGTAAGAGCACGCCGGGATGCCCGACGCGATCTTCTCTCCTTTTGGTTTCTTTAATTTCACCGCGATGCCGTTATGTTAATCTTACGTTACGGCCTAACTGTACCGACCGCGCGCGTAATACATACATACGTACGCGGGCGCACCTTTACGCGCGAGCAGGTAACGCCGAGGTAACGAACCATCGATCGGCTTATTACGAAATCGCGCGAGCCCGCCGAAACTCCGCGGACGCGACTGCGATCGAATCCCTTTTCTTTCCTTTTTCTTCCGTTAACGCCGCGCGCTCCAATCGAGAGAATTCGCGTCGAGCTCTCTCTCTCTCTCTCTCTCTCTCTCTCTCTCTCTCNTCTCTCTCTCTCTCTCTCTCTCTCTCTCTCTCTCTCTCTCTCTCTCTCTCTCTGCAGGTTTCCCGTATATCTCTCCTCCTTCGGGCGATTTGATACAGAGAAAAAAAATGCTAGAATCAAGTAAACGTAATTACCTGTTTTTCAGCCTCTTACATCAAGTTATATCAAGTTTTATCAATTTATATAAGTATATTTTAATAACTTATAGTAAACTTACTTAACTTAAACTTACTTAAACGCGCAGTAATATCTTAGTTTGTAAATGAATGTATGAGATGGTTCTAAATTTAAAAGAGTATTTATTAGAATTACGCAATACTTCTTTTTTTTATTGAAGAAACCTTGTGGTGTTAAATTTAGATTTTTCAGTCCGGTAAATATGTTGTAAAAATAAATTCTGATGTTCTCAATATTACGAATTTAATATTTGTCACAATTGTTTTAACACGTAGAAGTAAATGCTTACTTATTCGATCAATTATATTTCTATTTCTAGTGAATATATTTTCCAAGGAATGTTGGAATAACTATTTTACTTGGGCCAAGGAAATGTTACTTGAACGCGATAGCACTTTTTTCTGGGTATTAATGCTTCCAAGTATCCTGGATAGAATTTAACTTGACCACCGGGATAATTGAACGTTGGGAAAGGTGCAAAGAAATGATATTAATGTGACATTTTCTCCGCGAGAAGTCGACCGCGACGACCGGTGCCGAAAAAAAACGAGGAACAATCTGTGGGGACACTCGGGGGTCGTGTGGAAATAAACGGTGTAAAATAAGAGACCACAGACGCGGAGGCACGAGCTGTGACAGTAATCTTTCGCGAGGGATCAAAGAAGTCCGTCTTCCAGATTAGCGGACGAACTTTCTACAATTGCGGTAATTTCGCGTTGCAAATTGCTTCGTCGCGTGCGGACCGAATATACCGCTACGGGGGCACTGTATTTATATCAGAAATAATTTTCGTCCTTTTTTCCGAAAATTGTTTCGGAAGCGGTACTTAAGAGCGTTTACGAAAATTATGCAATCGTTGCATGCAAGAAGAAAATAAATATTAATAACAGTAATAATACATTACGACAAGCTGTAATAATAAGATAATTTAATTACCATCGAAAGCGAATGAAACACAAGATTCTGCTTTTTATCCGCATCGCTGAAGCATGATTCGCGAAAATTTCACTTGCGAAAACGCGGCAATATTTCCGTCTCGGCTCGTTTGAAAAAGATGAAATTGGTTGATTTCATTTAACCTTACATAACTTTCTTCCTTCCCCCCCCCCCCTCTCTCTATGATACTAATTCGTTAATCAAGCTGATTGAGAAAAGCGCGTAGATTATTTGGTTCGTATTTTGCGTACATATTAGCTTCTGACAGAAGAAAATGCCGCACGACAGTTTAAACTGCTCGTTTTTCGAAGATCGGATTGTTATCGTATCGGACACTTCGCAGATAACGCGATGCAATAATGAACTCAGTCTGATGTATAATTTACGCGCGATGTTCATGGTACGATGGTTGACGAGTCGAGACCGCGACGAAGGAAGGGGATGGTTATCGCGTGCATTCGAGGCGCCATGGACCGGCGCGCGTTCGACAAAACCCGCCGGCCAGTTCGCCGCGGTTCTTCCTCGGGTGCAGTTGTCGAGGTTTTCACCTCCTCTTGCGTTCAAGTCGGTTAAATGCCCCTTTGACAGCTTGCGAGAGTCGCCGATTGCGTAATTTACGAGCGACGTACAGCTAAGCGGGAAAGCTCTTGGTCGTGAGAAGTTGGCTGTGAGAGAAACGAGTGAGAAAATAGCGGTGATAATAGACGGTACCGGAAAGAATTGATCGTGTCAGACACTGAGTTATCGAAGCTTTCGTTCGTTAATTATAAGGTTATTCGCGCCCGAGATACGCGAATATCGGTGATATACCGGGTATTTAAAAGTATATCGCTGTCAGTTATTATCGCGGATTCTTTTATTCTTCGCATCTGCCGCAGGCTGCTTGATCGCATCTCGCACGATATCGGAGATATTCCATCTGTCGCGGATAATCATCGACGGTTTGTCGACTCGACGACCGTCCGCCTACGCTAATCACGTCCGACGGACGGGGCGCGGGTGTATGCGTTTGTTGTCGCGCATTCATTCTCCCCGACGTTCCTCCTCCGGGACGTTCGCAACGTACGCGCGATTTAGCGAATTAATCGTGCGTACGCGAATTCACAGATTTCCACGAGCGTAGCACGTCGCTTATATAGGCGTCGGCAGGCGGAAACGTCAGGCTGCGTTTCCGTCGAGAGGAAACAAAACGCGCGCGTGTTCGGCCGTAGACGACGTGTGCGAAATCCAATAAAAGTCTCTTCATCGCGCGGCACTGACCGCCGACGCCGGCGGTGGAACATGATTCTTCCCACATCGAGGACGTCCCGACGCGTGGCCGTCGCACGATCGAAAAAGTCGCGGAAAACGCACGACGCGATTGAGAGTATCGCGTAGCTTTTTTTGTCGCCGCCTAAAAATAAAGGTGCGTCCGTCACGTCGACCGAGGTTGTTCTCTCGCGACGACCTCGCGCGTGTGTCCGTGTCGTGACGTGACTCATTCGCGAGTCACGCGTCGAACGATTATTTTCCAAGTGTCATCGCGACGAACGAACGCACCGCTATGATCACGGACTGGGTAAGCAGGATAAATCCCACGCCATAATCCTCGGAGGCGGTTTCGCCGTTGCGAATACACGCTCGCGTAAAATCAATCGCTAACTCTGTTAAGGATATTCCAAAGTCGACGGCGAACTTGATAAACGTCCATAATATAGAGACGATTCTCAAAATGTTATCGTATATAAACATTCGTTCGATCACGCTACTCTTTTTGTATTTCTCGTACACAAAAACAGGCCATATTCAGATAAGTAATTACTTCACGATACTCCTTAGCAAATTTTTACTTGGATTGAGTGATATATTTACTTGATCTAGGTAAAATTTACTTAAAATAAAAACTTGCTGAGGAGTATTGGAATAATTATTTACTTGAGTCTAGTACTTTTTTCTGTCAATCACAAAAAGTTGCCGACGAGTTTCGCAACTTATCTCGTATTCGGCAGAAAAATATATATTCTGAGAATGGCTAAAAAAACAAATTCTCATATCGGACATGGAATGCGTTCGGAAACTTATGGAAAGAAAAAAAAAATGTTGCAATCATTTCGTGACTGACTACACGTATAGATTTACGTAAACGTAAATACGATATAAATGTGAATGCAATGAACGTGCGTTAATCTGTTTTACCATATCTAACGGAAAATTCAACCAAGAAAACATTTATATTTATAAACATTTTTCTGCAAACTTTTTGTATCTTTTTAGAAATTAAATTTTATTGATAATCTATAAAAATGTTCTTTTCCGATTAGAATATTGACACATTTGGTACGTACAAGTTAAGGATTTCTGTGTCAGATAAATATTTACACTAATTTACAGCTAGAGACATCAATTTTGAAATTTCCAATTGTTTTCTTCGTATATCAAGCAATGCTCTAATTTATTTTCGCGCATACCTTCATCGTGTAAAAGTATATATATATATATAATTTTGTGCAACCAATAAAACGTAAAGTTTGCAGAAAAAATCTGTTCTGTCGGTGATGTTTTCAAGTATGGCATCCCCTTAACGTGCAATCGAAAGCAATCCGTGCTTCGTTTGTTGACGAATCCAAGTTTATGCCGAGTGCTTTTCACGAGAAACTCTCTCGCGACCGGCCGCGTCGATTAAAAGCAATTTTCAGCAGTGACACGGGTTTCAGGTAGATGATTAATTACTATTAACCTGCAAGTTCCTTTGTCGGTCAAACCATCATCCTCAATTGCACACTTGAATTTTGCGTTGCATCAATAGAAATAAAAATTGGTAATTAGAACCCTCGTATGCGCGACATCATCACCGATGACAACATAAGTCTCATTGTCGCTGCCGCAGCCGATATTTTTCAATGATCAAGCTTTCAATCGTACAGTACCGAACAAGACAAACGTCAAAGTTCCGACGCGAAACAATCGGCGAGATAGTAGGTGTTTTCATCTTTCATCGATTATAATCATCGTGGATATAAACCGACGCGTTTATTGTGTTATGCATAAAGACGTTATTGAAAAACTGCTTCTAACAACGCCGGTCGGTGCGCACACGTGATCGTTGTTATTTGAGAATGTACCACCCATAAGTCAAATAATGAAAAAAATTACGAAGAACAAATTGATTTACATCGCATTTAAAAGTGACACTAAAAGTTTGACGATAATTCAGAGCCTGGATCAAAAGTTATTTCACTTGAAAGAAAGTTGTTAGGTGAAATATGTTTGATAAGAATCGACGAAACTTGTATTGCATATTGAATGTATATATTGAATGTGTCTTTAATTCCTTGATCCAACGTCCTGTGAACGATCCGAGAATTGCTAATGGCGATTATTAATTTCGCTCGCGCGCCGCTTCTCGTCACGTTCGCCTGCCTATTACGGTAATCCGTCGCCTAGCCGGGCCTCGGTTTCGTGGCGTAGCGTTCCTCGGCGGGGATTTATTCGAACATAGTCAAAGAACGTGGAGATGTGGTTTCACGTGTTTTCGAATATCACGTCTCGTCGGATACGTTGTCTGTCGTGTGAACGCGCGTTCAGCCACCTCGTGGTAAGCAGATCCGGATAATTGCTCCCGGCATCGACGTATAATTTCAATCATCGTCTCGGGGGGGGGGGGGGNCCCGCTTCCTAGGCATGTTGCCAACCGCGAGCGGACGAGCGCGCGATCGCGTCGCGAAAGTGCGACTTTGCGCGCGCATTATCGCACGAGGAGAATCGGTTCACAATGGAACCCCGATTATCGGAATGTAGTTTTTATCGGGGCGATCTCCCGAGCCAATTAAATTTGCATTAGATCGCGACCTCGCTGTGCTCCACGCCGTGGCCTCTTATTTGCAATGCGTTACTGCTGAACGAATCGCCGTCATTTTCGTAGATTCGAGGATCGCTTTGCTTCCTCGTCAGAAGTAATTCTATCGGTGATAAATCGAGATCGCGGTCTGATCGCGAGGATACTCAACGCTAAGCGAGCAAGTTGACTTCTGTCGCCTCCTGAGATGTATCACAAATTGTGATGCAACATTTGTTCGTCCAATTCTCGAATATGGGTCCGTTATTCGGTCTCCTTATAGGAATAATCACTGCGTACTGATTGAAAGAATTCAGCATCACCTTTTTCGTCTCGTCAGAGTAATCGACTGTGATTGGCCAATTTCTTAAGGCCCAAGGCTTGAAACATCTATTGTAGAATGCCCATTATGCGTATCCTCTTGTCTCTTGGATGTGTATTGGCGTTGCCAAGGATAAAGGGAGACGTTCTCAGTTTCTCCTCTCTTCCTCTTGGCAATTTTACTCTTTGCCTAAACATCCTACGTTCGTTCTTTTTATATACCATTCCCGTTTATAAATAAATAAATATTAAATTTGCTGTTGCAGCTGGACACATGGTTCGGCCGGCCGAAGAAATCCGGCCGCGGGGGTGGGATGCGCAACAACTCGGGCAGCAACACCATGCCTCGGCCCCATTCCGGCGACGATATCAACGAAATCGAGCAGCAGCGTTCCATCATCGAGAGGATGGACGAGGAGACGGTGAACGACAAGTTCGAGGAAATGCTGGTGGGCACTTGCTGACGAGTACGACTGATTCGTACTGATGAACGCGAGTTTAATCGTCGCCGTATCTCCGCAGGCCAACATGAACCTGACGGAGGAGAAGAAGGAGCCGTTGCGCCAGCAGTCGGACTCGAAGAAGAAGGAAATGCTGGTCCTGCATTACAAGGGTACCATACAGGATAACCGGTCGAAATTCGACAAGCCGGCCGACTACATCCAGTACTTGGCACAGCCCGACCTCAGCGTCAACAAGATCTACAGCTGCATCGAGTCCCTCAGGATCGCGCTTACCAACAACCCGCTCAGCTGGGTGCAGGAGTTCGGCACGAAGGGACTCAAGCAAGTCCTGGCCACGCTCAACGAGTGTTACCGAAAGTAAGTGGTGAGAGCTCCGGAGGAGCTCCGAGTGTCGAAGCGTTTAAGGTTGTGTACGCATTGGATCTAACGTTGATCTTGTTCTATTGCAGTGCCTTCATATATTACGATAGGTAATTCACGCAAAAATACTCTATTAGCTTGATGTGAACGTTTTGTTTAGCGACCGATCTCGATTACGTTCTTATTTTCTAACCGCTTGTACGGCAGAGCGAAGTCCTGCTAGTTACTTTGGCCTGGTAAACAAATTAGTTTCGCAATAAATTCCCGTTTTGTTTACGTTGTGACAGAACTTAATTGTTTCATTTAGCGCGCACGCTGCTCAGTTAACGAGATATTTGTAATTTTCACTTAAGGAGGTCGTAAGGTGAAGTGAGTAATAAGAATTCGATAACTCGTACTAACGTGTACGTTGAAATATTATGTAACTGCTCGTGCAATTAAAACGGATTAACCATTCGAGAACTGACAATTTTGCAACTAAAGTTGACACTTTTTACACGTATTTCTCGATATTAAAAACTAATATGCAAATATTATATGTAAATTTCATTATTGATCATTTCGTATTGACAATATAGTGGTATAAAGTTCATAATTTATAATATTTAATATATATATATATATAATAAGAAAAATAGAAAGTAATATTTTCGTTTTTGTAATATTATGCATCTATATGTTTATTTCAACTTTGTTTTAAATTGACTAAATTATTATTTAAATAGTAAAATGAAAACATAATTTTGTTTGACAAGTGCTAAATTTAGACGAGTAGCTCTCTTGGTGCGCCAATGACAACATGACACTGAGCTTTACAACCTCCTTAACACTTCATTACACCTTCAGAGTCCTTGCATGATGCGCATTTCTCTGCGTGCCGCTTACGAGACAATCTATCGCGAGGGTTTCGCGATTCTTTACTGACGTGAATCATTCGTTCTTCCTCAGCGACAATCGATACGAGCGAATACAGTACGAATGCATCCGCTGCTTAAAGGCCATTATGAATAACACCGTCGGCATCAAGGAGATGTTGGCCCATCACGAGGCTCTTACCATAGTGGCCAGATCGTTGGAGCCGACGAAACCATCCGTAATGTCCGAAGCCGTGAAGTTACTCGGCGCGGTGTGTCTCATCTCCAGTGACAGCCACAAGAAAGTCTTGGACGCGATCACTATGAACGGCGAGTTCAAAGGTCGCGAAAGATTCCTACCGATCGTGCAAGGACTGATGAACAAGAAGAATGAAAATCTAAGGGTACGTTTCGCCTTTTATCAATCGCACGACACGATTTCGCTACATATGAAATGTCGTTCGATGTTTGTCTTGTACAAAAAAAAAAGTCGGATATTCCGTCGCAGGTAGTGTGCCTTCAACTCATAAACTCGATAATATCGTCCGCCGAGGATCTGGATTTTCGCTTACACCTGAGGAACGAGGTGATGCGAGTCGGTCTAGCCAACATTCTCGAAACTCTGGAGAAAGACGAGTCGGAGGACCTGGCGACGCATTTGAAGATCTTCAACGATCACAAGGAGGAGGACTACGAGGAATTTGTACAGAGATTTGACAATGTGCGATTAGAACTAGACGATGTTAACGATTGCTTCGAAGTGGTGAAACATATTGTATTGGACACAGCCGCCGAGCCGTATTTCCTCTCCATCCTTCAGCACCTTTTATTTATCAGAGACGACGTTCTGGTTCGGTAAGCACGTATAAACCGCGCTTTTTCGCTGTCGCGGGCTTATCGAAGGAACACCAATACGCAGATATCTCATTCGATTGCCGCGGTTAACGATCCTGCTTTCAGACCGGCGTATTACAAACTGATCGAGGAGTGCATATCGCAAATAGTACTGCATCGTTCAGGCTGTGATCCGGATTTCAGCGCGACCAAGCGCTTTCAGATTGACGTGCAACCGTTAATCGATAACCTAGTCGAAAAGTCACGAGCCGAGGAAGAGCGACGGCTGGTGGAGATAACTCAAAAGCTGGAGGAAGCTATCGCCAGCAGGCAGGAAGCCGAGGCGAAGCTTCAGCATGCGGAGAACAAAATCAAGGAGTTGGAGCAAGGAACTGGAGGAGGAACGAGGCCGGCCGGTGGTCCCGTAAGTATGCGAGTGTTACATCGATCGTTTCTCTCATTCCTACTTTTATCTCCATAAGATGAACGCTCTAATCTAACCCTGTTCCGTTACAGAGAACCGCCATGGGTCCACCACCCCCGCCGCCGCTTCCTGGTATGGGTGGACCACCGCCTCCACCACCTCCCCCTCTTCCCGGGGCACCGCTCCCACCGCCGATGATGACATGTCCACCTCCACCACCTATGCCTGGATCGAGAGGTCCTCCGCCTCCACCCATGCCTGGCATGCCCGCGCCACCACCCATGCCGGGAATGGGACCTCCACCGCCACCGATGATGGGAGGACCTGTGTTCTCGCCAACCCCGCCGACACAACCCTTGCCTCCCGGGTTAAAACCGAAGAAAAAATGGGAAGTGGATAGTCGGCTGAAGAGGGCGAACTGGAAGGCGGTATGTGTGCGATATATATCTCTCGATCAGGTTTGTTGTCAGCAGACGACGCCATTTTCTACTACGTTGAGGTTTTACCGCTGTTTTAGATCTTGCCTCACAAACTGACGGAAAAGTCATTCTGGATGAAGGTGCAAGAAGACAGATTGGCTAGTCCAGAAATATTGGACGGTCTCGCGCAGAAGTTCGCGTCGAAGCCGAGCGGGAGGAAAATAGACGATGTAGTCGACAAGTAATGATTCATTGCTTGTTATTCTTTACGTCGTATATCGTGAGTTGCTAACGCTCGCTTCTTTCACGCAGGTCAGCTTCAACGAAGAAGGTGAAAGATCTCAAGGTTTTGGACAGCAAAGCGGCACAAAATATATTGATACTCCTCGGTGGGACACTGAAGCATATGCCTTACGCGGATGTGAAGACGTGCCTACTCAGATGCGAGGGACCGGTGATCTCGGACAATATATTGCAAGGATTAATTCAGTATTTACCACCGCCGGATCAGTTGTCGAAGTTACAGCTCTACCAGGATCAGTACGACGACTTGACCGAGGCGGAACAATTCTGTGTCACGGTATAATATTCATTCTCGTTCGTGTCTCAGATTAATAATCGTATCGAGCGTGAGATGTACAAGTGTTGATATTACAGATATCTACGATAAAGAGGTTAATGCCGAGATTGAGGTCTTTGAGCTTCATGTTGCGTTACGAGGAGCTGATTCAAGATGTGAAACCCGACATAGTAGCGGCTACAGCAGCGTGCGAAGAGGTGAAGAGTAGCAAAAAGTTCGCGCGAATCCTCGAGTTGATTTTGTTACTCGGGAATTACATGAATTCCGGCTCGAAAAATGGACAGGCGTTTGGATTCGAAATTAACTTCCTCACGAAGGTATGCACGGTAAAAATCGCCGATATTGTCATCGTCATACACCGTTGCATGATACGACGGTCTTTTTCCAGCTTACCGGCACTAAAGACGTCGACAACAAGCAAACCCTCATGCACTATTTGGTGAATACGATAGAGAGGAAGTTCCCGGAGTGTCTCAGCTTCGTCGAGGAACTGGCCCATGTGGATCGTGCCAGTCGAGTGTCTTTGGACAACGTCCAACGAACGCTGCGTCAAATGGAGACCAACATCCGCAATCTCGAGCAAGACCTCGCGAACGCCAAGGTTCCGCAATGCGACGACGACTTATTTATAGACGTGATGAAAGTATCCTTTGCAAATCGTAGGCGCAGCGAGTCGATCGGATGAAAAGATATTTTCTTGACCAGATTCGTTTTACAGCCATTCGCGAAGAAAGCCAGAGAGTCTTACGAGGTCTTGCAGAATATGTTCAAGAATATGGACGGCCTGTACACGGAGATCTCCGAATTCTATTCCTTCGACAAACAGAAGTATACCATAGAGGAGTTCTTCGGCGATATCAAAACGTTCAAGGATGACTTCACGGTAAATATTGTGGCTACGGATTGTAACACGGTGGCTTTGTCGTCAAATATAACAAAGCAATTGTGTTCTCACCGCAGCAATCACAGAAGGAGATAATAAAGCTGAAGGAGGGTGAGGAGAAGCAGAGACGGGCGAGGGAGGCACGCGAGAAAGCAGAAGCGGAAAAGGCGGCGCGAGCCGCTCGCAAGAGAGCGCTAGTCGACATGAATGCACATGAAACGCAGGAAGGTGTCATGGACAGTCTGATGGAGGCCCTGCAAACCGGATCCGCCTTCAGTCGGCCGGACCAACGACGCAAGCGACCGACGCGCGTAGCTGGTGGTAAGTTCTATAAGGCCACGTACATCTGGAGGCAAAGGAAGGAGCAAGCTCAGCGATGCGTATTTGATAGTAATTTGTGGGAATCCGCTAAATCGAAGCACGGATCTGTAAACGTAACACCTCTCGGGATAGCACGTCGCGACATATATCCGAGGATTGCGCAAGTACGCGCAGCCGACGACTCGATGAGTGACTGTTTCACACCGGAGGAGAATCAAGAACTCTACAAGCAAATGCTGATAGATGAGGCTAAGAAGGCGCCCAAATTAACGAAGCACATGTCCAGAATCACATATTTTCAGAGAAAGAGACAATGCAATAACTGTAATCGCGCGTATTTCACGACATTACCGTTAAACGATGACGAGACGCCGAAGAGGAACGTTTTACTTCTCGACGAAGCACGCGTGCTCAGTCCGGTTAAACAGAGGCGCGTTGTCATCAGTAAGATACGCAAACGAAACAGCATAGTGCGCCGCGCCATATCGAATCGCAGGCGTACGCGAGCGAACGTGAAGCGCCGCAAATCGCACGTCCGGCTGCAAAGTCCGTCCAGTATGAGCAGTAGCATGCCTCCGGTCGCGAATTGCTCAGCCTCAAACGTGAATATCTTTAGTGCGAGGATGTCAAAGTCAGTCGATAATATTTTCACTAAGCTAAACAAACGAGCGTCCACTCCGATCAAACTCTTAAGATCGAGGAACTATGAGAATTTAACGTGGTTCAAGGACGAAAACTTAAACGTACAATACAAGAAGCATAAATCCTTAAACTCCACCGCGTCGATTGAGATGAGTGGAGTCGCGTTATTGTCGGAAAGCAGCCAGGCATCGTTATTTGGAGTGAAGTCGAGTGATTCCGTTATCGCCACGGAAAATATGAACACGTCGTTCGAGGAAGTGTCTGAGGAATTTACGAGCGCACATGAGCCGTCTCTTTTAGAGGCGAGCATTTTAAGTAAAAGAAGCAATTATAATCAATTCAAAGCGTCAAAGCGTAAGTCGCGCAAAAAGAACTGGAAGTTTTGGCGGAGGCCTAAAAGTATCGGAATCTAATTGCGCGCGTCATTAAATAAGTACAAGACTGATATTGAAAATGCAAAGACTTAACCCCGAAGCCCAATTATACATTTTCCACACCGCGGCAGACTGAAATATCATAATTCCTGAATTTTCATCACTCAATGATTTTCCTGCTTAATTCTTAAATTAACTGCTCAATGACTCTTAATTTCGTTACATCTGTGTGCGATATTGCGAACAATTAAAGACTTTAAGACTGAAAACCGTCATGCAATACCTGATTATCTGTGATTTTGTAATGTGATATTCACGTAGGGTTTTACTCATATACATTGATGTTTCAATCAAGTATGTATATTTAACGAAAAGATCTATTTTTTTTAATGTTATATGTTCCTGATACGTGCAAATATATTCTACTTAGCACGCATAACTGCAGAAATCATGAGAGCAATAATAAGATAGAGATAAAATCAAAATGTTTCTGTTAAGCCATTTCGATCATTTTACATATGTAGACTATAAAATTCAACGAGTTTTAAGTGAATATGCAATATATTTTGCGACAACTTTCATTAATGGTGATACGTTATATACTACGATGTTAAAAAAACAAACTTTCTAATTTTCTTTTTTCAATACAACGTTGTTTCGTGGAATGCAGAATGGTCATGAAGAAGTCGTATCTCCGTTTTAGTTCCAAGTTTCAAATGTAACCTAAAGCAATAACAAAATTTCGTTTCGAATGTATTACTGTTTTTGTATTTCAAAAAAAAATATATATATAATCTGCAATTAAATATATACGAGTTACTCTCTGTTGCTTTCCTTGATGCATTCAGTGTTGTGTGTCGTACCATTTTGCATATGACTCCACGTTCCTTCGGGATAAAATGGCATTGATACGCGAAAACAAAATGCAAATTTTGGCGGTTTTGTAGTAAATTATGTAAGATCGAACGCGGCTCCTCAACACTCTCCCGTAAAGCGGACATTCGCATTTCGAAATGCTCTAAAATCTCGTTCCGTTAGCACACACGAACAATCCGCAATCCTAGAGCGATATCGAGTAACGAGCTCAATCCTGTTTTAATTTTACAGCGGAAAGGAGAGCGCAACTAAATAGGAGTCGATCGCGTACTGGATTAGTCGGATCTGGTTTACTAGGGAGAGAACTTTCGACGTAAGTATACCCATGTTAAAACGCGAGGAATGCTCGCTGGTCGAATGTACTCGTTTGAATCGCATGCTTCTCTTACATGTATATTACATGCACCATAAGAAATAATATTTCCTCACATTTCCGGAGAGCGGATAGAGTTCGTTCGTTGCCAATTTAACTTTTTTCTACAGTTTCTTATACGCGCGCGTTATTGTTGTTCGCATTACCAGCTGGCACATAATGATCGGATGGCGAGCGTGTAATTTTGATCTTATTAATTACACCCACGAGTTCCCTCCCACTCGCCGTGTGAGCGATATCGCGTTCATTTGCTGAAAGTAGATTACGATCCCCGGTTTTGACGAGATAATAACAAATAATTGCTCGCCACTGAGTAATTGGTTCTTGAAGACGCAAATGCTATAATTGACCGCTACTTTGTGTGCTTCCTGTCCAACCGTCGTTTGCGTGCTTCTTACTTGCGCACTCAAACAAACGTAGCGAACACAGCAAACGCGCGCCGTACCTCTCGCCTCACCTCAGCCCCATTGTTGTTGTTGCAGAGAGCTTTTAAGTTCGGCATAACCTACCGGAATGTGTCCCGTTTCCGTCCTAAACTCGTTGCTGTGATGATCTTGCACCTCGTGTATATCGTTGGAACGGCAGTGAATGGGGGAGAACATCATGCGGCACGATAAATAATCGATATTCAGGGGAGAAGGAGGAGAAACGTGCGAGAAACGTCACGGCCGGTAATCGCCGGTCGGCACACGCACGTCGAATCGAGGACGTTCTATTGCGATTTCACGTTAAGTTCGAACCAAGTAACAGAGTCTTCCTTTTACGTATTTCAAACGGATTGTACGTATTGTGTATTCTACTGTACAAATATATAATTCACGCGACTGTGTATAAATGAAGCTGTACCTTTTGCGCCGGTCGGTCGGCGAAGGAGCGCGCCGTTCACGAGTCTAGTACAAAAGAGAGTGTTCGCCGCCGGCGAGCCGTACTTGTAAATACGCGTGTAAGGCAAACACACCGCGGCGATTCATCACTCGCGGCGCGACGCGCGCCCTCGTCGTTCTAGCATTTTTACTGCCGTCTCTACGAGTCGAACGATAGACTTGCATTTATTTATATACGTTGCTGTAAATATACCATCTCGCGAGTATTGCACACGTACGTGGGTGTACGCGAACGATGCTGCGACTCGTAATTATGAAATTATCGCGACATTCTCGCGAGAGATCGTTTACTTCGGGAAAGCGCGAGCGATCATTTCGCGTGCGAAAAGAACGCGCGGTGAGACCAGAGACCTTTATTTTTTAAAGGGCGAAGAGGAGGCTCGTGTATAATTATCGCTTGTCCCAAGATTACGAAACGAAAATGATAGTGATAATTTATCGTAATGACCCCCTCCCCCTCGCGATCCCGATGGAACAACCGCGAAACGTGCGTAACCGTTTACGTCAGCCGCGGCTCATAATTCTCGAACAACATTCCTCGATTATCTCGAGGAATGTCCGAGACACTTAGTGACTTCGTACATCGAATTTGACGCTCACCACACACCGGCAGTGGTGATATAAACGCTATCTCGTCCATTAGCATTACGTGTCCTCTCAGGCAGGCGCCTCTGATTGGAAGTTTTTCCACACGGAAGTATCTCCGTTTGCGCGCGACGTAGTTTTGTGTAAGCGTTAACGGCCGAAAAAGGACTGAGAAATTACCTTTAAGGGAAACGACGTATCCGGCGACGCGCAACGCACGCATTTTGTGATAATGAGCGAGCCTTCGGCGGCAGGTTCAAGTGGCGTTTCAAGTAATATCACGGTACACTTTCAACGGCGAGGAGACGGTGAAAGAAACTCGGGGAGGAGAGGAAAGAGGGAAGGAGAGAGAGAGAGAGAGAGGGGGGGAAATCTCCGAAAATGAGTACGGCGGCGTGAATCCGAACACGATAATAGATATCGCGCAATATTCGCGTAATTCCTCCGCGGTTTCGTGCGAATAAACGGAAATGACACGAACGTGTGAGTCGCCAAGTGACGACCGAAGATCGCGTCCGATTTCCCAACTCTTTTTACACTGTCGGATTCGCAATGCTGACGAAACGCCAATTAACGTTTCACGGTGTCGATGTCTGTTCGAGCGAATTTATTGCGAGTAGATATAATGTTCGAAAACAAATTCACGTTATGCGAGATAAGTGATAAAACCTGTTGAGCACAACGTCCTTCATCATCGTCGTCATCGTCGTAGAGGAACGACGGATAATAAAATAGTCGCGCTTGGAAAATTGCGTTATACGAGCGGCAGAGAGAGAAAGAGAGAGAGAGAGAGAGAGGGACGACATCGCGTCGCTCGCAGTTAGCACGCGCGGTGGGGTCCGGGTATGCCAGGCACGTTCGAAATGTCTAGCGAAAGGCGACGTAACGAGCCGGTTCTTGTAGCCGCAAAAAATCGCGGAAGTATCCACGACGCCGTCGCGTTCCGCCGCCGGCCGATTTTCGGACGTCTTTAGGGTCTTTTAGTCATTCCGTTGCGCGCGCGCTCGCTCGCTCGGGCGCGCGCTCGCATTTTTGTACATTATCGAAACGCCGCCGGCCGTTTTACACGGCCACCGTGGACGCACACGTGTATATTCTATGGCACGGCTTTTGTATGTATCGAGCGATTTTATCGAATGAGAGAGTGAGATAAGTTGTGTGAATGTGTGTATGTGTGAGAGAGCCTGCGTCACAACCGCTCATTTTCCCGAAGTAATTATTATACGTGCCCGCGAGGCACAGCGGAAACTTAAGTCATTTGCCTATCAACTGAATCTCGTAGTAAACGAACATTTGTTAATATTGTAGTTAGGACTACACTGTACAAGTATTGATTGTATCTATATTGTGAATACGTAAATATTAAATATTAGCGCATTATTATTATTATTATTATTATCTACTGTGTGTGTTTATCTGCCATTTTTTAATATCCCCCAACATTGTCTCGTCGTGAAGTGAATCACAGGCTCAAAACATTCGATAAAGATATACTTTGTCGACGTGAATCTCTTCTATCTCTTCTATATTGCATGCGTATCGAAAGATTAGAATTATCTCTGGGAAATTTTTCATAACATTCGCTAAATATACCTCAAACACGTGCGTGTCAGAGATTACAGTCGGGTTTCGCGCGAGCTCGCCTGATTGTTCACGAGAGACAATCCGTGTGTCCGCGTATAATCAAAAAACCACGCACAGTTAAAAAGATGCGATTGTACGCAGCTGCGCGAATGACCCGCAGAATATAAATTGAATGATGTAACGAGCGAGAACGCGAGAAAATCGAATCTGATCGTCTCGTCGAACGGGTAATCCTCGGTTCCGCGATCCGTCGATAGTCCATCACGGCGTCGAACGCGTTAATGCCGTGAATACCGAGAGAAATCGAGAGAGCGAAACCGGCGGTCGCGCGTTACCACGACACGCAGTCACGCGTAGATTACACGTGATATCGATCGATCAGGTTGGAGAAACATACCTCTCGATCGGCCGGCCGCTTCGCGTCGAGGAGCTACTCCCGTTCCGGACATTTTTCTTCGCGTTCACGAGGACGTGTTTCACATCACGATCTCGTTTCCCTCGTCCGCTTGCAAAATCCTGCCACGGTGCACCTGGCGCAAAAGCGTTTCATAGCGTGTGTAAAATCGATTGTACTCGTCGAACCCCGAAAAATTTAAACGCAAATGAGACGGTAATTTTGCAAACTTAAGCCGGACACGGACTTTTTGCGTATTCTCGTAACGTCAACATATCGTAAAATGGTATGAATAAATAATCAATTCACCCCTCCGCTTCTAGCTTTTTCATATCCAACAATGTCAGGTGGGTCACGGATGTTTGTCGTTCTAAAAAGTGAGTCGCGGCTTACACAAGCTTGGGAGATTCTGCTCTATAATCAAACACACGCTATTCAATCGAGAAGTAATTAGAGAACCTCGACTGCGACGCGCTCTTTTTTTTTACTGGACGCCATCTTGTCGCAAGAAACAAGATTGATACCTCGATCTGCAGCACCGAGTGTCATAAATATCGCACTTAACGACCGTGATGATGCGATTCTGCGTTAACGCATAATTTCCGTCACCCGGACGTAATAGTCGTATAATAATTACACAAATATACACCTGTCGTCAAGCGGAGGAAACTCGGCGATTACTCGATAATTTCTCGCCTCCATCGAGAATCAAGGCGAGGTGAGACGAGAATTCGAACGATGACGCGGCCGATTCAATCCGCGAAACGAGCGAGCTTGGTCGGTCCGTTACCAGCGACGCGTCCAATAATAGTCCCTAGCGCCGTTTCCGCGCGCTCGCGCGACGGATTTCCGCGTGTCGCGCCGTTTTCCCGCCGCGAAGCTGCGGGACGAAGTTGCGCAAGGGGGGAACCGGGAGAGCATAAATGCATATACTTAACGACTTTCGAACGCGCCCTTTCACCGAATTCGAACGCGTTCGTAAGCGGTCGTCTCGCAGTCGAATGCCTGCGCCGTGACGCGCGTTCGCGCCTCCGTTTCAGATACACGCACAACCTGTACCAAACTGCGGATTAGGATCAAAATTGGATTGGATTTTGACCAATCAGAGCGAAGTTCACTAACTTGAGTTTAGTAAACTTTGCTCCGATTGATCGAATTTCGTTCCAATTTCAATCCTAATTCGTAGTCTGCCACGGGTTTAAGATTAGTCACAAAAAGTTTGCGACACTTTTTTCCATGAGTTTTTCGTGTTTCGTATCAAACAGAAAAATATGTCTCCTGAGAAGTGCCAAGAAACAAATTTTCCTATTGGCCACGGGATGCGATCCTAAATTTATGAAAAATATGGTATTAGAACCGTTTAGTGACTGACCATATCTTGCCGTATCGGTGAACTCCCGCACGTTCCATCGATTCTCCACGTACGACGAAAAAGGAGAGGCTGGCTCGACCTTTCCCGACGATCGTCCTCGCGCTGATCGTCCGACGGTCCCCTAGCGACTACGCCATTGCGATCGCGGGGTGCCGGCGGCACAGCACGCCGTGATATACGGTGCCGTCGCTGAACTTCCCGGAGGGAGCGTCTCGTGACGTAAAACGATTCTCTTTTGCATACGGTTGGTCATCGTTGGAGCTGTTCGACTCGCGTACTACGGCGAGAGTTTTTGCCTTGTGTATCTGTCGCATGTTTGTAAAGCACGACTCGTTTCGTTGAAGAGCTAGGCTTTTTATACATCGTCTCCGGCGTAAAACGTTTGTAAACACGTTGAGCCTCGGAAACGCGGAATTTACAAGTATCTTATCAGGTACCATGGATTTATTTCGCGCTATTGTCGTCTTTTTTTCTCGCGTACACTCTCGACTTGTTTTCATTCCGGAGCGTGATAGAAAGTTGTCACACCCGCTCGATCAACCATCAGCTGAACAGCGGACGCTCCGGATGCTCGCGTCTACTAAATGTACAGCGTGAACGCCGAAGGAATTTTCCAAACGTGCGAGTATTCTGCAATGTGAACGTCGGCAATAGTCGGACGTACATAGACACCGTACACGTCGTAGCATGAAAATCGCAACACACGCGAGAAAGCGTCTCCGTGCGGAATACGAACGGCCGATTTGAATGCAAGCGGCAGTTAGCCGATTCTACGACAGGTAACCAACCGACACGCGATCGGACCCTCGGCCGTCATTTAACACGGCGTACTGTGCCTAGGGAGGCGTGTGCGTATGTGTATGCGCGCAGTACCTTCGCGCGCCGCGGCCGGCCGAGTGCGCGACAGTCCAATACGAGCGTTCGCGCAGTGCGCGCACCAGCAGTTCGTCGTGGAATACGACGCGTCCGTTCGAGCACAATCGACGATGATCGACGTCGGCCCACGAAGTCCCCGCGTCTCTCGTCCGCCGCAGTCCCTATCGTCGCACGAATCGGCCCCAGACGCGCGTCGTAAACGAACGTATATACACATACACACACGCGCCAGTGCGGGTTTGTAATTCCGCCGGCGGTGTTCTTCGGGTCGCCGTCGTGCTCTCGATCGACTCGCGTTCGGACGATTTAACGCCGCGCTCCGCCGCCGATCGACGAAACCGAGAGTCCGGAGTGCGGTCGCTTTCGGAGGCAACGTCGTGCGGACAACGCGAGAAAGAGCGAACGGGAGAGACGATTCGGATTCCGCGCGCGCGATCAATTGTCGTCTGCGCACAGTGCGTCGTCCCGACGGTTATCAGACGCTGTTATTTGAACTCGCGCGTACCGTTCTCGTGCGAAGTCACATCGTGCCTCGACGATGCTCGACGGGCGCGACGAATCCAGTGCCTTGGCGGTTCGATGGTGAGATCGGCGATCGATTCGACCCGAATGGCGACGTAATGCGACGGCTACAATGAACGTTCCGATCGTCGCAGGGGACATTGTCGACGACGGCGGCGGCTTCCAACCTCGATTCATTCGGGTAAGTGCCACCTCGTACGTCTGTAATTTAATACCGCCGAAATTTCACGGTCTCGTAATTTTGAATCAGCAATTTTATCGCGCGCGCACGCACGCGCTCGCTCGTCAAGGACGGCCATTAATGTTTCGTCCGTACGGGCCGCTCCGCGGAATTCCCTCGGAATTCCGGGTGTGACGATCGCGCGTCGATGGTTTCCATCGAATCATCATTCGTCGGACGGTCGCCGTGGAAAATCGCGCAGCTCAGTACTTTCACTTTCGCTTCTATCTAGCGGGAGCATTCAGGGTCGCATTCGCCGTTAAACGTTGTCGTCGTCTGTTCCCGAACTTCGGATTTAACTCTTCGACCTTACGCGAATTTCGCCCGTTGTCGCGTGTCGTGGCGTTTTCAGCCCCGAATACTTGCCTGACCCCGCGTGATCACTCGTGACACGGTGAGCGCGGCAGGAAGCGCGCTTAATCGAGACCCCTGAGACGAGTGAACGAAATACACCTAGCCACGTCCGAGACAACGATGAGGAAGGGAGCGAGACGAGTTAAAAGTCGATATTTATTTATACGACGCTCACATCATACATAATGAGCATAAGGTAACGAGGCAGATGCGATATCACTATGTAAAGAAACGCGTGACACATTAAACACATGCGTGCGTGTCGCAAGTTGAAATTCGTGGGGCGACACGATCAGGGACGATATATCGCGCGATGAATTCACGTATCTCGCGAGATCCTTGGGGAAATAACGCGCGTTACGACCGATCGATAGCCAGCGAAAGCCGTCTCAATCAAGCGGAACATTCTCGCGGAAATGTTTATACCTGTCCCTTCGCGTAAGCGTGAAGGAATTTGATAAAAAAAAAACAGGCGACACCGGAATTCTTTTTCCTCGTTATTACGCCTTATCGGAGGCGAGATACGGTGTCCTATACGGTGAACAACAAAGATACCGAGCGCGTTGAAATGCCGTTGTTCTAGGAGGGTTCCGTGAGGGTGACGATGCGCCGCTGCGCTATCTCTATTATCGTGGAATAAATAAGAGATAACGACACCTGTTGTATTCGGAACGACTTTTCCTCCTCAGCACGAGACACAAACGCCATATTAGTCGTGTGTGCTCATTAACGTCGCATTAGGACCGATAACGATGAATCATACCTTTGGTCGATGTTACCCTCTGGTTATTATTATTATACATATAGAAACGTAATATTATATATGCATAGAAACGTCTCCGTGCGATAAAGTTCGTCAGTCAAAAATTTCGAGTTTGCAGATTACGCGAAAAAAAATATCAAACTCGAAAGTGGAATTTAATTCGAAGCCTGTTTCGTTGCGCACCTAACTAGTGACCTTTAAATTTAATATATGCGCGAGAGCTTTGCGTTAGTTTTCACTTGATGTTTAGACGAAGTAAATGAACAGTGAATTTTGATATCGCGATAACGAGATTGTAACGCGTCTGCATGCTCGCTGCAACGCTCGCGCGGCTCTAAGCTTCATCCAATTCGCGTAATTGCTTTAACAAGGTGCTGCGCATCGCCAAAGCACGTGCCCATTGTTATCCGTATGTTCTTAGGTACACGCGCGCTCGTCTTCCTGCACTTCTTCTTCTGCGTACAGGCGATGAAATTATACCTGCGTATGGTCAGCCTTCGATCAAATGCCAAATAACTAGTGACACAATTCTTTATGCTTATATTTCACATATAAGGAATCGCGTCACTAGTTATTTGGCAACAAGTATTCAAGCAGCGAGAAGGCAGGAGATACTAATGAGTTATTAATACGGAGTATCGTTTGAGAAATCGACGGTCGTCTCACGGTCGCGCGTTGAATATGAAGCCGGCGTCCGGCTATCATATCATAATGTCACGCTGAAATTCTAACCGGGCATGAAATTATAAGCGTCTTAACCGCGTGTGAATCGCGGTTAACAGATTACTTCTACTTGGGGCAGGGGGGCAAGAGGGAAGACTGAGTCCGAGAATAATTCAGACAGTCCTGTTCGTCGCGGAACGCCACGTCGTTATAAATTACGATTCTCTCCCTCGTGGGACCATCGATCCGCGTCATCGCACGCGGGTAGGTTCGCGTAGGCGAAGAACGAATTGAGAAATCCCGCGGTGAGGAAAAGCGGCATTGCGTGTACAATCGCTTCTGACGGTTAAACGACGCATGTACGTCAACTGCGCATCTATTGGACATCGACCCACGAAAGAAATACTTGACGTTTAACCCGCGAACGCATCATCGCGTTATCTGAGGGTCTCTTCGAGACGCATCGCGGCCTGACGCGAAAGCAAATCTCGCGCGTTGATCCGCACCTGTCGTACAATCGTGTCGTGCCGATTTTAATTTCCAAGCAAACGTGTGGAGACAATCCCTTGACAACTCCGTATCTCTCTCATTATCTGAAAAAAAAACGAGGCGATTCAGCTCGCTTATCGTGGCGAGCCTCGCTACACCACCTGTTCGCGGAGATAATTGCAACGCGCTCGAGTCGCGGAATAATTTTTCATCCCGAGAGGAACTCGCCGATCCCTCAGCTCAGCGTGATTTACGTATCACCACGGGAATCTACCGTAGAGAACCGATTATTATAACACCCTCCCAAGCAAATCCGACTGTTCATCGCTCCCCGTGGCTTTCTCGCGCTCGTCCCCGCGGGTTGCGTTACGCGCGAGAGGGTTGAAGAGGAGGGTCTTCTCGTTGAACGGCCGCGAAGGTTAGCCTCGTTCGAAAGTGGAGTACGCGCGCAAGGTCGGCGGCCGGCCGCGTGCCTCGCTCGCGCGTCGTCGCCGGGTCGCACTCCGGGTCGCGGCGAACGTATACACAGCGATCTCCTTCTCCCCCGCCTTTCCCTCCTCTCCGTTCGTCCGTATCGGGAAAACGGGAGTAAACTCGGGCAACGATCGCGCTCCGGCCGCGACCGGAATACGCTCGAGCGAGTACGCGCCTCCACCTTCGGGACCGGAAATCGCAGGATGCGTAACGCACACCTGTTCGTCGTCTCTTCCTGTCTCGTTTTCCGCGTTGCTCATCGGATTTGCGCGCGTCCTTGGCTTCTTGTCATCTGTCAGCGCACTCGTGTGAGGAGACGACCGTTCGATTCGATTACGTGACTTCCAGACACCGTTGATACGAAATAATTGGATAATTCGGATGTTCCGTTGCGAGGAATAGATATATATGTGATGCAATTATTTTCACATTGACCGGCGAGATGGCGAATACTATTTGGATAGATCGTTCGAGTATATTGTTTGTTGGCACAATGAGCCGTGAACAAGCGGTAGTTTTAACCGGGGACGGCCCGAAATTTGAATACGAAGGATCCCGGCATCCATGCGTAACTGTAACGGACGTCGTGGAATCTTTAATTTCCGATATAGCCTTTCTGCGGTATCGTGTTTGCTGTTTACCGCATCTGCAATTGTGTGGATATGTTAATTGGAATTACCGTCGATATGTTGTCCGTGTATGCGAGTTAGCTAGCTCTCGCCGCCCATTATATCGTAATTATGTAGGCATGCTAATTTAGATTTGCATTTGGATTCCTAAGCTCTTCGTATTCAAATTTCGGAGGTCAGTCTTCGCCTCCTGAATATTTCCGTTTCCATGGAATCGCTCTTCAATTAATAGTTTTATTTCGTATTAATATCGTAAGCGATGTGACGTTTAATGGAAATTTCCATTAGGCTATCGGTGTTTTTCCCCGCGTCGAAGGAGGAATATGAATAAAAGCGAACGCTGCGGCGGCGGGATCGTATTAACGTTAACGCGAATAAGATTCTACGTACGCGCGAAATCATCCGCGACCTGTGGAATTCGCGGTACGCCGGAATCCGTGATGCCACTCGTCCGCGTCATACGACGAATATAGAAGCGAACATTGAGAAATAATTGTAGAAATTATATATGTATATATACGCGGAAAAAAGTTCATCTTAAATTAACGACAGATGTTGTCATACATAAGCAAGAATATTATAATCTTCTTAGATTTTCTGTACTTGATTTGATTGAATCTCCGTTGACGCAAATATTACTCGCACTCACAATTCAAGACTAAAAGCGAACGCAATATATCTTTGTAAAGAAATATCACGAATTAAAATCCGTCTAGAGAGCGAACGGGAGGATGTGTGGACGCGAAATTAGATGTAACATCGGAGATCCGGCGGGTTAATCGCGGACGTGCGTGTGCATTCAGGAAAACCAGAGAAGGGCAGGTTCTTTGTCCGGTCGCATTCGACACGACGAGTCATCAACGAGGCGAGCACGTCGCGACGGCAATTACGAATCGATGAGTCGGCACGTGCTTCCTCGAACAAGTTGGCTGACTCGATTTGACAATGGACACGGACTACTCGAAGGGCCCGTGCTCGTCGGTCACGTGCTGTCGTCCCTCTCAATGTCGCTCTTTCTCTTTCCGTCTTTCTCGAAAGTGTAATTGAGTAAGGGGAAGTTAAACAGGACACCACCTTCTACTTTCGCGACGCGGTAAAAAAGCCGGAAAGCTAGTATTACATCGGCTTTTTAGACAAGCTTATCGATTTCGCTCGCGAAGCGTTTGAAAAATCCGTTGTCTCTAAGCGACGACACTCTCGGCCAGCCTCGGTGGCCGTTTACCGCGCCGGTGCGAGACAACACGGTGGGTGCACACAATAGAAAGTGAGACGACGTGCGACTTCTCAGCACCCCGCACGATCGAGCGTTCTAATAACGTATTCCGGCGGTGTTGCTCGCGTGAGTCACGCGCGCAGCTGTCGTCCCTTCCGGTTCTTCCGGACGCCGGAGACGCCCGGACTCCTTGGCGTCGTCCTATTCCTCCTTCTCCTTTTCTTCCCTCTACGACCGCGGTGAGTGCCGAACGAAACAATCGTGACTCACGTGTCCCCCGTGCGTAATCGGCGACACGCGCGCGCGTCTCTAAACGCGAAGCACGATTCGCCTGGTGGCCCGACGTTAACCTTGCCACGGTCCTCGATTTTACCGCGCACTCGAGGCCTCCGGGCTCGTAACAACGACCCACATTCCCCCCTGTCATCAAAGGTCAGGTGGAAGGTGGTTTCCATTCGGCGGTGCAGGTGAAATTGCAATTCTTCACGGACCCCGTCAATCGCGAAACCCGCGATTTACGGTTCGGCGAAGGTCCACACAGTGATTCTTTCTCTTCTCACATTATAGAAAGAGAGAGAGAGTGTGTGTGTGTGTATGTGTGTGTGTGTGTGGGGCGATATGACGTACCTGGCGAGATATATAAAAAGTGTCGAGCTAAACGCGACGATCCGCGACGACGTGTCGTAAAGAGCCGAGGCTTGTTTACGACGCAGAGCGTGATATTTCGCGCCGGATCGTTTAGGGCGCGTCGCGATTATTACGCGTGAATTTATTCGCGAGCAAATTTTATTTGCCGGAGTGCGATAGGTAGAAGTCGATCAACTCTTTCGCAAGCGGGTTACGTAAGTTTGTGACTGCGCGTTTTCCGAGTTAGCAGCGGCGACAAGTGTTGTACGTACTTTTGCCGCTTTTTACAGACACGGCAAATTTTTATGATCCACTCCAGAGCGGTGTATTCGAGAGGCTCGCGTACGCGTTAACGGGTGGCGGAAAAGTCAGCCGCTAGTTTCGTCGTGCCCACCTGTTGTGTGTGTGTGTGTACCTTACCTGGGTAAACTAATCATCGCGCGAGCGCCTTTCTCTCAACACGCCGTTCTCTCGTCTCGCCGTCACTTCGTACCGTCAGCTTTCCATCCCAAAGCGACTTTCGATTTGCAACACGGAACAGATTTTACATTTTGCACCATGCGCCGACTTCGCGGCCACTTCAACGCCGAAACCCGTGTGAGTTCCAGCGAATGAATCGAAGGCGTGTCATCGATCGGAAACCGAACCCCGGAAACGAACAAGAGAGCGATTAATTGGCCATTGAACCCCATAAAGGGTTCGGGTTAAGACTGGGAAATGTATTCAGAACTTCGGTTTCTCGAAATGTGGAATTTCCGAATTTTCGGAACATCACCGAGAACCCCGGTAACTTGTGCAAACAAATGACAGTAGTAACACCCTTAGTTCGGATCTATAGTTTTCTCTTATTATATTTTTATTCCTTTATTATCATTGTCGTGTTAGGGCGATTTATACATAAAGAAATCGAACAGGCACTTCCTGAATTCCGGATTGGGCTACTTTGACTCCGCGTCTTTTGTGCAGCGCATAAAAGCGACGACAGTCCGGCCTCGTCAGCCTGGAACGTCGAAGTGCAAATATTTCTGCAGAGCCACCTTGGTAGAAAAAGGTCTCGCAACCATCTGTCGTGTTCATCTCGCGATCATCAACAGCGGCCGAACGAATGCCGCGAGGTTGCGCGTTCTCAGGACTGGCAATGGTCACGAAGTATTCCGAATAGTACTTGAATCGCAAATACGAAGTAACGGCTAATACAAATCTTGCATCGCGGAAACGATCGTCAAGTAGCAGTTTGGTCGCATGTAACGAACGAAATGAACGATACTTATTGTGATGTACTCGGAAAAAGAATAAGAAATAACGATCCATTTGCGTTATTCGATTATGCATTCGGTTACTTTTGTGCCGGAATATCGCGTAGAATTGCTTGTGGATCCTCGTGCAATTTCAACAATGCTTCGGCGTTCGCACGACATTTGCAATCGTGTGATGCTGACGGTAGTGCGTCTACTTTATGTCATGACTTTGATTAGTGCCACGCTAGATTAGCGGTAATCAAAAAACGGCATTATCATCGCATGTTTCCTTACGCGTTGAGCAGCCTATCACGTCGTTCGCTGGTCTCGCAAAAACGTTAATTCGAGCTTGGGAATTCACGTTGAAATATTTAACCTTCGAGAAACAAAAAAAGGACTATATTACCACAGTGTAATCTTCGCAATGACTTGCGTCGTAATCACGTTATGCCAATTCGGCTACTTCTCACGGTGAAACATGCTAATAATAAATGTTTGTATCAAAAACTGTCTCCAGTCTTTCTTTGCAGTTATCTTTTCGTAGCCTGACGTTTTCACTCGCGTTGTGTAACGAGAAATATAACTTTTGAATTAGAAATTAAAATCATCGTCTAAGCGAGGTGAAATCGTAACATATCCTGCCGATCACATAATCATTGGCAGTTAATTTCTACAAACTCGTTTTTTACAAACTTAAGACGACTATTAAATCAACGGTTTTCTACGATTAAAAACAAGACGAAAATCTAGAGTTAACTACTTCAAATTTTTTTGTAGAAATACTGAATATTTTTCATAATATTGCTTAACGTATAACACATCAGATTCATTTAATTTCGGTCAAGCGCGCGCAATTATCTTATTTACGGAAAGAAGTAAATGTGGCAAGTTTTTGAACCGAACACGCGTGAATTTTTCTAAATGTAATTTTTCTCCTCTCGGGAAAAGAAACCGAAGAAATTCGCGGGAAAATGGAAAAACTCCCGGTTTTCCTTAAGACTATAATTAAAATATTGAAATCTTTCCGTAAAAATATGAAAAGCGCTCATTTGTTCCACGATTGAAGTGTCACCTGTCATGCACCTCCTTTGAGGATACCGGAGATCCGGGGACATTTCCTGAAGACGAGGGGGGACCGTGGTCGCACCGTACCACAATCACGCGGTGAAGCGTGCGGTACCACGCTCGCCCCTTTCTCATCCTGCGGACGCTCTCGTCCGCGGCGGGTCCCGCGTAACAGGCCCATCCTCGTGAACCGGGTCCATCCCTACTCCCCGTCTACCCTTTCTTTTTCCCTTTCGCCGAGCTGTACCGACCGTGGCCGACTCGAGCCGAGCTCTAGGCCGCGGTTGATGGATCGTCTACGTCGCGATCGGGAAGTCGCGTTCGCCATCGCGTCGGTCGCGTCGTCATCGTGAGTCCCAAAGCGAAATTCGCAACGTTCAAATCGTCGTTTCCGCAGTGACGAACTCCGCCAACATTCTTGATTGCGTCTTCGAAACGCCCGCCCTTGACAATAGCTGTTCGTTCTGCGCGCACTCCGCTGGGAAATAGTTCGGACGCCACCGCGAAGAAGCACCGCCGTCTTCCGCTCGGTAATTCTCTCGCGACTCCTCGGGATATCGCGAATCATCGTACGTAGACAGTGCGCGTAATTTCGTTTCACTTTTTTCCCCGCGGAGGGACGTTTTCGTGAGGACAGAGAGCTGCTCGCCGTATCGGTATTCGTGGACGAAAGCTGTTCGCACTTCCGGTCGACCGTGCGAACGACGCGACCGCGAGCACTCCGTTGGAAAGCCCGCGGCATTCCAGAGAATTCCGACGAAGACGACGACGGCGACGAGGCGCGTTTGAATCCTCGTCCTCCGGGGACGTACGGCGAGGAACGTGCGGACGCGGATCTCAGCCGAGGACACGGATCGATCAGTGAACTCGGATACTCGCGGTTCGCCCTGGCGAACGGACGCGCGAAAGATGCTGATACTTCCGGACATAAAACTTCAGGTAAATCGTTACGGCTAAATCGTCGCGGTGGAGCGTGTCCGCGTGATCGGAACTGGCGAAACGCCGTTAACGCGGACGCTTTCGCGAAACCTGCGAACTCTCTTGAGGAGTTTCGGTAAATTTTTTCAGACGCGCGAAAGTGAACGAATTGGCAAAGTAGTGGGACAAAGTTTGCCAATGATTCTCGAGACGCTCTGATAGTCCAATATTTTTGATTCGGTCGATGCAAAGTTCGTTCCATTTTTCCATCAGTTCTTTGCTAAGAAAATCCCAGAATTTCTACGACAGCAGGATCATGCAGCTACCGCAGAGGCGATTAAGTTACAGGTCGTCGAATAAAACAGCGCGTACTTAATTGATTATACTTAAAAAGAAATAAATATTATATATACATTTTGGCTAAAAAACATCAACCCAGTAATTCGGTTCGTTGATTATCAAATCCTTTGCAATAAAGTTAATTGTGTACACACGAAAAAAGACTCGGTTCCTGCAACTGAATAGGGATCAAATGAAAACTCGGTGACAAGAAATGACAGTAATAACAATAATTTTATTGATCCCGAACGATTTGTTGGATAAAGTAATACAATACAAAATTAAAAAATTTTAAATGAAGAATGAATCAGTATATCTCTCATACTTTCTACGATTCATTATATATCTCTGTTACTCACAACTGAGAACATTCGTGTGAATATTCAGTTGCGTTAAAACTCGGTTGAGACAACTGAGAGAGCGACTGAATGGAAAGCTGCTACAAGAATCTTTCTGTCGACCTACGACCGAGTTTTCGTTCGGTCCAACGGAAAATTCAGTTGCACCAACGGAATTGTTGTTCATTCCGCGCATACTTGTGCTGAAAATCCGAGTTTTCGCAACACATACGGCTGAAAAACATATTGTCGACAGCCCGACCTAGGATCTCTCGCTTGAGATTTCGTCGTGAACTCACGTTCGCGTACCATAAATTATGCGGGTAACAATGGCTCGAATTGGGGCGAGTTGCGGAACACTCCGGGTCTACCGCGGACCCAACCTTTACCACCGGCGGGTTAAATGCCTCTCAGTGCATCCTCAATACAATTCCCTTGTGTGTATCATAACACACGCGCACACACTCTTTCGCCATGCACCTTTCGCATCGCCTTTCTCCCTTCGGTCGGTTCCCTCGTGTGGTAATATGTCGAGCGTGCGATGATCGCGAAGGACGCGACAGCCTTGAAGTCTTGGGACGTGCCGTTTCTAATTAGACCGAGGTGTAAACCGGAACGATCCTGCCTCTCGCGACGACCCATAAATAAATTTCTTCTTTCCTTCCTCCTTATTTCTTTTACGATCACGAATTCTCCCCGGTCGTTCGGCATCTGACAGATCGATCGATCGAACGATCGACTTCTACCGTATATTTATGCTTTCGCAATCTCAAGATACGATCGTTACCGTCACTTGGCTACGGTGAATTAATCGATAGACGCGATCCACTCTTATTCAAATTACTTCGCCTTTTTCATAGAGCCGTTTGAAATTATTCGTAATTATTAGGAGAAAATTACAAGTGGCAGGCGGGAACGTGGATCCACGGGAGCTTCTGAAAGTCGCTTCATTCCAAGGCGCCAAGGTATTTCGATCTGACGCCAATTAGCTCGAGATTGAATTAAGATAGTTGAGCTGCGGCAGAGATTCGGCTAAACCGATGATTAATAATGAATGCCGAGGAGGTACGGATTATCCGATGGGGGCTAAACCGTGGATTCTGATTGTCGGCGAGTTGCATCAGAAGCCGATCGGCTTTAATAGTAACGGTGATTCTCTCGAAATCCGTGCTAGATACATAAACGCGATAGGAACCTGCAGCAGCGTCCTCGCATCGATGAAGCGTGTGCATCTTCTCAGCTGGGATTTTCGATTCGTATTCCGCCACGTACGCATCGTCGCTACATCATTTATTCTCTCTCTCTCTCTCTCTCTCTCGATCGCGTTCCCCTCGGACGTTCTCCGTGGCGGCGAAGTAAACCGCGCAGCCAGCCGGGCATTTCCAACTTACATACTACGTAATTTCAATTACAACGTAGCCGGCGTTTAATACTTCGGAGTCATCGACCGGCTAAAAATGCGCGTGAAACGCCTCGACGCGAAGCAGTTCGTCGGACGTACTTCGTTGCGTTTCCTGCTGCGTGATGTCCGTATCAGCTTCTGTTACGCCACGTTAAAAGCGCCGGCGAGCACGAAGGGCGACGCCCTTGCTCGCGGATTAGCGAACCGAACGAACGAGCATCCCGATACCGCGCCGGTATCTCGATACCTGCGCGCACTTGTTGTGGATCGAGTATTCCTCGTAACGGAGTACTCTCAGCTGTGTATCTCGTAGAAATAGGATAATCATATTCTTTCGTATGTGCAGTTGCGATAACAGTTCTCTGCTTTAGGAGAAATAGAAAACGGAGAGAAAATAGAAACGACATACACTCATGTTTTTTATTCTTCCCGATCAAGATAATTACGTTACTTTAGTTATTTATCGATTGTATGGGCGTATAATATTTTCGTATTCATAAATATTGTTTGATTGAATAATAATCAAGTGAGACGTGGCGTAGCGTTATTATTAAACAATGGTATTTAGGGCATCGAGGTTCTAATGCGATAAAGCGATAAGCAGGTAAATCCAATTTGACGGGAAGTAGGGCGAGCTGGAAAAAATTTCAGGAATCCATGAGGAGGGCACCGGCTTGACGAATTTATCTTCCACGCAACGCTCCGGGAACTCGAAACGCGCGTTCCGAGAGAACGTACAGCTCCATAAACGCGACCTACGGCCCGTGAATGAGCTGGAACGCCGCCGTTGATAATTGCAATTTTACTCTGCGAACAAATTGTGTCCTTGTTACCGGAAGAGGAAAGTGGGCCCCGATCGGGGGCGCGTGCACAATTAGACATTCCCGCCGTATACGTGGTAAAAGCGGTTATGTGTTCACGTAGTGCCACGTATAGCGAGGGAAAACTGCATGGAATCTAGCTCCGCACGCGGTGTTATGCCAGTCGTGAGTTTGCGGGGAAATTTCTCGGTGGATATTTCGTGCATACCGTACATCAGATCGCCCGCACGACTTTCCCTCGTGCGCGTCTCGTGAAATTCTCATCGATTTTTCTGGACCCTCGTATGTGTAATATTCTTGATCAAAATATTCAACTTTCTAGGTTTGAAAATGTACTTGAAGTAAATTTGATGAACTTATTACGATGAACTTATACTTGCGGATATATAAACTTATGAAATATTTCAAAGGAAAATATCATAAGTTTATCATGAGTACATCGAATTTATTCACAATATATTCTCGATCCCACTAAGTTTAGTACTTCAATGAAAAATATTAAAACTTCTAATAAAAAAAAAACTTCTATATACTACTTTTAATAATTAATAACTCAACATTTTGCATGGTTGTTTGCAAAATGGTAGAGGACTCTTTTGCTTACGTTGATCTAAACTACAAGTATATGACGGTTGGCACGGCTTGCGTCAGACACTTTGTATATTCCAATTAATCGAGTTTACCCTTTCTTCGAGCTTATAATATTCTTGAAAATAGACAGAAATTCTTCTCTTAAGTAAATAATAATGAGGTAATATTTGTGATGGGTATATTTAAATCGTCGAGAAACTATCATCGAGAAAACATTCTTCGTTTGGGATAGCCATTACTTAAACGAGGAAACATAAACGGAGTAATTGCTTCTCTTTACAGTACAAGTAACATGTTTCTCTCTGTGTATTGGTACGTTTTTCAGATCGCGTGCGCAAGCGTGATTTCTTCGCAACCGTTTGCCGCGAATTTTACGCTCGGCGTCGTTAGCTCGCTCCTCGTCATCCCGCGTAATGTTCCCTCGCGTTCTGTCTAGGATTCCTCAATCTAATCCTTTAACTGTCGGCCACGCGCATCCCTTGATCACCGTGCGCAGCGGTCAAGCCGAGAATTCAACGAGTTGACAGTCGTGATCGATAGGCGCCGACGCACAGAGTTACGAGGTGTTCGGATTTATAATCGATCGGTGCGCGCGCGGCGTCGCGCCGTCGTGGCGACAGGTGCGTGTTACGGGGCCGTGAAAAATATGAACGTATCTTATTTCCCGTTCGTCCTGCGGCCCGTCCGTTCGACTACGTCTATGGCATTCGAGAGAGGGTGGGGATCATTCGCTGCGGATACCGTTATCGAGTGCTCTTTCCACCTCCTCCTCTCTCTCTCGCTCTTCCTCGCTCCGTGTCGGCGTGTCTTCTCGCCGTGTTCCTGGACCACGCGCGAGAGATCGTATTGGTATCGTGTATCCCTTCGGGGATTCCTCCTGTCCCAGACGTCGTCCGACATCCGCGTCCTCGATCCTTCCGTTATCGCCGATATAATTAAATCATTCCGGAGCGACAAGTTGTCCAGTCAGATTACGGTCACGGTTATTATCGTTATCGCGTACATTGCGAGCTTGTAAATCTGCTCTTCGTCGGCTTTGTAGGATCGAGTCTTTCGGATCCAAGTAGGAGGCCCCAGTCTTCCTTTCGAAAAAGGAAGAGCGTGAAAGAGCGCGTTGTCACCTATCGGTTCCGCGGAGCCGCTTTTACACGGGCGTGCTTCTCGTCGTGCGTACGCACATACGTGTATGAGGATCGCGACGAGGGAGAGAAAGATAGAGAGAGAAAAAAGTCATCGTTATCCTCCCCACTATTATTTACGGAGTTTCTCTCCTTTCACCGAGCGCTGTGCGTACACGGGACCCATATTCCGGCGACCTCCTCGCGATTAGTCGCCGGGCAGATACGACGGTGGCCGGCCGCGAGTTCGACGTGTTCCCCAGGGGTTGCGTCGGTAAACATTGAGAAGTCGTTCCACGAGAACCGTTCCGTGAGTGAAAATCCGCGAAAAAATTCCGCGTGTGGACATCGCCGGGGAGATACGACGCTCGCGTCTGAGAAGGGCTCGCCGGTGAACGCCGGTAGATAAGGTAGCTTGGGTAGCCGATAATTGGGCGAAACTACCGCTGAAAATTTCAAGACGATCGTCGTTGAACGCGATCGCGACGATCAACACGGTGTGCGGGATAAACAAATAAGCAGCAAGCGCAAGATTTCCGTGTAAAAATGTAATCGCGAGACGCACGCGCGCCTCTTTGTTTGATCAATTTGGCCAGACAAGGTCTCCGCAACGAGGCCGTATAAATTTCAACCGGAATGAATTAAGAGCAGCATTGGGCGTCTACGCGCAACCTACGCGCATCGAACGTACATGTAGACGGTGTTACGCAATAATGAGTTAACCGCGCGCGGTGTCATTGTTCTGGGAGAATGGGCATTATGCTGCGCAGGAAATTACGAAGATGCAAAGTTTCGCAAATTACACGTTGTGCACAGCATTATTTTCACACATGACGATTTATGCGTCCCGCGTATGATTTATGCGTTAAAGCCGGTTGATTGAAATTGTTGGCGGAATATTAGTTTACGCGTTTTACCGCAGCGGTTTTTTCACAACTGTTATTCTCGAGATCACTCTAGTCGCATCTGCGCTTACACTCGCGGTTGCTTGTGTTACCTGGACGGACCGATATAAAGAGAAAAGAAACAACGGTCGCTCTCCATTGCGCAATCATTCCAATTGCGTATGAATTCACGTGCAGCACTTCATCCGCGTGCGATACCCGAGAACCCGTCATTTTACGGCAGTGGCCTGCCTTTTTACGACCCAACTTAGATTACACACCTGACGGAAGTGTACCGTCCGCGAACAACAATGATAGTCTCCGCGCGTACAACATACGCAATTTCAGCGATCAAACCCGTAAAGAGAATCGCGTCGTGTCATGTCATTATCTCCGCATTCGAAGAGCGTGTATCGCACACGCTACTATTTCGATTAAGCGTTCGACGTGATTGCGCGACGTTTTCTTCGGCGATTGAAAAAAAAGTTTCCCCCCGCCCGGCACGCTTTCGTCGCGCGCGTCGAGACGATGCGAGTGGATCGCGATCTGACCTATACCAATAAACGGGGAACCGCTGTACCCCACGGCGAACCGTTGCTGTTTACGCACGAACGCGCAATATCGGATTTAGTCCACCGATACCGATTCTCCGGTCGCCTATCGGTGTCTTCGATTCGCCTGCACGGCAAACAGTTACGCGACCGGCCGGCCGGCTACTGGGCCGCGAGGTTTAATAACGCGCGAGTTACGGTAGATTTAGCGCGCGATAACATCCGGCAGTCGTTAACGTCGCGTACGCATCGCAACGCGGTACACCCGGTGTCGTTAAAGATCGCGCGGTTCCTCCCATCGCCGATTCGATCTTTCTCCTCTCACGAAAACCTCGCGGGAGATGCTTCCGAGACGCGTGTCGAAAACGACGTATCGTGGTCGAATTCGAAAGATTATTTATCCGATCACGCGGATAAAACAATTCCGCTGGTGCAACTAAATTTCCCCTTTTGTTTTGCCCGGAGACGACCACACTGAGAGAAAAATATTTCGTATTTGTACAAACGGAAGCAGAATTTCCGGTTATAAGAGCCACGTTTGGATCATAATAACCAGAAATTCTGTTTCTTTCAACCAAAAACGCATCTGGTTGTTCATTTTCTTGTTAATGCAAATAGACTTTTTTCCACGTATTTATAATTATCATAGCGAAAGAATTATGTTCGGGAGAACCATTTTTTTAAGCAAGTGTTGCTACAGTGTCAGTGATAATAATCTCACATGTATTGTTACATACTATTATTTTTGTGGTTAAATTCGTAAGAAATAGTTGAGACCGAAAATAATGATAATTTCTCTCAGTGGAGACGAAAACTTAGTCGTACACGGAATAAAAATTAGTATCAATTCAAAACTCATACTCTTATATATAAGCAGGAACGTATAATTTTATATGAAAATTTCATTTCACGGAAATTCGTGAATGATAAAAATACGATATTCTTAAAGGAATTATATAGAATTTCTTCATGTGAGCAAGTTTTATTTTCATATATTATTATATATTCTTGCTTAGAGAATATGAGACTTGAATTGATAATAATTTCTTCCTATGCAGGAACAGAAAGATTCTTCTGGGAAGTTTCCGCTCAGCCAATCGCTCTTAGTTATCTTAACTGGGTTTTAATGCAGCCGAATGTTCACACGAATGTCGCGGTAACAGAGATATCGTTTCTCGTCACTTTGTTTTCATTTCTTGTCACCGGTCTCCATCTGGTCCTTATTCAGTCGCAGGAATTGAGTTTTTTTCCCTGTCATTGTCCGCACATCCGCTCTCTGCTTCCTTGTTGAGAAATTCATAAAAGATTCTTTCGCTCGCTTAAATACATAAATTATATAAATTTCTTTCCGCACGTCGTGCGCGGTATCGAAAAATTGAGAAAGCAACGGCCTCAGCAATACCTACCGTTTGGAGAAAGCTTACAAGTCTTCAAACACCCTGTATATATGACGGGCGTATTCTCAGTCGTGTACGCATGTTTAGTGAAACGTACACCGACACCTGTGCCCACCACTGATATTTATGTTACGGAGGAGTACCGACGTTGCAATTTCCTACGGAACGAGAAACGCCGATCGTAACTTCTGCTTGACCGAGTTAGCTGTTGCGTATCCTATTTAAGCCGCGACTGTTCCCTTCACAAAGAAGATGTTACGTGGTTGTTTGCGTCTGAGCGAGGCGCCGTGACCATTAAGAATTAATCCACTCCGGAATGGCCAAGGTCTCGCGAAACGAAGTTTAAGGGCCCGCGCTTTCCTCTTTACAACGCTCGTTCGTACGAATCGGGAAAATCAGACGGCGGAGTTCCGCGACATCGAAATACGATCGGATCTCGCGTGATCTCTTTAGCTTTGGAATCAAAATAAAGAAAAAGGAAAAGGAAAAACAATCCGCTCTGCTCGCTCGCACGCAGCTCAAAGTTCACAGCGTCGAACATTTGACGTTCCCGAGGCGTGCTTGCGCGCGTTACGTAAGAAAGGAAATATCGTCGTCGTAATCGAATGGAGTCTATTCGTTTATCCGGCGATGCGCGACGTTACGATATTGCAACCACGCGAATTGACATTGCGCCGGGAACGAATTTCGCGTAACTGAAAACTGTAACAGAGGTAATGGAGTGTGCGGGAGAGAGGAGGAGACGGAGACGCCTCTCGGGCTTTACGTTTCGGCTCGCTCGAACGACAGCCATGGATAACCCGTCGTTACCTTCGAATCGCGCGCTTATCGCATTAGCGAGATGGCTTATTAACTAGAGTGGAACGGAATTACGGTAACGCGAACGCCTAGTCCGCCGTTACGTCTAAGGCTAACCGCGCTTAAACTGCACGAGCCTACCTGCCCGAACTCTTTCACCTTTTCTCTTTGTCTTTTCTCTTTACTGTCGTCGATTGCCGACCGCTTATCAATACCGCTATAATCATCGGTGACATCGATACTATCCCCGTCCTACTTGAAATTTTCGCGATCGAGGACACGGGAGTGCGAAAGAAAGGACTTCGGGAAACGTCCGAGGTGTAAACCGCTACGTGAAATGATATTCCGTCGCGCCTTTTATTTTTTCCGACTTTTCGACGCGCGACTGTAAATTTGTTTGTCGCGATGACATCGAGATTTTATCTCTTTGGAGAAAAACACCTTAATTTATCATCTTAATTGAAATTCCACACGACGTCCTCAATTACGTGTTTACGTTTTTTCAGCGTAGAATGAGAGCAGCATCACAGGGAGAGGGAGAGGAGAGAGTTCTAATCTGCTGGTTAGCAGTTTCATCAAGTTCTCTCTCTCTTCCTCGCGCGCATGTATACACACACGCACGTACGCACGCACACACAAAACCTAACAACCTAGTTCCGCCTATACCGCATATTTTCCTCGCAGTCGGGGTAATTATTTTATGTGTTCGTGCATCGAATTAGCAAAGGGGGTCATCGTAAAATTCAGAGAATCGCATTCTCCGGTCAGATTCATTTTCCCGTTGCCGTCGAGAGATGGGGATCACTGCAGCGATTCTGCGCCCCGCGGCGCTTCTCTCGCGAAATTTCGGCCGAGAAGCCGCGTCACAACACGTCTCCTCGGAAGCCGCATTTTGCTCAAGACGATTAAGCACGACTGGGTGTCGCCGGTCGTGCCGTATCGCTTCGTCAGCGCGAGTCGTTCGCGCTTATCAGAATTTTACGCGCCGATTCCGATAATCTTCTAACATTCGGCGGGTCCAAATCGCCGCGCTCTCTTGCTCCGAGAGAGCGAGGACACGTGGAGGTACAAAATAAAAAAAGAGAAGAAAATGACACCTATTTAGAATTACTTTACACGATGTCGGTATTGACCGGGGCCTCTCTGTACAGGTCGTGAGTCTGAAGCTTGTAAGAACGAGAGAGAGAGAGAGAGCCTGCGCGTCTTTACGTCGCGCGTAAATCACGCACGGACTTTTACGATCGATCTTTCGCGCATTGAATTCTACAAGACGATGCACGTAGGCGAGATTGCGAGAACGTTTGGGCCGTCCAGGAGAGAAGAATGGCACTTTCCTCGGATGTGATATTTCTGAATTTACATAGAGTATCCCAGGATTAACGTCCGTTTCTTTCTTTCTCTCGTCGCTCTCGAACGTTACGAAATATCCTGCTCTAAAAAATTGTCGCAACTCCGCTCCGCTGATCAAAAAATATTCTGTACTGTATAAATCGATGTAGTCAAAGTATCTCATTCTCGAACGTCCCTCATTTTGGGACGTAATAAAAAAAAAGGAAAGGGACCGGTCGACCAGCTAAAAAATCGTATCTCCGCCCGCGCTCGCGAGGACGGTTCTGATGGTACGCTCGGGATCGCCGTCGATGCACCGGCGATCATGCTGAAGTGGGTGCACTACTGCCCGTTGCCGAAAGATCGTGGGATCGCGTCATCGGACGCGAAGATGGTCGTGCCAGGTGGTGGCGAGACGACGGACGAGAAGGCGGACGAAAGGAAGACGAGCGAACGAAGAAAGGACGGCAGCGGCACGGTGCGAAGTGCGCGAAACGCGAAAACCGCCACGCCGGACGCTATCATGAGAAGATGCTTCCGGTTCGGGGTAAGGAGCGAAGGAAGCCGAACTTGACAGTCGGCTGCACACACACCGGTCTCTCGAGGTCGGCGCGGCTTCTTCCGACGCGTTCGCGTTCTACCCGCGTGTGAACGCCCGAAAGACCGAGAGACGAGATCGCGTTCCCCGTGCCGGAAACAAAATGATAATATTGTTTTTTTTAACGGAAGGAAACCTATTAGTATACATGATTGAGGGAAGGTTGTAAATGACGGAGAATATTGTTGAAACCTGGCAGAGATCAATTTGGGGAGAAACAGTGTGTATAGCATAAATTTATATAGAAAATAATAAAATAAATAAGTAAAAATGGCGAAATATTTTTAAATAATCGTGATCGTACTTTTTACGACATATTTGCGTGTAAATTGGCAGGTATAACTTTTCCCGAAACCAAGAGGTACTTAATGTCTCCTCGATGAACCACAAACACATAAATTCCCACGTATAACTAGCCATCCCAGACAGCAAAGCGCTTAAAGTCGGATCATAGACGTCTTAAAGACATTATAAAAATGTCTTAAAGACATCCCATGATTTTATGATCTTATGATTCCCAGTTTTAGACGTGCTGTCCGGCGTGTATCATCTCGTGTTCCTTTTTGTGTTTGTAATCGTATAATAATATCAACCGACAAGAGGGAAATTGAATTAAGCAGGTTTAATCCTAATCGACGATAGAATCGCTCGAGTCTCACCAGTCTCAGCACAAGGTAGCAATTGATAACAATAGACACACTCTCTCTCCCTCTCTAAAGATATTATCGAAAAGAAAAGCTTTCTAGGAGATTACGGGTAATTTGCATTGCACATACTTCGAAGGGATTAATGTAGATAGCAAAAAAGATTGTTTTATCATCGTCTCTCGCTCCTTTCCGTACATTGTGGCACGAGCTATGATACAAAAGGATAGATAATCGCCAGCTGGAGACTGGCGATTGATCAACGTGGTTTGCGGAACTGGTCTTTATCGTCGTGGCGATCCTTTGCGGATTATGTGATTACGGGCCGGTGCATGATGCGTCGGAGGCATCGCTAACTATGCGTTTCATGGTTCGCAGGGTTCGGATCCGAGGGTAGCGACCTGTAGAGGAAAGCTGCAGAACAAGCGAAGCAAGCTCAATCAGGAGATCAACAAGGAGCTGCGGCTGCGAGCGGGCGCGGAGAATCTTTTCAAGTAAGTTCTCGCTCGAGGATCGTTTAATGAGTCGCAGCTACAGACGTATTGCGCGCGCTAATTGCCACCGCGTGACGATCTCTCGTTACAGGGCGACGACGAACAGAAAGCTGAAGGAGACCGTCGCGTTGGAGCTGAGCTACGTCAACTCGAACTTGCAGTTGTTGAAGGAGCAGCTTGCCGAGCTCAACAGCTCGGTGGAGCTTTATCAGAATGTCGACGGGTAAGTCGGCGAGAATTATGAACCTCGCTTGAGAGATACGTACGGCACGAGGATGCATATATGCGCTACATCGAACGGTATTCTCCTTTCAGCGAGGAGCCCGTTATGCCGATGATACCATTGGGACTAAAGGAGACCAAAGACATCGACTTTCGGGACCCGTTTAAGGTGAGTCGATCGCGCGAACATCGCGGAATCATCGTCATTCGCGATAATGAATCTCTTTCGTTTGCTACTGCATCCTCGCCGTTCATTCGAGCGCCGGCACGTCCGGATTGTCTTCGAAACCCTCCACTGTCCCCTCCTTCCCTCGCGCGAGGACGTTCCTCTGGCCTCGTTTCGCGGGATCTTCGGTTATCTTCAGAAGATCAAGAATATCCGAGGGTGGGCCGATCTCGAGAAAAGCGCGTCGGGAGGTAACCGGTGGCCGAATCGTGATGACCTTTGACTCGCGCTTGCCCAGCTTCTTTCTCGTCGTTGTCGACTCGTCCTTCTTCGCGATTATTGTCACGCACGGCGTCAAGCGGGCCATAGTGATCACCAAACTTCCGGTGGTCGTGTTTCGTTGGACTTTGCTCTTCTCGACCGATATCTCGCAGGGTATGGTCAACTGCAGAATCTTTCCTTTTATGGTAACTCGCACGTAAGTCGGGTTCACGTCGACGTCGATATAAGAGGTGTCCAGGTGCCTGCGAATTCGAGAAATCAATGCGACGAAGATCGAGGAAGAACATCCGTTCCGGTGAATTTTTACAAGTTCCCGAGATGACACGTGGAAATTAATTGTAATGCCAAGAACACAAGGATCGCTCGGTACAGTTATAATTATCACCGCTACCTATAAACGGCGACTTCGAGTATTACGAAATTGGGGTCGTCCTCGTCGTTCAGTTTGAACGGCACTTTCGGCTGATTCATATTGTAAGGCCTTCCATCCGGAGCGAACAACTTCAGCTCACGTTTAGAGAGATCGGCCTTCTTGTCGGAGGCGCGATTCTTCTTCTCTTGTTTCCTGGCAAACCGTTCGGCAATAGCAATCCTGTCTTCCGGCGTATGATAGCTAGGCTGCTTCCAAAAACGATCATCCTCTGATTCGTCATCCTGTTCTGTGTTTGCATTTCCGTTCTGCTCCTCCTTTGTGTTTTCTCTATTTTTTTCTTTGTTCTCCTCTGTAGTATCCTGAAAGAAGATATTACGCGTTCTGATTTGCGTTTTTCAAATTTCTCGAGTGTTTTATGCAACGATCTCTTGCGATTAAAATTAAACATAACTGAAAAATTTCATTATAAAAGTCCAATTGAAGTTTAACTTTCTTAGATGAACTATATCAGTGGCATGTTTCGATATTGTACGAATAATTACTGGACGGAAGTCGATTACGTGCTGCAAATTGCACACGGGAATTCTAGAATTGAATCGCCGACACGACACGACACTGTCATCCGTGTGCCGCTCGTTGTCGCGGAGAACTCACCGTCTCATTTATCTCGGTGATTTCTAGTGTGGCGTCACGACGGCGACGCGCCTGTCGAGCCAGTCTGCTTTTCTCATAGCATCGATACGCCTCGATAACGTCGTCTCGTGCCCGCGCGTACACTTGCAATGCCTTGATGCGTTCCGACCTTTCGATCTCCTTCATGTCAAGCTCACGCAATTGCGGCAGAGTCGCCACGACGTATTCCCTGTAGTATTCGTAATCCGTGCACGGGTTCCCCATTAGAATCAACTGCTCCAGGTTCTCATTGCACCTGACGCGGACGAATCGAATGTGATTTATTACTTCTATTGGACTTGACGAGTGTCACAATGCGAAATCGGTAGAGAGCGGCGGTTCAATTGACGCGGAAGCAGCCCGTGTTGCGAGACATGCGGGCGATTATGATTACGAGAACGACAAATTGCGAACAACCGTGCGTCTGACAGGTCGGTGACGATCAAACATGAAACGAGGAAACGGATGAATGCTCAGGATATGTAGTGTCTATTTGATGTTCCAAATAAATACTCAGAATAAGAATTGATGTGAAATTCTCTCTTGAATCTAGATGAAATGTCTCAACATTTGGAATGCATTACTGAAACATTATAATCTTTGAAATATATATTATTGAATTCGAAAGTGATGTGTCACAGGGAAGGAAACGAATACCTGAGCTTCTTCACACTTTGTAGATTTCCGATAAAATTGATGGTGAGGTCCAACTTTTTCAGGCTCTCCAGGCCTTCCAGATTTTCGATAACCTCGATGTTGTTAATGGCCAGGTTCAAATACTCCAACTTCTTCAGCATATTCAGATTCTCAATCTTCGATATGAGATTGTGCTGCAGCAGGAGAATCTTGAGATCCCTGCAGTGCCTGCCTATCACCTCGATTTTATCGATATTCTCTTGGTGCAGGGCTATCTCCTCCAACGTGGATATCTCGCCCTCGTTGTGCTCCGAGCGCTTTCGTATCAGCTCCAGTGTGATCCTCACCATTTTCGCGTTGCGTCAATCACTGAATTTCAATGAACGACAAACTCGCGATTTCTTCGTATTATCTCAGGTAGAAATGCGCGTTAACCAAGAAGTCGCCTCGCTAGTTGCTAGGAAGATATCGATTCAACATTGTTAGTCGCGTGTCGTGATTCCACATGCTGCACGCACGTGCCGTGAATCGCCGATCGCCCTGCGATGTATGTAAACGAATCATTTCTTTCTTATAGGACTTCATCTTGGAGCATTACAGCGAGGATGGCGAGAACTACGAAGAAGCTATAGCCGATTTGATGGAAACCAGACAAGTAAGGAAATGACTTTTTTCATCGCAAAATTATTTTTATTAATTTAAAAATGCCTATTCATCTAAAAATATATTATTTCTCTTTATTAATTTGAAAAGAGACTTTTTTGGGGGGAATTTCGTTTAGAATATATTTTTGCAATTTTTATGTTTGCAGGCTACAAGAACACCGACAAGAGACTCGGCAGGGATAGCGTTGCTGCTGCGTTATTACAATCAACTCTACTTCATAGAAAGGCGTTTCTTCCCGCCCGATAGGAGCCTCGGCATCTATTTCGAATGGTTCGACTCGCTCACAGGAGTACCCAGCTGTCAGCGAACGGTTGCCTTCGAGAAGGCCTCGATTCTCTTCAATGCCGGCGCGCTCTACACACAGCTGGCCGCCAAGCAGGATCGCATGACCGCTCGCGGTCTTGATCAGGCGGTCGACGCTTTCCTGAGGGCGGCCGGTACCTTCCGATACATTCACGAGAACTTCACGAACGCACCAAGCATGGATCTGGGCCCAGACATGCTGGAGATGCTCGTGCAGCTCATGCTTGTAAGTTTTTTTTCCCCCATCCATGTTATCTTTTCATAATTACATTATTGATTATTATTTCGTAAATCTTAATTTTATGTTTTATAGAAAACTTGGGAAGAAAACGTAGATTATTCTACAAGCGTTAACAACCTTCTAATATTCGTATTCAATTGTATTCAATGTTAATTGTTGACTTATCTTTCGTGTTCCAGGCTCAAGCGCGGGAGTGTCTTTTCGAGAAGCTGGAGCTTCAATCGAGGGACGGGAGGAACATTGACGTTTGCTTGGATCTTGCTCAAGAAGCTGCTCAGGTGAAACGCCTTTCCTACGATAATAATTTTCCCGACGAACGGGAGCGCGAATGATAGTAATAATTAATGCACAGGTGGCTGCTATATATAACGATGTCCACGGATTGATATCGCGCGAGCCAGTCCGTGACTACGTCCCGGAGACTTGGATCTCGTTGATACTAGTGAAGCGTGAGCACCACCTCGCCCTTGCTCACAAGCATATCGCGGTTGGTCTGCTGGACAGACCGATCGCCGAGTTTCGCGTAGAAACTAGGCTCACGTTGGAGCATATCCAGAAGAGCGACGGGAAGACGCAATTGGACACGACAGTTCCCAGGGACGATAATGAGAGGAAATTATTGGGTACGTTCACGCTCATTTGTTTAACGCGTGTGTTCGCGTCGTCCACCTCACGACTTATTCAAATCATTATATTCAACTTCCTTCATTATATTATCAAGTGTTGCTTTTACTCGGTGAAACGAAATTGATCCTGAAACAGTAAAGAAAAGCTGAATTGAATTCAGAGGAATTAAATAAATAGATTAAATGCATATCGTATTCTTATTTGCAGGCAAGGCGCATCTCAGAGAGGCTCTTGTTCTGCACGACGAGAGCCAACGACTGCAGAGAATGTGCCGCGATCTAAAAGGCAAGCAAGCTCTGGCGAGGGTTCTGAAGAAGGCGCAGGAAGCGACTCTTGACAGCTACAACAGATTCGGCAACGAGGACGATTTCCGAGAATTGCTGGATCCGCCTGATATTATTGGTAAACGTTTTACTTAAAAATTTATTTGAGATCGATTTCTTTAATAGCCGTCAAAATGCTAATGTTTTTTTTTCATTTTCTCTTTGCGCTTACAGCTTCCACAAAATTTCAACTTAGCATCACCCATCCGGATTTCGGGCAACACGGAGTGGACGATCTGTTCAGATCGCTGGGACCCGTAGCGATATTCTCGGCCAAACGGCACTGGACCGCGCCGCGATTGGTACAGCTCCAACGAGGTCCTGACGGCGAAGGCTTCGGATTTAGCGTACGCGGCGATGCTCCGGTGATAATAGCCGCCGTCGATCACAATTCGTTAGCCGATGTAAGATCATATTTATCAACAATTTCATTTACTAATATATGTATACGAAGAAACTTGTCATTAGCTCTTTTTATTAATTTTTAAATAATTTCATTAATTCCTATTTTTAACCAAAATATGGCAACGAATGTAATATGATAGCGAGACGTTTCCTCTTGATTTCAGGTTGGTGGGATGAAGGAAGGCGATTTCATAGTCGGCATCGGCGACAAGGACGTCAAATGGGCGTCCCACGAGCAAGTCGTGCGGATGATAAAGCAGTGCGGCGACTTCATAAATTTGAAGTTAGTCACACCCATGGACAGGAACTACTTAAAGGTGAACAATCGAGTCCACGATTGACTGATCTAAAAAAACTGAATGTCAAAGTACGACGATAGAAACTAATCGTTTTAGAAACCAGGGAAACCCAACAGCCACCACGATAAGGGCAGCGTCTCGGCGAGTAGCTCCTCCGGCGTCTCTTCTGGCCAGCCGAGCCCGGCGGGATCCGTCACTACGGCGCACGTAGTCAGGAGGCTGCCGTGGAATCCTTTCAAAAAATCCGGCGTTCAACGTGAGAACAGGGACTTAACCTTCGACAACGTCATCCTCAGATGATCGCCGTGCTAGAAATACATTTCAGGCCGTCCGAGCTTAAAGCACGCCGGGACGAGTCGTTGTTGACTCGTCCTCGCGTATCACGATGATGAGACTCGCGAAAATTCACCCTCCAATCGCCCGGCATCGAGTATTATTATTTGGCGATTGGTAACGGCGTCAGTTATTCGCAATTGTGACACGAGTAGCAAACCGCGGCGGAAAGCGCGAATGTCTTACGTCGTATGTTGCCGATGTCGCGTTCTACGTATTATATGCTACGAATTTATTCACGTGGACATACGACGATCGGAATCTTGCGTACTCGTGCTACGATATCAACGTTCAGCAATTTTTTATCTATCGTTAATTAAAGTTCCGTCCGAATAACCATCAACGATAATATCTTCGTCTTTCGAGCGAGCGTTACGTTCAAATCCAATTCGAAGAGTCTGCGGTTAGGAATTGATTTCTAGTGACACTGAGATTTCGAAATTTCGACGATTGAATATCGCAGACTTCCTTCGCTAACATTTTCCCCTACGAACAAAACATAGTGCCAACACAGGCGTAGTACAAGCGATCCACCACGTTGCAGGAAAATCGCCCGCAACCGCGTGCTCACGCGAAGCAAGCGTGTTTTGTACGATTGAATTAAATTATATTCTCGTCTGATCGTTTATGGAAGTTCGTTTACAGCGAGATGAGGTGGACCAACGAACAGGGATAGGCGCGCTGATAAATGATCGTGTACCAGCGCGAGGGACGACTATTGCGCTCGTATTTGAATTTTCGTTAAATCGCTAAGCGGGTTAAATATAAATCGGGCCTGTTTATGTGAGCGTTTTCGCGCTCGTGCGCGTCTGTACATTTATACATAGCATGTAGCATCGGTAGCGGCGTGTACACAGCTTTTTACTTTATATATATATATATATATATATGTATATATGTATATATATAAAGTATTATATATGTATATCAAAACGAGCAATTATATCGCATACCATTGAGGAGCGATTTTTATTCCGACTTTCCCAAACGTGGATCTCTCTTACTATTATATATACGAGCAGCATGAGTCATAGCTCGAGAGCCCTCGCGAAAGCGAGGTGTCGTATGAAGCGGCAATAACGGAACGGCGGCCGCGGGAGTTTCTAATTGTAGTAATCCGAGAACGTGCCGAGATACGTGGATTTTTGCATAGTCGGTAAATAGCGCGGCGATATCGCGCGTTGTAACATTTACAACCGTCGAAAACTATTTACGATCTCCATCGTGCGAATCGTGTGATCCTTCATAATCGGGATATGGTTTCTCGAAAAACGCGTTCCCGTTGACCTTTGATTGTTGCGAGGGCGCAACCGATGAGAATCAGCGAGCGGTCGAGACGAATCGGCGCCCGGCAGATTTCACGAATGTGTTCGAAACTATCTCGCCGAGGTCGCGTCGAGGTCGATGCACTTTCGTTCCAGCGAGCCGCGTTGGGGAGCTTTTAGGGTCGCCGGAGAAAGTGCAGCGCGGCTGGAGTGTTCTCGGAACGCGTTCTTAGTTGCTCGAACGAAACTTTCGACGCTCGAACTCGTACGGCAATCATCGATGACAACCGCACACTGACACACTCAAAATTCATACCCCATAATGTTTTCAACTTACACGCACGTTTACTGTCAATTTCGTTTCGAGAGCGTTTCATGCACGTAATGAAGAGAATGGATATAGAATTGCTTTTTACAGAGAGGATAATTTATATATTTTTGTGATGATAATTTAGATTCTTGTCGCGCGTATAAAGCTGTCGATAAAATTACCGTGTAATTTACATGTTCAACTGCAGGAAGAACAAAATTCTGGAAGCAATGAAACTCATCAAGAAAAAAATAGGTTAAAAAAAGAAGAAGATATAATTGAGGCCAAAAGTAATTATAATTTTAATGGAATTTCTTTCGGTGCATCAACGGTGAAATTTCACGACGAAATACAAAAGCATCGTGAACGGTACAGCCGGTGTCGTGTATGTCATATCATTTCCTAGAGATTGAAACTTTTACTATTATATCATTTTTAGCCTTTCATACATGTACACATGAGATTGTAACTATTGTAATTAAAGCCATTACAACCTTACCTTATAATTAAACTTACTTCCGTGATTTTCAACCTTACGCGTTATGTGTAAGGCTGAAGTCGTGTACACTGAAAGAAAAAAAGTACTACACTCAAGCAAATGTTTGCTAATGAGTATTGAAGTAATTTCTTGAAATATTTTCTTGAATGTAACATTTTTTTTTTCTTTCAGTGTGATTTCCTGTCTAGGAAATAATACAATATACATGACGCCAGCTGTACGAAAGCGGCAAAGCATGGTTTGCATAAAAACGTTTACTTAACATAGTTTGCTTAGAAACATACTAATGGCTGATCCGAAGCGCTCCAATGACTTTGTTGCATGTCTAGCCGCTATACGTACGACTTACATTCAATTAATTATATGTATAATGTAACGCTTGCGTGAAAAAGTAGTCACTTTAAGTGTGCCGCTAAGAACGCAGCTTTTGTCGTAGCACGAAACGCTTAAAAATAGTAGCTAGTCGCGCCGCTTTTCCGCAGAACGATCAATGCCGTGCTTTCGAAACGTCGCGTTTCGCGCCTATGAATTTTCGATCGCCACTCGTCCCACGCGCCCTCACGTTTTTACGCTCGTTCGGCTATTTCGGGCATTAATTAACGCCAGAAATTTCACCTGCGCCGCTCGTCACGAATGCACATAAGTACGCCTGGAAACTTCGCGTGCCGCGAATTTTCTCCGTCCGTTCTATTTTTCGCACGATAAATTACATCGCCGAAGCAACGGTGACCGTGCGCGCATCGATCTAGGAGGCGGCGGCTTCATTTAACAATCCGCGCTCTCCAAGTTTCGCATTAGTTACGGTTTCGTGAGATTCGGCCCGTCGGAATTTCTACTTTCGACATGGATTCGACGCGCGTGCCTTCGCAAAAACGCAAAACGCGAGCAATGTATAGTGGCTGTCCTTCGAAAGCACGCAACTATGACTCCGCACTGTTCGCTCGCGGTAGGTACGATGGTAATTTATTCCGTAGTTTGCGAAGTCGGCCGAGAGGTCGACTTGATAGCGTAGTTATTCGACAACAGCGAGCAATCGCGCAATTTTTCAGATTCGCGCGTACACGACGATCGCGCCTGACGGAAAGATCGACCCTGATATCGGAAAACGCGGGGGGAAATAGAAAGGCGTGTTGCTTCCCGATATAGCGCGCTTGACTTTCACTGACGTCAAGAAATGTTGTGCCAGTGATCGATTACGCAATAATTTACGTAGCCATAATGGCAGCCATGCATGCGGTACGTCCGGCTTTAGTGTTTGTGAATTAATTTCACGGGATAAAAGGCGGAATCGAATCGCCGGACCGGCTCGACGGGTGAAGCGACGTTTACTCGTTCCCCGGACTTCCGTGTTTCTTTGTGTGTCTTCGCGCCTTACAACGAAACACTGAATTTCAATCGATGTCGTAACTATTTCTAATTTCACTTTTATTAATGTTGATAAATATCCGCCTCTCTCTCTTTCTCTCTCCCTTTTTTTTTCTTTCTCTTTCGCAATTAGAAAATGCAAAGCAGTTAAATGCGATGAGAGATGAAATTTCAAGCTTTCATGGTGTGGGTAAGCGGTTTGATGTGGCTCCTGAGTTGGTACCGTGTCTTTCGAGGATTTGCATCCTAAGTAGCGTCTTTCATGGATACAAATTCTTGAAAGACGCGGCGCCAACTTACTTATTTCAGGGAAAAATCCTATATCATATGGAAATTAGGAGATCGGAAAACGTTCAACGGCCCACCGGACCGGAACGTGGGCGAATTAGGGTTAACGATGTTATTTATACAACTTGAAGGAAAGATATTATTATAAGATATTATGCAAAGAGGACGCTCATTTTTGTAAAGTCAAATGTCGATGTTTGTTTGAAAAGTAATTTTTAGTAAGATATTCTCGAGTTCAGGCACGTTCGAAATCCTTTCGAAAACACTTGCGTAATACCTTTCACATGCTAAGTCATCGGGTTCAATGTCGACGCAGCGAACGGTCATGCTCGATTTTCCGCATTCGATAAAATCGCGCAGTTCGCGAGCGCGCGTTTTTTTCGTGTTTGAAGCCTGGAAAAATCAGCACGAAATGAAAAATAGATGAAAAAAGTTTCGAGGCTGTCTTCGTATCGGAGGAGCAAAAATGCGTGGGAGGAAATCGCTCGTCGAGCCTTTCGATCTTTTAACCGGTAGAAAAGCGATAGCTTGCTAAGGAGCGAACAACGACGCCGGTCGTTGGATGTTGCCGGGGTGAGACCGTGATATTCATCGGAGCGATTTCCGGGCGATCCTCGTTCGAAAGAGCGGTGAAAGCAAAATGGAAGATTACGAGAAGAAAGTGAATCTCCCGGCGCAGAGACCGCTCGAACGACGAGTTGCGCCTCTTCGGCGCTTTTTACGCTGAGGAAAGTAATACATCAGCTTGGGCGATACTTTAATTCGAGTCGGCTTGCGAGAGACTCCCACGATTTCGATGGCGAGCGTATTCGCCAAATTGACGAAAATAAAATTCGCCACTCTACAGCAATTCATACGAAACAGACTTTCTTTCCTCGCGCGAAAGCTCCTTGAATTTTTCAAATCGCGCGTCGTTAACGCGACAATAATGAGGAACAAGGAATGCGGGCTCAAAATCGGAACATTTGTATTTCGTCAGGGCGTTCGGCCGCTAAATTACGACCGCTCGATTCGATTCTCTCGATTTGGCTTTGTGAAAATCGTATGTGCACGCGTGTGACGCATGAAAATACGCGTATAAGCCGACTTCATCGGTATTACACGCGCGTTATGAATTAATAGTCGGCTTCGACTTTTGACATCTTTTGTTCTAATATATCCGTCGCACAAACATCAGTCAGATGTGTAGACCAGAATCACGGACCGTTGCGAACGGCTTATTAATTAGCAGCCATTGCATACGTGCTTCACAAACCGTGCTTTCAACGAGGAAAACAACAACCACTAATAAAACCGTCCCGACGAAAAATAATTGCCAGTAGGGCTCGAGCTTTGATCCGTTCGCCGAATACACGTTTAAACGTTTAGCTTGCATCCGTTTAGAAACGCCTTGTGGAAACTGTTCCGATATAACAAAACATTTAAATGGATTCTGCTTTTCTTTTCCATTAAATTTGCAAAATGTTTTCACAAGTTGTATAAGATGATTTTTCTATTTTGAAACTTCCGTAGTAAAAGAGGGGCGACGAGAGAGAGAGAGAGAGAGAGAGAGAGAGAGAGAGACTAACATTCTTTTCCTCCATATAAACGGATAAATAAACGGATTCAAAATTAATAAACGGAAGCACGCTTTCAAAAGCACTTGCAATCAAGATTACTTTATTATACGTATCTGTAAACGTGTAATATTATACTCTAATTTCCAATCAAAATTGCTTATAACGTCGTGTTTGACTCTCGGGACACGATGTATCCTTCGTTCATCCCGGACAGCGTGAAAAGTTGTCTACAAAAAGTGAGAAGTCTTTTAAGAGACGTCTCAAGACGTCAAAGATCCTCCGCGATATCAACAAGGAAAAAAGCGTGAAGCCGGCTCGTTTACGGCGGATTATCGTGTCTAATCGGACACTCAGGAGGATCGACTCGGATCTCCCGAGCGTCGTTTACGCCTTTGAAATCAATTATTCGCCCATAGATGAGAATATTAAACAATATAAGTGCTGGGGAGATCCTCTCAAGGTCCTCCGTTCGATCGTCGATCATCCCGTTGCCCCGGGATCCTCTCGAGTGATTCGCGCGGATATACCTGTGCGTAATTGCACATAGCGGACATGGGAGAACACTTCTCGCGTTATCCGCCGCGAGAGACGGAGAGCGTCAGGTCGGGGATGTAGGTGAAGGTCCTGAGAGTCCGTCCGCCGAGAGCTAGGCACCGCCACGACGAGATCCCTCCTTAAATTGACCAGCCGGCCGAGCAACCGGGTTACTTCGGTGCACATCGTCCGACTGTTCACGTCTCTCTTTCTCCGTCTATCTCTCGTTTCGCACCTGCTGGTCGGCGTTGCTGAATCGCACGCGGGATACTACGCGTTCTCCAAGTGCGAATCGAAACGTCAGTGCAAACGTCGTCGAGAGAGCCCGAGTTGAGCTTTGCCGATCGACCGGGTGATCTGGCGGGATCCGGCTGAGTAACATTTTGATCGAACGTCTTGCTGTGGGCCGGGAAGAAGACTCGAAGAGAAGGACCACGACCGACCGAGAAAGAGAGAGAGAGAGAGAGAGAGAGATCGTCCAGGAAGGGAGATACGAGAGAAAGTAAATGAAACGGATCTCCATTGTTGACCTGTTAAGTGTGTTAATATTCTCGTGTCGATCGAGAATTTCCTTTGCTCTCCTTTGGTTACGCGTAAATAATTAGTCGAGTAAATGAAGAGGAGGAGGAGGAGAGAGAAGAGAAAGCGCGGTTCAGAAATCGAAATATAACCAGAGGCAAGAAATCTCATCGGATAAGCGTAATTAGGAAAAGTATCAGTTACAAAGGGACTTTTCGAGAGTGAAATGATTTTTCTCGCTTGACAGATCGATAAATAAAGTGATATCCGGTTAAGCGACGTATTGAGTTTCGCGCTCGGGAGGTAGACATGCGCGGCTGAGGAAGAGAAAGCGGACGAAAGGGCCGGGAAACGAGAAGCCGGAACTGCAAAATTCGAACGGGAGATCGATTTAGGGCTTCCCGCGGAGGCGCGATTTAGAGTTTATCCGCGAACGGCAGAGCCTCTCCCGTCTACGAAAGTGTTCGGCGAGTGGAGTAAAAGTGGATCAACGTAACCCGTCCATCGAGTTCGCGCGATAATTTCTTCTCGGCGACGACGATCGAGACTCCGGGCGATACCGCGCTTACTACGGTAATTTCGGAGTAAAAACGCTAATTGTACGAACGACAATCGACTCACTTCGAGCGAACAAGCGAGGAACGAACAGGCGAATAGTGAACTTTTATGACCGGACTCGTTACAATTTGGAAAGTGTGCCACGCCATAACGAGTCCGAACGTTTCGATTTGCCCGTAAAGTGGCTTATCAAAGAAAATCCGTGCACTCTAGACGCGAATGCGCACATTCATGTTACACATTCGCTGCTCGTTCGCTCAGTGCACACCCTTAATAAGCTCGTTATCGTTTCGAGGATGCTTCTCGGCCGCAAAAGTCGTTCGCTCGGCGAGCAAGAGCGATATCGCACACTCGCGTTATACGGTATTATGCGCTTCGTTTCTCGCGATAGAGGATAGAAAGTCGGGTGCGCTCACGGGCGAATATAGAAACGCGCGTGTTCCCGTTGCGTCGAGGTCTCTTCGGTAACGCTCCTCCTCGCCGACGTCGTCTCGCTTTCGTTCTTAAGCGAGTTGCTTAAGCGAGCCGTGTACTCGCGCGGAATTATAAGGACCGCTCGGCGATGGCTGCTCCTCGAGGATCGCTCCGAGTTTCTAACGCTCGCAGACGACCGCTCGATGTAATCGTCATATTCGCGCGTTTCGCCCGACGAAGAGGCTCGACTTTGTATGTAGAAACTATCTTCGTTATCTTGACATAATTCCTCGGCCGACTAAACTATACACGGTTGTGATACCGTGACACTCTGCCCGCGATGCTTTCTCTTTACGCTCCATATCATATCAGCGATTCCTCGACGAGAGCGGGCGAGAGAGCGAGCGAGCCCGGATAACATAGTCGAGATTTCCACTTCCAATTTTCGCTACTCGTTTTAACGTCGCGCCTTTTCTTTCTACATTTCCGTGGTTACCGTCACGCGTACCTTACGACGCGTCAGTTTCGCAGACGAAAGACGGCTCTCGAGCGGTACTGCCATTCGGTTCGCCAATTTCTCATCCTTTATCTCGCGTCTTCTCTTTAGGCTGCGGCATAAACGACTCGTAATGTAAGAAATCGCCTCAGCCAGGCGAGACCACACGTGGCCCGTCGACTCGGCGAAGGCCGGGGAGTTCAACCTTGACTTTGAACGTCTTAATTCCCGCGAGCTGTTTTTCATTGACCTGTGCTCCGCCACGCTTCGAGAGAATCGCGGGAATGAATAGAAATTCACTTCTTCTCCGCGATTTTCCACGATTTTCTTCTTGATTTTATCGTCGACGAAGGGAGTGACGATAGCGATTGTGTTTCTAATTATTTCGGGCTGTCGAAATCGAACTTTTTGGAAAACGACGGGATAACGTTGTTCGATCGGCGGATCTATCGGGATAAGATGTCGAATTACACTTTTCAGACGATGGTGATGGAAGGACAACAGGATCAGGAGCAGGAGTACAAGACCACGTTGGACTCGGAGATGCTGGAGATAGCTAGGCTGGAACTGCGCGAGGACGACAACACGCGGGAGCAGGCGTTGGAGCAGTTTCGCCATTGGCTCGAGAAGCACCCGACGATCAAGAAGTGCCGCACCAACTCGTTGTTCCTGCTGCGTTTCCTCAGAACGAAGAAGTTCAGTCTGCCGATGGCGCAGGAGATGCTTGAGCGCTACATCACCTTCCGGCAGCTCTATCCCGACTGGTTCAAGAAGCTCGACATCGAAGACCCGGACCTCGAGGCCATCATCGACAGCGGCTACCTGGTGCCCCTGCCGAAGCGGGATCAGCATGGTCGCAAAGTGATACTGTCGTGCGCAGGTAACGATCGAAGGATATCACGAGAGTGTTGAAAATTGGCTCGATTACAAAACTAAAATTGGCTAAACGCGCGAGAGATTCGATCGTCTCTTGGATAACTTCCAACGAGCTACAATTCTGGCATATCCATATGGAAGAACAATTCCGTTGGTTTTTTTCTGAATTTTCCACCGCCTGAGGACCAAATAAAAACTCGGTTATAGACATGGAAAGATTCCTGTAGAAGATCTCTACTCAGTCAATTACTCGCAATTGTCTCAACCGAGTTCAGGGTGACTTTCACCAACAAACGATCCGATTGAGCTAGTTGGCGATCGAAAATTGCCGTCAGTCAAGCATTACCCGCTCGAATTCGCTAATACGGAAAGAAATGATTAACCTTTCGATTGTTCAACAAGTTGCGGAACTGAAAATTAGCAATTCATATTATTATTCATCAATCAGCTTAATCAGAGTTTGACGGAAGTCCGCTCTTGATGCAGCTGAATGTTTCACACGAATATTCTCAGTCGCGGTAATAACGGAGATATCGTTCCTGGATTTTCATCCGGTCGCTCTACTCGGTCGCAGGAAGTGCAATTTTTTTTCCCCGCGCGTATCTTCCCGTTCTTGTTTTCCAGGACGCTTCGATCCGTACAAATTCTCGTCGGTGCACATGGCGCGGATCCACAGCATGGTGATGGAGACTCTGATGGACGACGAGGAGAATCAGGTGCGCGGCTACACGTACATCAACGACGTGTCGGGATTGACGATGGGCCATCTGAGCGCATGGTCCTTGACGGACATTCGCAATATACTCAGGTGCATACAGAACGGCACGCCGGTGCGTCACAAGTATACGCATTTAATCAATATTCCCGGCAGCGTGGCGAAGATCATCGAGTTCTCTATCTCGTTGCTGAACGACAAGCTCAAGGCGCGCGTTATGGTAAGCATCGTGAATTATGTTAAGTATATGAGTAAATTCGCACGGCCGTGTTCGTTCCTATGAATGTTTCTCTCGCTTTCTTCCTTTCTCTGTGACGCTCCTCGCGCAGATACACAAGGACATGGATGAGCTGCGAGATGCGATCGATCCGAAGATACTGCCGGAGGAATACGGCGGGGAGGTGCCGCTCGCGGAAATGATCGGTACGTGTGGACGAACTACCGTAACTTCTTCCTCTCTTTTCACTCTCGAGATTTCTTGCAGTGAAATTTTACCTCGAGAGGTAAAGTAACCACTCGTACGGAGTGAATTGTTTACTATGAATCGTCGAGTAAATATTTTCACTCGAAACTCAAGAGTGAACCTGACGTATTTGGTTAACGGAACAAATTCACTTTAATGGATTGAAACAATCACTCTAAGCTCGAGTGAAACATTCGCTCTTGCGATCTCGAGTGGCAGTATTTTCAATGTCGCTTCGAGTGAAAATACTTTACCACTTTTCATTTGTTTTGTTTTGGAGTGAAATTCCGCTCCATGAAACTCAAAGAATACTTCGGACGGGCCGCGTGATAGCGAAGAAACCATTCACGACTGGACAGAAGTACGCAAAGGCGGACAAAATTTCTATTCTATTTTCAAATAATATATTCTATTCGGTTCGAGAGAGAGAAAGAGAAAGGAGAGAGAAAGATACGTTAGTCAGTTAAATAATTTATTCAAGAAGTTATACAGAGAGAAGTCGTTCGGAATACAAATACAATTCGTACTCCGGCGAATGTCTTTTCGGTATCGCCATTGTCATCCATAATTCATAGCGCACGTCATAACGTACGTTTCAGCCGAATTTAAAAAGGACCTGAAGCGGCACAGAGACCGGCTCATAGCTCTCGACGAGATGTACATCGAGATCTCGCCGAAGGACTACCACGCCAACAACGAAGAGTTCGGCGGCATATGCGGTTCCTTCCGGAAATTGGAAGTCGATTGAGTCTACTTTCGCTGCGGGACCTCGCGAACTTCATCGATCATCTACGTGCGACCGCACTATCGATACCGACTAGCAGCCGTTTTGCCAAAAATCTGAAATCTTATTTTATCTTTAGCGAAGAGAGAGTTATATATGCGAGAGTTCTCGTAGAATTTGTTATCGTGTTATCATACACGAATTGCGGATACGTTGATTATGAATACACTAATTGATTCGAGTGACAGCTTGCACCAACGAGCTCGGCTAACTGGCTTTTATTAATTGTGTCTTGCGTCTCTCTAGAAATTTCTTAATAACAAGAAAAGGTATATATGTGTTAACAGGGGAGAATATATTTAATTAGTTGTAATTAGCGCCGGCGAAGTTGGTGCAATCGGGTTTGCGCGCGCGTGAAATAAGAGAAGTCCGATACATAGTAATATCACGAGTGTTGCAAATAAGCATCTATATACATTAATTTGTACAATAAGCGTATGACCGTAACAATTAAGGCTCATTAGTGCGCACGAGTGCGTAATACTCGCACTGCCGGTGGTACCAAGTTACCTATGATCTGTAAGTTATTAAGCCCGACTATACCGTTAAGATGAATCGTGACCTGACACACGTTCCTCGTTGCCGCTGCAATAGGACGCGTCGTTCCAATTACGAGACGGGCACTTAGCGATATCGCGTCATTTTAATCAGCAGACATTGATTGAATTAAGAAACAGAGCTATTAAGCACGCATGTATAGGATTCGTTGCTTTACGTTTGTGTTGGAAAGTTCTTAGTTTACCCTTAATAATCCGGTAAAGGATCCACTTACATGATTCTTTGGTGGAAGCGTAATCGTGTGATTACTTAGTTATTATTAGTTATCGTAATTATACGCTATATGAATTGTGATGTCGATCGAATCTCTATTACCAGTCTGTATTTTTACCAGTGCTTCGTATACGTTTGGCACAAGGCCGTGTGATTATGTAAATTTGCCTTCGACACGATCGCATGCATAATTTGATACACGATAAACGATAACAAGGTACGGTGATGAAACGGCCATATTCTGCATTGAATCTCTGGTGAAAATACAGGTTTACGATCTTGTTATATACTATTTAATATTTTTCTAGCTTGACTGGGGATAATAATGATAGTTACTTGTGGTAGAAGTAACATTTTTATATATGCAATCTCGCGAATTTATTACAGATATATTACTTGAATAAGAAAATATTTTATTTTATCCATGGCGATTCTTTTAAGAGGGTATATGTTTATCGAATAAAAATTTGCTAATCGTTTCATTGTAACGTAAAACATTTATTTTTTTTTTAGACAAACGTAGATTATTTTATGAACTTAGAAGAGATTACGGGTCGACCGTCGATTGAAAGAGTATCGATGCACATTATCCGCCGTAATACAGAGTTAAAACCCGCATTTTACTACACATGGTGATATCGTCTAATTGATTATGCGCAAACACATAAAAATATTTAGAACTTTGATGATACTGAACCGATCGTGTAAGTAAACTAAACACTCTTCTTTGTACATGCACTCACACTAATTGTTGTTTATTAATTCTTTCAAGAACTTTGTGTTAGACGGAGCTGTCGTGTAAAGACTTCCTGAAATGAGGAAAAGAGAAATCGAAATGCAAGCCGGATGCTATAAACGTTTTTCCGATTGTCAGAATAGCATCGCAAATATTAAAATATTCACACTTCGATGGATACGAAGCATTATTTTATCATCGTCATCGTTACACAGATATGGTTGTTTGTTTATACATACCAACAAAATTTCTCGGGCTATCATCCGCCGTGATAATTCGGCAGTTTTTCTTTTCTTCTACTTTAAATCCTAAACAACGGAATCGCTCATCGGTTTTGTAGAGATTACTGTCTTTCCTTGGCGTGAAGTAAGGCTGCCCACTGAAGGGATTGATAAAGTCCGCCCAGTAACCATTCATTTTGAGCTTTAGGCACATGTCCACAGCTGCTAGAACAAACTAATAGGCTGATGTTGTATACACGTGTCACTTGTTGCCACCTGTATTTTTATTCTTTTATAAGTTCTGTATTATCTATGTGACTTACATATTTAGCGAGTTTTTCCGTTTCGACATCTGTACGCCATCTCAGTAACTTGGGATTTGCCTTTTGACTAATAGTTATAATGGTGAGATCTGAAGCAGCCATATCCAAGAGTGTTCCTGGAAATAGTTCCTCGATACCTTTTCGCAAGAGGACGGGACACTCTTGCGCTGTACACTTCAATGTCGAATGTACGTTTTTCCATTTGATCATATTTGCTTGATACTTATTCCTATCATTCAATAAATTTTCAAATTTTTCATCATCATACGTTTCAAGGAATTGAGTCTTCATTTGGGCAGTAGTTGTAACATCTAACCACGCTAATCCAACGCTTCCAGGAAGATAAAATCGAAAGCCGTTCGGCGTTAGCAACTCCCAATTGGAATTGGCATCCAACATGTTACTTCGGACACCTGTATATTATATTTTATGCTTTAATATGTATGATATGTTTGATAAATTTGAAATAAATAGAAATCTACAAATAGAATAATATAAGATTTGCACAAGCTAATGAGTCATCAGTAATTCTCTTCTTTTAATAAAGCACAGTTTATTTATTAATACTGTGCAAATTTCTGAATCAACAGTTTTTCTTTTGACATTGTATAGTCTAGCAAGACAGACGACTATGTAAGCATTCAAGAAATAACTCATTAGTTAAACAATTACATATATTGTATATTATCTGGATTAATAACAATATTATTCTAGGCATAACACTGTCGACAATCAATTTGACTTTGCAAATACTTATTTAAGTAACATTAATGTGCATAAAGCGTCGTTTGAAGGGAATGATAAAAATAGAGAAGCTATTTACCATCCAACGAATCCCCATTGGCGTTGATGTAAGAATTTGTGCTCCTGTCGCTGCGGCGGAAATAAAGAGCTCTCATGAGCGTATTAAACAGCGGCGGAGTACTAAAACGTTTTCCGTACTTTATACAGAGCATCTGGAACGTGTGTTAGAAGGGTTACTGGTCACGATCGTAAACGAATGAGCTAAAGAGATTGTTTCGGTCTTAGCCTTTTAATTACCGTTATGAGTAACAGTACATTATAAGGAGTGTAGACGAAATTAACATAACAGATTATACGATGAAAACAACCCTCTATTTATAACTTTCGTTCATATCGCACAACATTTCACTTGTCACGTAGATAAGGTTAGTATTCGACTAGTCAGTCGATGCTCGATTCTCACTTCATTAAAGGGTCGATTATCCTTCTTGATGTCATCAAATTCGACGAACAGACGTGTCGATAGTTTTATAATGCGATGTATATTTTCTTCCAGTCACGAAGCCAGTCCTGTTTGAATTATTTTTCAATTGTATAATTATCGCGTCGGTCCAGAATGACTGATTTCAAATTTGCACCTCGAGAGGAAAGTCCATCCGAGTCAGTGTTGCTGATGAATGAAAAGTTATTTCTGACCCGTCGTTGAGTCGTACTATTTGAGAAAATTGAAAATTCGTCTGACTTGTCGTTGAGTCATATCACGACTGATTACGACCATTTTCATTTAAAGACGATGGCGCCTCGTAGAGGAGAATTTGGAATTAACAAAAAAGTTACCGATAATTTTTTTTATCGTAACATGTTTTTTCGCCGCTAGATGGTACTAGGCGATCGAGCTGCCATTATTCCGAGGGTACAATGGCGGTTGAGACGACGTTTTTATTTTCAGTTAGTACAATTCGACGGCAGAGTAGAGGTATTTTTATTTTCAATTAACGTGACCATCGATCAATCTCTTTCCTACCCATGATAAATACGTAATAAAAGATTGATTGATTGTTGCGTCGTTTTTTTTGGCACAGTGTTTACACACTCCTAACCCTCAATCTCTGTCAATAAGCGCCATTTAAACATTATTGCTAATAATTTATCAAATATCGAACAATCGAGTAAGAATTGCGATTGGGCCGATTATTTTCAACGTCTTAGGCATACAATCGCTCATTCGTAATTTGACATACTTTATTACCGATTCCTAAGACGTCGATTGTTTTTTCGACGTTACCAATCTCCATATTTATACTTCCCTGTTATGCGACAAGTGCTGTCATCTGCGTGCGTTGGCGGGAGACAGTTGGTTATCTTTAACCGCCATTAATCAAATCTTCTCTCCATTTCGACAAGACCTCACTGCCGCTCGAATGTTGCTTCGAGCTGTCGAGTCAGCGTTTCGAGTCAGGTAATTTGCCGTTATTATTATGAAAATCGATGCTGCTCCGTCGTTGTACGTAGATACAGAAACTCATTTGAAATATACATTCGGCAAGAAACGGCGCAACGTCGCAGTTCCTGATTGAAGAGATATGCAAATTTGTCCTCGTTCCGCATCGAACCTCTTCGAATCAGAATGAACGCGACGGGTACGACTACGCGTTCGTCCGAAAATCGACGTCTCGATAAGCGATCGAAGTCCAAAAATAGTTGAAACATTTAGATATAGCATGAAGTCGCTTTGTTATAGCACCAAGGCCGACGTAATAATATTCGACATTTGTATCAGTACGATGCTACTGCGATTTTCGACCTTACATATACGCACACATACGGTCGAAAATCGCAGCCACTATGGGTCGAAACTGTAACCGACTTCTGTATTTAGGCAGCCATTTTGTATTTTCATTATTCTCGAAGAACACGCACTTTTCTCTCCTCGTCTGAGATCTCTGTCATGCGTAACGACAACCTCAACTTTATTTTGACAGTTTAAAGTCGAAAAGTACCAACAGACGTCCAGAAGTAGAGACCGTTTCGGTCTCATTTGTTGTGCTGATTGTCGTGAATTCATGAGCCGAGGAAGAAGAGGAAACGCGAAGATGGGTTTCGATCGTTGTCAGCAGATCGAGTCGACAACACATCGACAGGTATTAGGCAAAATCTCTTTATTGATTACATTTTACAGTTACATTCTTTACTGGGTCGTGATAATTTGAAAAAGTTCGGTCTCGTGAAATAAAACGCCAAGCGCGGGAGCTGGATGTATGCACATTATATGTGTACATACATACATACATACATACATACATATATATATATATATATGTATATAATAAGTTGCTTTATAATTTTACGGCAAATACGTCTGTTAGTAAAATGACAAAATTCACATAAATATGTCACGTTACACGCTATTACGGGAATGGGGAGACGTAGCTCATCCTCGATCTCGCGTTTTCCGGCGATCGAGTGCCAACGACACTCACGCCGTGGGTGTGCGATATATTTTTTATCTCTTATTCATTTATATATATATATTATATGTATATATATAAAGATCTAGTACACGAGATAAAAACATCGTAAGAAACTAATTACGTCGAATTATCTCTCGTCTTCAAGTGGAATCACGTGAACGCTCTCTCCTCAGCGTCCGACAATATTGAACCTTTCGCGTTCCTCTCGAATATGTTACTCTTTGTAATATACATAAATATATCAATAATGAAGCACCGTCGAGTCAATTTCTCCCTTTGCTTCTCCGTCTTTGAATCTCTTACGCCCGAAACGAACGATCGCGTCTCCGTTTTCGTTTTCCCTCGATAAATCATCTCTCCATACCATTTTTGTAAGCGCGTGGCTTTTCGACATTCGCAGGCTTCAACCTCACGGATTTATCGTTTCGACATCGAAGACGGTAAGGACGACAAATCGTAACGGAGTTTCCGAACGATTCGTGGACATCTCGACGGTTGTGTGCGTGCGTGTATATGCGTAGGAGAAAGAAGAACATTGGCTAAGGTGAGTCTTGGAAAATTGTATCTAAGATGCATAAAACATGTATGTACAATACATAGTATAGAAGGAAATAGTATAGTGGAAACTATCCACGTATATTCCACGTGATAATAACAAATTTAGATTTTGACGCATACGAAATGTCTTTTAAACGGGAAACAATTTTTTTTTCGCTCGAGAGAACTAATCCTACAATTTCAGAAATTGAGATGATATTCCCGGTGATTATGATTTATGATGTTTGATACGTGACGCTGATGACAATTATGCGACTTATGATCTTGATGATATATGATGCTTATGGCAATTATGATTTATGACATTTATGAAAATGATATATTGCTGATCTGTTCGTTATGAAAAGCGAGGGGAACAAAATTATTCTCTCTCTCTCTCTCTCTCGAACGTTTTAATGAAATGAGGCGTACGTGTGGTTATGCTAATTCGATGCTTCTCGTCAAATTCCAACCACATTCCTTCGTGTCGCGCATATTGTCTTCTACTTTTGATTCTCCCCGTGAAAGTCCCTCTCACACTTATTACGCGTTGAATTACACTGCGTGTTGAACGTTGAACATTGAACAGGTTATTCCGTGATGTTCGGACATCCATCAGTTCGCGGGTCCCCCCTCGACGTTGGTTCGCGCGACGCCAATCGATCGCGATGTTCCACGCTCTCATAATTCCTTTTATCTCTCTCTCTCTCTCTCTCTCGCCCCGGAACGCTTCGCTATTATGCGCGACAAGACGACACGTTCACGAATCGCTCGCGAAAGTGAATCACGGGGACGGCGCGTCGATAGAACTTTTATCGATCTCAAAAACTTGCCGACGCTCGCATAGCGCAGGAAATAGTCCTCTTTTAGCTACTCTCGCGCGCGCGCTTCTTAAGTCAGCGTTTTCCAAAGGCCCCGATATTTTTCCCCCGGGCGTTCGGGAAGCTAGAAAATACTCTCGGAACAGGATCGCGCTCTTAGCCGAGTCGAGCGGTGCACGAGTGCTGCGATAAATATTTTCGCAAATTATTTTACGGAGAGGGACCCCGAGAGGCGCCGAGAGTCGCTCGTGAAGTTCGGCTGGGAAAAAGCGAGAGAGAGAGAGAGAGAGAGAGAGAACAGAGAGAAGAAGACATCGCCGAGATGCATTCGCGATGTTCTCGTCTCGACTGCTCTCCCGCGGGAGAGGCGCTTTGGAAATCGCTGCATCGGCCGATCGATCGCGGAAAGGCTGGCCGCGTTTCGCCGCTTAATTGTTATTACAGTTAATTGCTATGGTGTGTCGGGGCATTGGTACAAGATATACGACATACATTCACGAAAAGAGACAAGAAAACAGCCGATCGACTCTCTGTGGCCGGGCTGTGTCGCGTCGTATTTTATTTTCCTTCGTCTTTTCTCTTCCTCCTTCTTTCCGCCCCCTCTTCTTCCCCTTCTTCTTCTCCCTCTTGTTTTATCTCTTAAGATACAGGTACAGATATATATTATAACATCGATTTGTGAAATCGCCTAATCGCTAGGCTATGGTCCGCAATATATTCGTCACCGCGCGGGTACCGCGAATACCGTGGTTTCTCTCTTCGGTACACGGCGTACCCGGCGGTCAGCGTTCTAAACCTAAAGTCCTAAATGTAAGTAATTCGCGCACAGGACGCTCGTCTTTTGCACTCTCGGTCGCGCTCCGCTTTATCTCGCTTTTATCTCGGATCATCTTGTCCAAAGACGAGAATTCACTCGCGCGAATGTGCTTCTCGATTGGAATAATCCCCGTAATCGTCCCCGCCGATATTACGGCTGACGCTGAAGATATCGATCGATGCGAGGACGACTATAATCGCGTGAATGGCACATAATTGGCCGATAACCGCGCGAAACAACCCTCGCGACTTTCGTGGAAACTGCGGCTGCTGGAAATATCGTGAATGATGTTCGCGGCGTTAAGCCGCGCTCATAAACGCGTCCTCGACGGTTCTCGCTAAAAAATTCGGGAGAGTCGCGCGGTCGAGTGATTGTGAACCTTCGTAAAATTACGAGAAATATCGGGAGAACACTCTCGCGTGCGTCGATCGGCGGGGATCTACGTGATAATTGTGTGATAATTGTCATCCGAGATGAAAAGCCGTAAGCCGGAGCGACGTTGGAATGCAGAGGCCGGCCCGGTGCGTGGCAATTGTTGATTAGCTTCGTCATCGTACCTTGACGCGCGGCACTTTGCTGGGACGTGCAGCATGTTTCCGGTGGAGGAATCGATAAAAAGGATGCATCGGGCAGGACGATGCAATTATCCGCGTCGCGCGATCGCCCTCGTTAAAAAAAAAAGCGTGCGTTTCTAGATGGACGGAAAATGATCGTTTACGATTACCTCGTCGAGTCCCACCCCGTTTCCTGGGCGTGTCGTTATCCGGATTTCTCTCTCTCTCTCTCTCTCTGTCGTTCAAGTCTCTCATGCCGGAGCTATCTCGCGCGTTCCAATTAATCGCGCGCGATGAGCGCAACGATTCCTCGTTTAGGTGAGCGTCGTTCATTTCTGCTCAGGCGCTGCGTCTCTTATTCGTAATCTAAGTGACACCCGAGTGCTCGGCGGTCTCGCGGCGAACACGAAAGTTTCGGCGTCGAAATTTTCCAAATTACAGACGTGAGTTCGTAAAAATTGGGTCGCCAAAGTTGCTGTGATAAGAGCTCCCACGCGTGTCCTACCATCCGAAACACATTTTGGTAAAGGTCTCTCGTCGCTGTGAGGAAAAAAAAGGGTTGGAAGAAACAGCCGAGAAGCGGGCGAGCATTTACGAGCTGCGGAAAACGAGCGGCCGAGAAACGGGTAGGGCGAATCCGGGAATGATCCTCGGTGATCGTGTTATCCCGAACATTATCCCCTCGCGTGCTCGGGAAGTTCTTATTTATAATTTACGAGGCGACCGCCTGTGTTACTCCGAGATACCGCGCTCTCTCTTCTCCCAACGGGATCCTCTTCGTGCTGGGCGGAACAGCAACTGAGGAATCGAACGGGGCAGAACGATCTTCGAAAAAATTCAGCCGCGGAACGCGCTGACGCGTGGTAGCAGCAGCCTCGATTACGCGAGGCGAGAGTCGCGCGTGCAAGCATGTCGAGAGCAGAGCGGGATCGCGACGATGCATCGCCGACTCGCGCAGATCGTCGTTCGTTCCGCTACGTCCTAATCGTCGTCGGATAATCGAGAGACGCGTTCTCATTAGCGGTACATCGGTGAGTCGAGCGAAATCCCAACGAGTGCCCAGGGTGGACGCTTAAACGATCAATACGTACACGCGTTTTCTCCCCTGGCTCTTTTCTTTCTTTTCTCTCAATGGACACGTCGACCGATTAATCTCTTGATTCGTCAATACGCTGCTCTACTTATGCGTTATACTCGCAAAAGCCCCGCGCTTGGAAGATCGGTGCACGGGAGACTCGCGTTGCACTCCGAAAAAGTAACTCTCTGTCCTCTCGAAAAAGTAAGCTTTTCCTCTCTCTCTCTCTCTCTCTCTCTCACGTACGTGGTCATTCGATCATTCAACCCGCTCGTCGATTCACGAAAGAAGTATCTCACAAAGTGTTTTACAGGTATCCATCGCGGTGCGAGGTGTTGCCTTTGACTCGTTCAGACCGCTTGAAGCTATCTCTCGTAAACGCCATAATGTGTGCGTTGCTGAATTTGTCTGACGGCATTTCAAATTGATTTTAGGTACTTGACTTTTTACTCTTCTCACACTTAGTTGACACTCTGACCGTGGTCAAAGTCGCGTATTTCGGAAGCGAGACGATTCGTTTGCTTCGAAGCGGCCTGGAGATGTCGCGTGCATTATACATCGGTCGGAATACGAGCGAGCGAGCACACACGTTTACCGAATCCCCGCCGTTTGCGTGCCGAATGGCTCCCTCGCAATCATATATGCCCTTTAATTATCCCCCTTAATCGCCGTCCTTCTCTCGCGCCCTCGAGACACCGCTCCGTAAATTCCTACGCTACGCCACTATTGCATCGCGGTATATTGCGGTATATTCCTTCTTCCCCGACACATCGGTAAACGTTAAACAGCCGCTGGGTATTTACTAGAAGTTATTACCAGAAGGGGGTGCGTAAAATCTCGAGTCTACGTGTGCTTTCGACCATTCATATTCACGTGCGAATATTACCTCTCCACTCATCCCTTCGCTAGTCTCCTTTAACTAACACCTGCGCGCGCGCACGGCTTGGTTATCAACGTATCAGCAACTCAGCGAGGACGTGCTTTCTCCCTCCCTCCCACCCCCTTCTCTCTCTCTCTCTCTCTCTCTCTATAAGACTGTCCGAAATAATGGTGACGTTAAATGTTAAGCCGAGCTTAACTAACGCCGTCGTGTCCAAACTTGACGCCGTCAACGATTAATAACGCGTCGACGCCGCGACGACAGCTGCAGCTGCAACGACGCTGTCGGCATTTCCGATCGGAGATCGGCCCGATAGTTGGCTGGAGCTCGGAAACGGTCCGATGCATCCATCCGATCCGGGTGTAATCGTCGCGCGGCCGCCACTCTCCCCCGCGAATCCCCGCGTTTTCGAAATCCGCGGCTCGGTCGACAAATCTGCCTCCCCGCGCGCCGTTCAATTAACTTCGTAACGCGGAAATTTCGTCACGCATCGAATTATCACGTGCATGCGCCGCGAAAGCGCGATGAACACACGTGGAAGTTTAAATTGAGTATTGTAGACGCGAATACGTTGAACCGGGAATACGAATCATACCGCTCTATTAATTTTCCTCCCGTGCGTGTGTGCTCGTTGTAACGGAACGTCGCGGTACTTTCGTACGAACCGAGTTATTGTTGAAGAAAAGCGAAAAGGGGACAAAAAGAAGCGAAATTCATACCCGACAACTCGAGGAACAAAACGCTGCACGTGTACGTAATCATACGCAATTCCGATTCGTGGAACATTCAGGGTAAATAAAGAGTTCTCGGTCGAGAATCAAGAGGAAACCAACCAACCAGCTCGCTCCCCCGCCAGTCAGCCACTTCTTTCGCACCGTGGAATCGCGATTTTCCCGTTCTTTCGTTGCGAGGAACGCGCGAATCGCGCTGGTAAATCATGATCGCGCGAAACGGACCGCGTACAAACGCGACGTGACTCGCGAATCTCGAATTGATATCAGATAACCCGACGCGAAACGTACGTCGCGAATTCTCCCGTGTATGCGTGGGTGTGTGTGTGTGTACTGCGATTCGCATTATAAAAATAAATATCGCGTGCATCACTGGTGTGCGCGGGGCTTCGGATTAATAAAGTGTACACGCTACTTGATCCACTCACCACTCTCCTAATACGCGACGATATCTCGATGGCAACGGCAATCGATAGTCTCAGGCGATACGCCGGTACTCCTCTCTTTCTCTCTCTCTCTCTCTCTCTCTCTCGTCGCCTCTCGAGAGGGAGAGAAAGTAAGGTGCACGCCCTAAATCGACAATGAAGTTCGCTAACGAACTATCGAATGTCAATCGTAAATTGTGCGTGCTATACGCAAGCACGTGTATTACGTAACTAGTAATAATAATAGTAATAGTAGTAGTAGTAATAGTAGTAATAGTAGGGACAATAATAATAACAATAGAACGTGAGGATTGAGATGGGTATAATTTCACGAGCGCGAGTTCAGTGTCCGTTACATACACATTTACGTGCGAAATGTACGACCGGTGCTAATTACAATTGCGTCTTCGTACGTCGAGGATAAAAGTATCATTAGGTCATGAAAGATCCACTTTGCGTCTTCGTCCATCTCGCGTGCGAAGAGCAAACTCGTCGAGGTCGCACCGGTCTCGATGATTCTCATCTTTCAGCTCGACGCTATAGACAGAGAGAGAGAGAGAGAGAGAGAGAGAACTGAAGGATCCGCCGTTACACGAGCGGCATAAAATGTCTATAAGAAAATCGAGAAACTCGTAATTGGCCTTATAAACCGGAAGAATCGAATCAAGCTGCGGGCTGGATGCGAGACAAACGTCCCGCGGATTTTTTATCATACGCCCGCGTGGAATATCGAGCGAATCAAGCCTGTGAGAACACCAGGTCGTCTAGCCGCGAGATTCGCTATAGGTTCTCTCTTTATTATTCGGAGGAACACCGCTGTGAGATATGTAATTAACGCTGCGCTAGTGTCCGCGCGTCCCGGTGACGCACTAATTCGGAAATCGTCGAACGATAATTGTTTATTTACCCGGTAAGCTCATTGGCACCTCGCATCGTGTCGATGGGTAAAAGGGGGATCGCGTCGCTGACGTTAAGGGATTAAGGTCAGCGTATCATCGGACGCGATTTCGCGCGCGGTGCGCAACGTCGGTCGACCGTACGCGAGATCCTCGCGTTTGAAAGGGAGAAGGGACGAGCTAACGAGACGCGTTGTAGAGACTCGAACCGAGCGCAGAACCAAAGAGGATTCACCCTCTGGCGTCCCTCTTTCGCATTCGTATCTCCCTCGTATAATATCCGAGACAGACGTATTCTATCCTTTCTTTTATCACCGCGCATAAAACCACCAAAGAACACTCCGAATTCCGAGTTTTCGGCGATACCTCGCGTCTCGAAGAAATGTTTGCGCACTGCCATTTCGAAACTTTCACCCGGCCCGGCTCTTGAATATTCTTTTTCCCAAGACCGCACCGTGCGTCTCCTCCTCGCCTAACGACACGGAGAAAACAATGTCTAGTATCTGTAACTCGCGTAAGTGAAAGAATCGTAGTCCGCGGAATTATTTTTCTAGTATTATTATAGCGATAAAAACACCTTACCACGCATATTGTTACCACTGTTTTTCGTGTTAAAACCAAAAGAAGATATAGTTAAGGTCGAAAATATTACTATAATTTAGAGGGGATGACTCGAGAGCAAACGCTGCCCAAATCAAGACCCGATAGTGACCCAATCCGACATATCATCAAATGTAATCTAAAATGACCCACACGCGCTTTGGTAAAGTCGAACCCGAGTCTGGTTTGGATCATTTTGTCATCACTTTGTTGACGAGAAACTGATCCGCGTTATGATCGGGTTCCGACTTTGCCAAAGCGGATATAGATCGTCGGATCGGGTTACACTTGATGACGAGTCAGGCCGAATTTGGATCCAAAGGGCTCTGATTCGCAGGTCTTTCTGGATTACGCTCGGTGAAGAATGAGCGGAGGGGAGGGAAATATACGTGCCCGACGACGTTGCGCGACCGCCTCGGTCGCGAACGAGTCTCCGGGATCTCCCCGCGATCGCCACGTAGAATTAACAATATCGATTACGATTACGAGCTCCGACGAGCTAAAGGCTCCCCCATTATGAAGGTAAAGCTGGGCTGCATGGCTAGTAGTACGGAAACAGACACACTTCTCTTCGTCGGCGACGCGCGCTCGCTATTCGCGCTTGATAACGGAAGTATCGATCGCCGCTCGAATATTCGCTCGAATATTCGACGGTGCTCGGAAGAGACGAATAAAGCCACGCACATACACACGGGCATCGATTCCTCCGCGCATCATCATCGGTAGGCACCTCAACGCGAGAATCCGTGGCGCGATGTTGCGCGCGCGAGAGCGTCGCCGGTGTATCCACTACGCTATTATGAACTGCGCGTCACGCGAGATTGCTCTCATATTAAATTATTAACGCCTTAAGCCCGCCCGAGGGCTATCAGCGCGATACCGTGGCTGGCCCGTTAACTCTCGAGAGTTAAGAAGAGGTTGTAGGGTGAAATAAGTTCGCTAAGAATTCGATGGAACTTTAGCGCTACGTACACATTGAAATATTAATCTAACTGCTCGTGCAATTAAGATAAGACCGACTTGCATTCGAGAGCTGAGATGCTTGTGACTAAAGCTGACACTTTTTACACGTGTTCCTTGAGATTAGCTGTTTTTAATCCCCTTAGTCTTAATGTCTTGTGAACTAAAAATAAGATTTGATAAGAAAACTATTATAATGTTAGAGGCTAACATGCAGACGAAAATACAGCGGTGTGTAAAGTTCATAACTTATAGTAATACTCGAAATACATGTAAATATGCGCATGTATTTCAACGCTAATATCTGTGCATCTCTATTCGATCAACCAGTGGATAAATACAGCATCGATAAAAAAAATTAAAAATAACAATATTTCCGTATTTATTATTTAAATAACGAAATAAATGTAAGTTTGCTTGATGAATACTAAATTTATGAGTGATCACCTTGATACGCCACTAAGCCTTACAACCTCCTTAAGGCAGCGTATAGCGTGCGAACTCCGACGCGAAGTTCGCGACGTCCCCCGTCAATGTTAGAACCGACTGCGTCATCGCTGCGGAGACTTTCGTTCTCCATTTAATATCCGTCGCGGAAGACGTCCCTTTGACGAGGAAGCGCCACGGTCGCAGTCGGGTTCTTTTGCGATCTTTCACGGGCGCTAATTAGCGGCTAAATGCGTTCGTAATGATGGTGTTTCTCAACTTGCAAAATAGTCGGGAACAAGTCGCGAGCGTCGTTGCAGTCGTTGGCCGTGACTTCGAGTTCCACTTTCGCACCTGTCCGCAGCGACACTAGCCGGGTTGTTTCTGCGAGTGTGCCTCTGATCGCTAATGTGTCCCCTTTGACAAGTTCGGTTCATAATAACGCCGCAGAGAGAAGTTGTGTCGCACGGCTAGCCACTAGGCGGCGGGAACTGGTATTCCGCGAGTTTCGCGAGTCAAAGATTACAAACGATCGTCCGCCAGTCAGTAAGTGGCTCAACGGCGATCGACAAATTGGCCCCGAATTCTTCGATGTCGCCGACGCGGCGACATGAACAATGATCGTATGTGGCGGTTCGATCGGGTTTTCGACCGGCCGACAATTTTCCGGTAATCATTTCCGATTACATACATCGGTCGTGGAGCAACAATTGCGTTTTGCCCGAAAGGGGTTGCTCCTCTGGCCAGCGACGTGTCGCGAAGTTACGGAGAGAGAGAGAGAGAGAGAGAGAACGTCGGACAGACAGTTTGGCGCGCGCATAATAATTCATCTTACTCGTGATGTCGCGACGCGATGTCATTCGTTTGTTCAGCGGACGTTATCGAAAATCGTCCACGCCCTCGGGAATTTTTTGCAGTTTTGCGCGTATTTTTTCGCGGCGAGATATCGTCGCTCAACGTATTCGAAATGTCGCGCGCTCCTTCCTCTCGCGACTGTTTCTATTCCGATTTCGACGGAGCTCGCTGGAAATCCGAGCGAGAGTTCGCCGAATTTCCCGCGACTGCACGTCACGAACATCCGATTTGCTCTGCACCCTCGCGAAAGGGACTGTGTATCGGCCGATGATAACAGTTTCCGTTCGTTTGCCGTAGTTTAATCCGAACAGAATCTCTGCATCTCCGTTTCACCGCTTCCTCCGTTTCCCCCGGAAAATTCGAGGAGGCGTTTCGCGAATTGTTAGGGAAAAATTTCCTTTCGCGAGAGAATGCGCGTTGAGGCTTTCTCCCTCTCTCCTCGCGTTGTTCTCTCTTTCTCTCGCGGTTTTGCCGTGAACTTCCGTCCGCGAATTAACCAGCGTTTCCGATGCATCGCAAAGTTTACCAGGCCAGGTGCTCGCAGTTACGTTAATTAGCAGTTTTGTTATTTCGCGCACCCGACGATGCGAAAATATGTAATAATTTGCCGCGGTCGCAACTGGATTTAATTGCCGTGAAAGAATGTCTTCGTTAAAGATTTAAACGGACGCTTGTATTTCATGAAAAACGTCAATATAATTAACACGTTAACTGCCACGCGCATTTCGGAGGAAATCTCCGTCAGGCCAAATCCATTAAAATTTTTTGATAAGAAATATTTAAGTATATTAATTATACGATCTTGAAATTACTTATTAAACTATGTAATTTTTCTAGTTTTATATCGTACTTTATACTGTCAGTCACCGGTGACTGACGCGGCCCGAACGGAAAGTTCAGTGTCAGTCACTGGTGACTGACGTGGCAGTAAACGTGTTAATTCTATACGCTTTTAGAGGGAAAGAGGCGTCCTTTATTATCGCGTCTTACATACACTTACAGCATGAAACATTCTCACCAAAGGTCAAGAAGAATATGAAAAAACACTGAGCTCGGCACAGCTTCGTCTGATCGCGCGCTCAACGAATCCATCCGTTTTGTATTGCTCGTTTCGAGAACGATTTGAGTTATCTTTCGTTCGAAGAGGGACAGCCAAATGCGAGGGATCGTGTTTCTTAGAGCGACTCACCGTCCGATTTGTCTTACGGTAAATCCGCAACATCGAGCATGTCTGAAGACACAGAGGTCGTTTTCCGCCCTTGTGAGTATACCGCAAACGTTTTTTTATGAATTATTTGAGAGAGAACCCTTACTTAAGAGAGCCGGTCGATGATAGCGCACGTAGGCGTACGGAATCAAAGCTAAACGCGAGAGGGGAATAAAAGAGGCAACGTAGGCGGCGGTAAAGAGGGACCGGATTTAGAACAACGTATCGCATAGAACGCGGAAGGGCGCAACATGCATGCACGCACGTTACGTGGGGCGCTTAGCCGCGATCGTACAGCCGGGATCGCGAAATGAATCATGCAGTTGCAAGAATTTCAGCGGGCACATATCGTGGCGAGCTGCATCAGTGCAGGCTCGTTGAATAGGCGCGCCTTAGCGCGCACATTCACTCTAATTTAACTAATTGAAGTGGGCAATACCGGGAGGCACGACGCCAGAGGATTCGCCATGAGACGCGAGACAGAAGAATTAATAACCACGCCACGCTTTACGCAGGATGCGTCGCGTATCACGCACTTTATTTGAATTATAGATATCAGCGGTCGTATTAAAAAAAGATGACAGAAAGATAGATAGAGGGAGATAAATTATATGCACTCTAGGAAAATTTTTCCCTCGAGTGCAGAGACAAAAAAGAGAAAATGGGAATTAATGGAAATTTTCACGAGAGAAAAGAGAAAAGTGATACGATTTTTCCTCCTTTTATTCGCTAGAGAGTTTATATTCGCTAGAGAGCCAACGCGTGATCTTAAAGTAATTGGTCCATAAAATTATTTTCTTAGAAATCTTTTCAAATTTTAACAGCATGTTAATCGAGACACGATGTACAAAATGTAAAATTAGAAAAAAGATTGATCACCCGAAGCTGAGATAATTGAAGTCAAAGTTTGCATTATTTACATGTATCAGGTACGAAAACGGCTTCCGATATCATGGTTTTAATTGTAACAACCAAACTACTTTTATAGTTTTAATGAAAAACGAAAAGACAATAAAAAAGACTAGTAGAAATATCATAAGAAAATTAAAAAATCGTTGACCATCTAGTTTACCAGAAATTGATATGTGAAGTACATAATTTCTGATTACGGTTGAAGTATATGGCGGCTAATTAAAAATTTGGCAATATCATATACGCTACATTTTCTTTTATGTGTCTTGGTTACCTTGTTGAAAATTTGCAGGTGAATTCCCATGGGAATCCATAGAAATTCTATATAGCATAATAAAAGTCCATATAGTAATCCACGTGGATTCCTACGTAGGCTCTGGGTTTTTCACACAAATCCCCAGGATAAACCATGGGATTTCGCATAGATTTCCTATATGGATTCCCATTTGATTCTTTTCTGCAAGCAATACGCGAAAATGCGAAAAATACGAAAAATACGGAGAAATTCGACGTCACAATCATTTCTCAAACATTCGTGCGCGTCTATCGATACGTACGATATATTCACACATGTGTCCAAAACAGACGATCCCAGCGGAAAGTATTATACGTCAGAGCGATGAAAAACGATCATTTCTTAATGAGTTTTTAAACGTTGCGTAAGTTTGATTGATATTCTCTTGCTCTACTGTCGAAACTGTACGTCATAAATCATATATCAACATTTCACACAGATTCGTCGAGTTTCTTCTTGATGTTATTAACCAATACCTTTCTCATGGTATTGTCACGGGCCAGCTATCTTCGTTACGCAATTTTCCGGTGGCTGTTTAATTACATAATGCCGACTCGTCTCTTGAATCGTACGATTCGCGATCAAAGTTACCGGCTGACTCGTCGCGATCGGAAAAGGCGCGCAATCTTTCGAGACCATAGCTCGTGTCCAGTGGTGCGACGTACGCCTTTTCCCGTGTATTATGTCAGCGAGATCGTTAGAAAATTAATTGCTTGTCGCACTGGCTGACCTTTCGCGGCGATCCGATTCGCCGTTTCCTCACTGGGAATCGCGTCATCGTGTGCGTTTCGCCGCTGATATCGGGACCCTTTAATTCAGGGGAACGGCAATCGGCATGGTTGGTGGCGCGACCCATTTATCTCTGTCTCTCTTTCCCGCGACCTCGTACACATATTTCACGTCGTATATACGCCGTGTCGTTTAACCTTCCCGGCCGAAGAAGGTTGCCGCGCGCTCTTGGCGTTTCGCGACTCACTCTCTCGCATTATGCATGCGCCGTGAAACGTGACGTAGCGCTAAAAGCGTGCATGGAAAATTGAACGTGTTCGTGCATTATCTTCGGCGGCCGAATGTGAATCGGTCGGCGCGTATATCGACAATTTCGCGATACGTGTACGCGATCTTGATATTCCTGCGCGCGAACGAAAATACGCGGCGCGCGTGGCACATACTTTACTCCCCGGAATCGTAAATTAAACTCGTGTTAAAATTCAAGCTGAGATTAAGTGATAATTAAATTTACAATTGAGGCTAAACACACGCGTGAGGCGGCTGCTCACACACAATCGCTACCTGACTCGGGGAAGTTCTCATTCGGAGTGTTCGGCCGACACTCGCGTGCACTTGGGGAGCACGCACTTGACTACTGAAGGATTAAAGGGCTTTTAACTGTTTGACGCGCAGCGACTCACGCTAATCGTTGGGTCCATCGGTAATCCTCTCTGATCACGATTTATGGATGTTCCCTTTATTAGAAGCGAAATCTTTCCGGGTTTGCTCCGGGCTGGAATATCGCATTCGTTATATCTTACACATGCCGATACGACCTGAATTCTGTGATCAGAGATAGCTTCAATTTCCCTTTAATGGCTGCTGCCGGGTCGATGAAGAAAAATTGAAGGAGCTTCGTAGCAGCCCCTCTACTCCCCACCGTTCGTTATTAGGACAACTGACCCGCCTTAACTTACTTTTTGAGCGACCGAGAGAGGAAATTCCGCCGAGCATCCTCGCTCGCGATGAATATAACACGTTCGGATTATACCTTCGAGATAAATGGCTCTAATTCCTGGCGTACAGAGAGAGTGAGCGGTAAGAGCCTCTCGAATAATTGTCGAAGTTATGCTTTTGTGCGGATAATGAACGAGAATAAACTCGAGTGAGAATTTCAATAAGTGTCGCGACATTTTACCATCACTGACCGACCGTATTGCTTTAGCGCAGTGGTCCTCATAGAGTGTACGCCCTGGAATGCCGGGCGTGTCGTTACAAGAAACAATTTACGAGTAATTGTTCGGCGTGGCGCCTCGCGCTTTAGCGGCGAACGCGAGGCAATAATACGGATCACCGCGCGTTCGATCCGAAATGTTCCCATTTTTCTCAGAGAGATCAAGATCTTGGCGTGTGTGTGTGTGTGTGTGTCAAAAAGTTTCTCCTCCTGTCTCCTCCATGTCGTTCAAGGAAAACTTTACTTACCCGGCGTGTGTCGGCATTTCCCGCAGTTCCTGCGCGCAGAATATCGTATCGTCGGCCGAAAAGATCGGATAGCCGTTGTTTCAACGGCTGTTAGAGAATGGCCTTCGCGCCATATTTGTCATATCTATGCCGGAATTACACGGGACATCCTCCCCCCCCCCCCCNCACGGGACATCCCCCCCCCCCCCCCGTCGAAATAGCCGAAAAGGATATCCAGCACGCTCGCAGATCGATTCCCGGTAGTCGATCCTCGTCGAGATCTCGAAATGTAAAATGAAAAACGCGCGAAAATTCGGCGGATGGAAATAATTCGCGTCGTATACTCGCTTTCCGTAAGGGAAATTCGCGCGGCGCTTATTGTCGGCCGCGTTTACGCGCCGGCGAACGTAACTATTCACGGCGATCCGTCGAGTGGAACAATAAGGATCGATTCCCTTGGTCTCTCGCGGTCTATAATGGTCTTCGCTTATGCGCGATAACGAGTTCGGCAATCTTCGCGCCGATTGCCGGCTCGCTTCACCTCACGGGCATTTTGCTTTACGCACGGGATACCGCTTGGACTTGCCCCCCTCCGCGTGGCCTATATTTACGTTTTACGGTAATCACAAAAATTGCACCCTCGCGGAACGTCGGGATTAAGGGCGTTTTTATCATCTTTCTCCCTTCGCCCCGGGTATTTATACGAGCTACAAAAGGTTCGGCTCGTTCGAAGGAACGCGATCGAGCCGCGAGAAAACGGCCGGGGAGAAACCCGTCAACCCGACGGATTTTTGTCCCCTTTTCACGCGCCGCTTGCTGCCGCCAAGTGCGATAGAAAAGTAGTCACGCGGGTCGTAAAATAATCGACGACCGCGAGCTGAGACGCGGGATCATCCCCACCGTCGGCGAAATCAAATTCAATCCCTCCGCCGACAGTGGAAAGTAACCCGCCGAGAAAATCGACGACTCTGAGCGCGCGCATACGCGTAGGCCTCGCCGGCGAGCGACGAGATATCGTCCGGAAAGTCCGCCGACGGGACACGCGACGTCGAGAAACGCGGCCGGAAGAATCGCGGGTGGACACTCGAAGCGGTCGATACCTGCCTTCTTCTCCGGCGACGATCCGCGCGCGCTATAGCGACAGTCACTGTCGCTCATTCCCCGAAGACTCCGAAGCGCAAGACGTTCGATGGAACGGACCTGCGGACGGCCCAGCTCGAAACGGATCGATACATCCTCGATCGCGCGGCGATGCGCTTTACAGCACGTGCAGGTTCTCGCAACTCTTGGACTTGCTGTCGCGCGCCCACACCTTGTCGAGCAAATTGCGCACCTTCAGACTGGTGCTGGTCCGGCTGCCGCGGTATTTCTTAGGCGAGTTGTTCTCCGAGCACGAGCCGAGCGGCGACTTGCTGCGGTTCTTCCGCGACCGCTTTCGGAACACGTCTCTGGTCCTCTCGGGGTTCTCGAGCTTCAGGCGGATCTGCGTCAGCAGGCCGACCAGCAGCTCGTCGACGTTATGATTGATGCCGACGGACGTCTCGATGAATTTGCAGTCGTAAGACGTCGCCATGGACTTGCCCTCTGTAAACGGAGGCGATTACAGGGAATATTTTCATTTGAAACGTCGTTCTGCAGGTGATGTTTTAGAAATCTTCTTTGCGAAAAACTGTAAGATATCTTTTGAAAAGTGCACAAATGTTTATCTATATTTCGACCATGTGCAGTAATCTCTATACATTGTTATTTTTAATATTAATAAAGTTACACATAATTTCGTGCAGCGTTGAAAGTTTTGCATGCCGCGATTCCGGACGTTGTTTGTAGGCTTCTGAAACCAAAACGGCGGAAAAATGATTAAACCTGTGGCTATCGTCTCTACTACGATGGAAAATAAAAAATGATTATTTATAAAACAGTAGAATTTAATAAAAGGTAAAATCGAGTTTGGTCAGTTATTTTTTTAGGTTTGGGAGTCCTAAAAATATCGAAATATTCGAGCTATTGATTTCGCCGCGAGATATTCACGATAGCCACAAAATATATGTCGTTTAATAATTTTTCTGCCGTTTTTTTGATTTCAGAAGCCTACAAACGTTCGGAATCGTAACAACCAATCTTTCGTGCTCATTGCAAATTATTTATAATCTTATTAATATTGCAGATAATAATGTGTAGAAATTATTGTATATAGTTAAAGCGTGGATAAATGTTTATGCATAATTTTAAAATTGTGAGTTTTATAATATTAAAAGAGAAACCTAAAATCACTTACCAAACCAAACGTTCGAAATGAGAATACCCCTTTAACTCTTTTCCTCTCAAAAAACGTTATAGTTATTTGATATTTCACATATAAAGCTCGAAGAGTGCCGCGACCTTTCGGATTTTAGATTGTTTTTTTAACTAACAGCGATTAATTTAGATTTGAGTTTAAAATTCAAGGGACGTTTCAGCCGTGTTTTTCGAGTTTTATGAGAAATTTCAGATGGAGTCGCTGCGCGGCATCTTCGGAGCGTCTTAAGACGGAGAATCTCGCGCGAATAAACGACCGACGGCATAAAAACGCAAACGCGATTTGCCTCTAATCGGTAAACTAAAAGCGCGGAAAATTAGGTGAGAGCCTCGCGGTACCTCGCCGCCCTCGTCGCTTCAGTTTTCGAGTAGGCGATGTAAAACGATTCTATCGACGTGACTTCGAAGCCGTTGGCGCGGACGTAAATTACACGCGAGCTCGCAACGATACGTAACAAGACGGTCGAAGGCGGTATCACGCGGGAGGAAAAACGTAATTACGAGGTAGATGCAATTAATCTAGTCACGTTTAAGAGTACAGGAACAGTAGCGCGTTCTATACAATATCCGCGCGTCCGCTCAGGGGTTAAATAGCTTTCGCTCGCTCCGTTGCTCTCGGAGAATCCGCGTCACCGGGGATGGAAAGATGGAAAACGAGCGAGAATGCTGCGTTTACGCGCGCGTTCACGTTATCTACGTCGTCCTATATCTCGCGTTTCGCGCTAAATGCCACCCCGACGACGACCAATAGATAAGCGCCTGCGAGGCGAACTACCCGCGAACGAAAATTTTCACGTTGTCGCGGCGAATTCCGCAAGACATTCGTCACTTATACGCGTGAGGGGAAAAGGGGGGAGGAAAAAAGCGTTACCTTCGGTCGACACCAGTCGGCTGCGAACCAGGTCGATCTTGTTCCCCACGAGAATCACCGCCCTCGCGGACACGTGATCGCTTCGCCACAAGGACTGGAGGACCTCCTCAGCGACGCGCACCGATGTCCGATCGGTCGTAGAATAGACGACGCAGTACGCGTGCGGTTCGTACGTCGCGATGCAATTTTCCGGCTGCAAGCATTAATCATGACGGACACACATTAACACTGACGGGCAACAATGGAGCTTGGCAGTCCCTATTTCCAATTCATGAGGCGTATGATTTGCTTGTTGCGCGCGAAACGGCCGTTTTGTATTGATAATCATCTGGGTAATTTCCAGAGAGAAAGAGAGAGAGAGAGAGAGAAAGATTAAACTCGCTCGACCAAATTAAAGTATTAAATAAACCATAAACCGAACTCGTCGATCGAAAAGTTGAAATTCTCAACACGGCATTACGAGAAAGCTCGGGGAGTTTTAATTGAGATCGCATTGAAAATCCATCTATGCGTCGTCCGTGCGTCATGTTTTTTCCGCTCTACCTTCCTGATTCAGCATTGTGTTTCTGGCCGCTTCGTTACGGAGCTTCGAATACCACTGGATATTCATTTGGATACAGGTCAATCGGAGAAACGCATGTTAATTACGGCGATGTCGACGAGAATCCGACTGCATATGTTTCAAAAGTGGGCGAGATATTTTTATCGCTCGACGGGAGTCATAACTCGTTGGCACATGACGTCACTAACGCTCGGCAGTGGTATCGCGAGAGTGCCGAGATAACGGCCAGAAGAAATGTAAACTTATGCCCTTTCATCGGTCGTAAAGTGGCGCGCCGCTTATCACTGAATATTATCCCGATCGCAACAATTAAAATATTCCGGATCTTCAAGGAGGTCGAAAATACCCTCGCGCGCTTTCCCGAGTGTTTCCATTACGCTTCGGTCGACGAGCGGGGCGCACAGACACGGAGCACGTGCATCTCGGTGTGTGTTATTCATCGTTCCCGTCGATTGATTCAAATATTTCGTCGGCTCTTGGACTATTTAATCTGACTCTCGTCGATATCGCGTTCATTAACATGTGCTCCGATCGAATCGTATCTGCGCGAGTGTCAGTGTCACGGCAAAGTACTCGGAGCAGTCGGGAGCAGGATGCTGGATCGAGAAGGATGGAGGGCGCAGGAGACACCGGCAATGATACATCATACGTTTCAAGATATGTCAAATCATTTGCCGTACAGCAGATCTCCGTTTTTAACGGACACGTGACGAATTTATCGAGAGTAGAGAGAAATACCCGAGTCGAAATTAGGCCGACATTCGTAGTCAGTCATCATTGGACAAATCATTATAGCTTTATTGATTTCGGATTGCTCGTCCTCGTATCTGCGCTTGTTACATTATTTCATATAAGACACGTTGATTCCAACCAGTCTATGAATACGAATCTGTGTAATTAATTATGTTTTGAAAGATGTTCTGCATAATTTATAACTTTGAATGCCAGCCTTGCGATATAATGTAAATCTTGAAATAGCTGACTTTTTTACGTTTAATAATGCTCCTTGGACCGCTAATACAATCTTGTTTACATCTGCCGATGCTTTTTTATTTCTGCTTGGCCTTGTGTTGTACGGAATCTGAATTTAAATTTAAATCTATTCGTAAATACACAGACAACATTATTAGCACATCACTGTTATCTTTTCCTTTAAGTGTCTAATTAGTTCTTTTAAGAAATTAAAATCTCATTGAATCTTCAAACATAAAAAAACAAAGTGGGAAGAGATGAGATTAAAATGTGTTGTTTCTTCTACTTACACATTTTCCCGCCAACTTTTATTGGATTATTCATTCTTCTCTTATCTCACATTCTCCACTTTTACCGCTCAGTTTATATAATTAATATATTTTTGACTGAGAAAAGTCTAAGAATACAGATTAAATTCTGGTAAGAAATAAAGTGAGATGATCGGATATTAAATAATTCTTGAATTCTGTGCTCCTTCGAGCTTCTTCAAAGGTAGTAAGTAACTGCAGCATTCAGATAGGACAATATATTTCAAGATTCTTTATTGATCCTCCAAACTCGACGGAATTTGCAGGATCAACGTAAAACTAAAATTTCGACTCGGGAGGCGACGCAAAGATTTTATAATTTTGATCGAAATAATTTCCGTCACATATATTTTTACACATTGTTTTTTGGTGAAAGAGCAATTTCATAGTTTTATTTCACATCGAAAATCTTTTCATCGTATTTTTATCCCTCCGAACGAAGTGTATGCGGTTGAAACTCTCGAATTGTATTGATCTCTTCATCGTTGCCCTTTCCGATGAAGTCGGACGAGTGATGTCGACCGGTAGATTGTGGTCGCGCGGTCGCGTCGTATTTTTCTTTATGAACAAAGAAGGCGGGCAAAAACAGTTCGATCGCGTTTACGGGAGCGTTTCTGTTACATAGTGTTACAAAAATACGAAAAACCTAGCGAAATGCAAGTTAATCCACACACGTTCTCACAATTCTTCCCTGTTCCGTAAGTCCAATGAAAAGCCACGTCTATTGCGTCGTTGCGCGCTTAATCCTTCCGCTCTACAAGTAGCTTATAAAAGAATATTCTTGATTTCTTTTCAACCCCACGAAGACGGAGCTATTTTTTGTTCTTCGCCGTAGATGCGCCGTAAGAAGCGTGTCTTTTGTATGAATATATCGTTGAGAGAAAAACCTCCTCCTCTATGGAAGTATATTATAAAAGCAAACTTAAGAAGCGCGCCACGCTATTGTGCCACGTTTACTGGCATAACTCATACAAAAGAAGCGGCCGGCTTATCGCGTTTACGGTTATGGCGAACGATTACGCGTGAAGTAGGAAATAAAAATGGAACACATTGTATCGCGGGGGCAAGCGAAGTTGTTATAAAACCTGTCTTCGTCGTGCGCGCGATCGTAATTGAGAAGCTTCCAACATTTTTTTTTCAAACTCGATACTTTTATTGTTAACGTCGATACGTCGTTGCGACCCAACGAATCGAGGAGTGTCAGCTTTCTTCTATAGACCATGTGTAAAATTCAAGTATTTAACGTATATATACAGCGCGAAACAGATGCGCGATTTTGACACGAAATCGTTAGAACCAAAAGGATCAAAGGTAACCGTGGTTATTCATTACGAGTGCTTGATAACTTGATACCCGAAAGCCTGACAGATCGGTTTCGCCGCACGTTCTCGATACACGAGAACGACATTAATCCTTGCGTTGCTGCGATTCACAATCGTGTGATTTACCGTGACCCGCGGTGTCACGTGGAGAACTATTATTTTTCACACTCTTCAATTTTTATCGGTACATCGATATGTAAAATCGACTCTCATGACCTCAATGGCGGATTTTTTTTTCTTTTTTGTAAAGCTGAGTACTCTCTCGGCTATTTGAAAGAGAGAGAAAGAGAGAGAGAGAGAGAGAGAGCACCTGCGCCAAATACGCTCAGCAATGCGCGTCGTTTCAATTAGACAGTCGCGACAGTGCCGATGCTATCGCGGTATTGTCGGCCGTAAGGAAAACCCTGGGGATTTCAAAGAACGGCTCCCCTCCTCCTCTTGAAATGCTTTTCTTTTTGAAATACAATCGAATTTCGCGATCGTGCCGCTTATCGTTGTCCCGTTCGTGCTACGTGGCATAGTTTCCCCGGAACGTGTATAATTGCAATGGCACGTTGCTGTAACAGCCACTCAAAATGTTCGCTGTAAGCAATAAATAGTAATGCTGGGTTAGATTTTCGTTCTGTTTCATGATTGCCGTGTCCGTAACGAAGTTCGCTTCGATGCGAAACCCTTTCCAAAAACGGTAGGGAAAGAGAACGTCAGCATGGGAAGAGGGCATGAAGGGAGGGGCAGCTTAAAATCATTGTAGGGGACGTAAATTATATTTCCGCGGGTATATTTTGCGCGAAAAAGCCGAGAACAATATACGGACCGAGTCGAAACGGGTAATCCCGGCCAACTGAACCAGGCTTAGCTCTAAGTGCCGTAAATGTCTCTCCCGGTTTTCAAGTGTCTGCTCGGCGCGCGGGAGAACGGAGCACCGTTCCCATCTGTGCGGCATCGGTTCGCACTTCTTTTTATAAAAGTGAAAAAAAAAAGCGATATCCGCTTTTCAAAGCATCTTTCCACGGGAGGAGAGTAATGCGTAAAATCCAATAATTATAATATCCGACGATTTGCGCGCGAGAATCGCCGCACACGGCCAATGTCGGGACGCATTTCAGATGTCGTGTAGCGCGAACGTTCGACAACCGGTCTCTTTTTTTCCGGCCTACTTTCTCTCTCTTTCTTCTCATTGGCAAAAATAGAAGCATTCCGGACCCGGGTTGCCCGTCGTCGTCTAAGGGAAAGGGATGAACCGGGGTTACCGTTGAACGACGTTAACGCAGCCATCCGTTAAAGGTTAAGATAGCAGCGAACCCACACAGGAAGGGAAAGATGGGAGAGGGAGAACGAGAGAGGGAGAGAGAGGAGCGGGTGTGCTGCGATTTTGCGAACGATTATACGAAAGAATTACCTTGAACTGTATCAAAGGCGCGCCTCGTGATATCGAATATATAGGGATCGACCGCGCTTAACGGTCGAACGCGCGGTATGGCTCGATGCTCGTCAATGACTCGGCCACGCTTGGCTGAACGGTCAGGAGAGAACGAAGAACGCTTCGTTAACCCCCTCAGGTCCTTTCTTACCCCCTGGCTTCTTTCTCTCTCTCTCTCTCTCTCGTTTGCTCGCTCATTCTCCCGGAGCTTACCGCGAGAGAGCGGTTAACTCGTCACGCGATAACTCTTACTTGGTCGGTTACACACAGACCGCAAATCGGACTGTCGCGCCGCATTTGGATGCCAGACGGACCGCAGGCTGGGGGGATAACATTGCTCTAAATGGGAATTTTCGCGCGGGAGCGTAGTCGGCGTCGCTAATGTGGAAAGTAATGTCGGTCGAAGAGGCAGTCGTGACTGGGTTAGATCGGGGCGTATTTCTTGATGACGGGTCCCGATAGGGAGTAATAAAGTTCGCGAGGTGTTAACCGCTTATTTGCCGTACATATCAAATGTATATATCGTGAAATGTTAATATACCGGTGACTGCCGGCGTGTCGGGAGATTGGGAGAGATGTCGGGACGTCGACTCCGGTCGACGTTCGTACCGATTAATTAACAGCTCGACGTGGATGAGAAATTCTGCGAGTGCCGTACCCTGAGGATCACTCTTGCGTTTCACGCTATCGCTTTCGACTCTTTCGCCGGAGCCGCAATTCGATTTCATTTCGCTGCTCTCTTTCTCCCTTAAAACCATAGAGTGTGATTCAATTTGTTAATTAGATTCCCCCTTTAATTTAAAGTCGTGATAAGCGAAAGAACTATTAGCGGCGCGCGTGGAAAAGCCGACGGTTGCGTGCGCACCTCGTTCTCTTTGCGATTTTCTACATACGTGTGTGTGTGTGTGTGCGCGCAGTCGAACAAAAGCGCGTTGATGAACAACGAACCGGCGAGGAATTCGCGCGTGAAAAGAAAACACCCTCGGGCGCGTCGCGCGCGCGTTGTGTCAGCGTATTTGATATAATTAAATAAATAAAATATACAGAGGTGTTCGATTTTAAAACCACCACGTGGTACGGTCAAGCGTCACTTGCGCGCTTTACTTTGTCGGCGGACCTTGCTAACGGATTCGCGTAAATGCGAAACGGATACAAGGCACTCCTAAGTTTTCCCTTAGCGAAGAGGAGAGAGAAAGAGGGAGAGCTTCTCTCAATTTATAGTCGGTTTTCCGCGGTGAAAATTTGATTACGCGCGCGAGCTTCTTTCGCGCAACTTCTTAATTTTTCCCGTCCTTCAGGTCGGATTAATCCGCGAGTGTTGCGCGACGAAAGACAAGCCGTACCTTTTTCGAACATTTATTCGCACCGGATGAACGTCGTCATTTATTTCACTTACGCGAATTACTTCATCAAATTTGCACTCTTTAATCTTTTCTGCACCCTCGACATTAATCGTCCCGGAAGGGGGGGGGGGGGGCGAGGGGAATGCCGTAAAAATCGCGATAATTTAAAAAATTTGCGCAGCTAACATTTGCAGCAACGCCCGCTACTCTGACATTTTGTGCATAATATAATATTATTTCGCATGCATTGTCGAAATAATTGCACGCGTTTAACAGCGGGTTTAGTTAATATTGGATGTTTAATGTTATGAATAATGGATGCCGTATCGTAAGCGTAAACCGCCGCTAACCGCTGCTGATGAATTACAGTTTATACCGCGGCGTATATTGCCTCAGCGTAGGGATCCATTTTTACGTAATCTATCTCCCCGTAGTAGGTGCACCCTGCTGGAAACACTACGCTCCCAGAGCCTCGCTCTCTCTCTCTCTCTCGCGCGCGCGCACGACATATTTCACGGAATAACAATGCTGCAATTTCCACTTGAATGTTTAAACGAGGATTACGGCACTTTCGCGACTCGCGTTATCGTTCCCGCGCGAGAGACTCCGCTGCTTCTTGCCGAGAAGAAAAAAAGAGAGAAATTCGGACGCTTCTCCTTCGATTCGCCGACGCGAGGTAATCCAACTCCGGGGATCTTCATCGAGGTGAAATCCGATTGAAATTAATCGCGAGCGTAATCTCCACCGTCGTCGGCGATAATTCGTTACCGTCTCGACAACGAATACGTAACTCTTCCGTCCGTCCGGCGGAAATCGATCGCAGGCGGGCGGGTCGCGTAGTAAATACGCATTAACCTGATAGACCGACCTAATACAATCCCAGGACTATCGACGGGATCGCGGACGGCGTTAGAGCCTCGCGGCGGTGTGACGTGATTAGCGATCAGCCTTGACTTTTCGGTAATACCAAGAATAACAGGGGCTCGCGCCGGGAACGAGCGAGCACGGCCTTCGGTCGCCGGAATTCCGTGGAATTCGGGAAATTCGCGCATCGGCGCGGCAGCTGCTACGTGTTCGATCGCAGCTGCCGCCGCCGACACCGCCGCCTCCGGTTTGCGGAGCAATCGTTGCCGTTTCGCCCGAGACATGCGAGATTCGACCGCGAGCGAGCGAACGAGCCGCTAGCGAGCAGCGGCTGACCGCGTGATACAACCGTACACGCCGAACAGCGCTGCGAACGTACGTTTTAATTAAAGGGCAAATTCGATTGAAATTGTCTGGCGAAGCGTGGCGGCGTTCTACTCGGCCTCGTAGTCACCCTCCCCCCCGCCGAATGTGAATGTACGCGAGTGTACGTATGTATATTGCGGCGGAGTCGCACATTCGCAGCGCGCGTCAGCTCGCCCACCGTGGAAAATGGATTTTAATTTAATTCCCGCGGTACAAAAGCACACACACCGCGTCCCCCGGAGCCTCCGCCGCGATCCCTTTCGACCCTGTCCCCTTGGCTGCCCCCAACCCCCCGACAGCGGGTTAACTCGATTACATTGCCCCCGTCGTGAGAGAAAGAGAGAGAGAGAGAGAGAGCACTCCGTACAAGGCTCGAGGTGGCCTCCGTGAACGCGACGAAAACGACCAGGCCTGCTCGTTGCACGAGTAGGGGGCGGCTGGAGATCGAGCATGCGGTGAGGATGATTAGTTCGGGGCCACGGAAAGTGAGCGGGTGCGCATCGGTGATTAATTGACTATGAAAATTCGCGAGGGTCCCTCGTCTCGCGAACTTTGCTAATCGTGTTAGCCTCTTTCTTATTATCTCGCCGTTTTGTCCCCCTCCCCCGACAAAACGCGACTGAATTTTTCATAGTTCTATTTTCCCGTACACGCGCGCATACGATCGATCGTCGTTTTCGTTTTCGTCGTCGCCGAGAGTGAGATATTCACTTTGGGGGTAGTCTGGTCGATCGGAGGAAGGTAAGAAAAGGAGAGATTTACATTTCCCTGTCGTCGTTCTCGGGGAGGGGCGATTTTGTTCCGAGAGCGAGCGGCGTTTCGTGACTTCCACCTCGCGAAATGCAATGACAGCGACGATAACGATGACAGCGACGTCTGGTCGCCCGAGTGATATAGACGTGCGGTAGATGACCTATTCTGATAGAAGAGCACACCGCTAACTCACCGTCATCTCGGCGCAGGAATGATCAATGAAAGTCAATTCCGATTCCTCGCCGGCCAACAGCACGCTGACAGTTTTCTCGCCGGACTCGTCGTCTGGAATAAACGAAAGCGACGGAGGGGGAGTATAAGTGGACGCTCCGGGCAGGAGTACATATAATTAGACTCTATAATTAGTCGACGATCATCGGATGACTCTTGGTTCGACTCGGCAGCGCACAACAACGGGTGGGCGGAAAAGAGAGAAATAAATCGCGACGTTTTGCGTCGGGAAGCACCACGCCTCGACTCGATATTTTGATGCTGCCTCCGATGCTCTTAAAGATTAACTTTGCGCTTACTTGGACGACTTGTAGTCTAATAAAAACCCACTTTGACGATGCCGATACTTTTTATAACTTCTTTCTCGAACTTTCAATTCTACAGATTGAATATTTCAATGTCTACCTTCAACAACCTATTTCCAACAAACACCAAGCGATATTACATTAATATTATCATTTCCAACGCAATAATGTAAGTACGATATAACGCATTATGTAACATAACAGTTACGTTGGGAAATTATAAGATCGATGCAATGTTACTTGGTGTTTGCTGGGTTTTCACGCTAAAACAGCGGAAACGGATATTTAACGCGTCATCAGAGTCGTCCAAAAAAGTTATATTAAATTATTAAAAATTGAAATTGAGAACCTATTTCGCTATCTTAGCTCCTACTGTGTCGTAGAAGATGTAAATGTTTAACATCAGGACGAAAATTTCGACCCGGGCGGTGCATTGAATCGCGCGGCGCGATATTTCTCCTTTCAGCGCGGCGTCACGCCCGCGGGGGAAGCCGCGTTGAAAGGGGTGTGCAAATATTTCCGTTGACCGCTGTCACGAGTATTTCCACTTCGAATTGTTTCGCGGATTGTCGCGAGAACAGCGCGCCACGGGGCTGTCCCGCGCGACAACGTACAATGCAAAGCGATCTCGCGCGGCGGAAAATCCTCGAGAGGAACCGCGGAAAAGTTCACTCGCGCTCCCCGCGGTTCGGAGAAGAGAGCTTCGCTCGGAGAATCGCGATTCTCGCGCGGGGCCACGTGCGCCGCGAATCGATCGCTGACACACACTCGCGTTCTTCGACGGGGCGAGGAACATGCGGGGGAGGAGAGGCGATGGATTTTACGGCAGCGATGGCGCAACGACGACTCACCGATCGAAGTGTCGTAGGCGTGCAGGTACTCGGAAGTCATAAATTGAGACACCAAGGAGCTCTTGCCGACGGCGGGGGCGCCCAGCATAAGAACACGGTAAGGTGCCGGGCCCTGGGACGCGCTGCTCTCCCTCGAGCTCGCCAACGAGCCCGCCGCCGAGTTCCGCGCCGATCCTGGGTACGAGGCCGTCAGGTGCTCCGTGCTGCGTCGAATAGAAGAAAGGCTAGGCGCGTATCGAGATTAGGGATGCAGCTAGACCCTCTGTTGGCGGTGGGGACATACGATTTCACATTCTCCCTCGCGAGCGAGGATTTCGCGCGACTCGCTCGCGATTGTCTCTTGTTGGAATGTTAAGTACGTTTAAAACGGGAGAAATTATTCTCCTCGAAACGAGCGACCATTACGCATTTCACGTGTGCTGTTCGAGGAGAAAATAAATCGAAAAACGCCGCGGCTTCGTTATTATGTATAGTCTAATAAATCGCGTTCTCGCGTGCAGCTGTGAAAACATAATTTAACACGCTAAACACCGCAATCTTTTTTTTCTTTTAATAGCCATAATTAAAGAGCGGAATGAGATTTTTATTATATTTTCGGGCATATAAAACGTGCACAACAAAACGAATGATTCTCCAGCGTGAATGTAATAATGAGATATATTCTATTAGGAAGCGCGATTTTCGCTCGACAGAAATCGACGAAACGAGCGATTTCTCATTAAGAAACGTTTGAAGACAACGAGAAACTGTAAATACTTTTAGAAGCTTTTTACTTAGCTTCATATGGCGCAAGTAGTCCGAGTCCGGATAAAAAGAGAGAAAGAGAGAGAGAGAGTAGCACTTTGCGGGACGCAGAATATATCTCAGAAAGATTCTTATCTTTCTCGCGTATCTCTCTCTTTCTTTCTCTCTCTCTGGTCTCTTCGTCAAAATAATTTCCTTCCCCAGACACAACAGAGTAGATTTCTGTTTAATCATTCGTTTTGCGAAAACATTCGTTCTAACGAATACCGGGCGTCGCGACACGATTCCGTTTGTAACACGCACAAATTGAAATTCCTCCTAGGCCTAAATAAGCAATGAACCCGAGCAAGACAAGGCGTCTCGTAAGAGATTCCCGTCAAACTTGGGGAGGAACGTGTTCCCCGAGCATGTAAGACGATTTCACCTCGCTGGAAAATTTCGTCAGACGCCCCACCGTAGCCGCCCTCGCGTGCTAACGGCGGCTTCCGAATTTTCAAATTTAAATGTCTCGGCAACTAAGCCTCAAATCAAGATCCCGCCGAGGATTGACGGGGAAATAGATTTCTGTGCGCTCGGCGCGGCTTAATTCGCCGGGATCTTTTACCTTCTTTTCCCATTTTTTCTTCTCAGTGTCAAATATAAATCTATAATCGAGCCCCTCTCCCCCTTCCCCGCTTGAAGTTTTCATACAGGCGACGACCTCGAATTTCGGTCACGGAGTTTGTGTTTCGCGCTTTCGACACGAACTCTTATTCTTCCGCGCCCACGTGTCTGACGCGAAAACGCGATACCTGTCTCTCACCTTGGACAGATATCGATATCAAACTCGATAATTATGTATCGTACGGAGAACAGGGGAAAGAATCGTAATAGGTTTATTTGCTCCGCGTATGAATATTCAACGTTTCACGTTTCGGTCTGCGGAATCTGAATAACAAGATCAACGCCGACAATGGCAGCGGCTAGTTACTTGCGTCGCTAGTACTCCGCTCGTTAGTCCCGCACTGTATTATACGTATGTTTTGTCACACGTCACGTTACACATAGACATTATGCGCGCCATATCGCCGTGAGGCAAATCGGAACACGTAGACGTATACCGGTAGGTTTACTTCGAAATTGAATGTACCGCGACGTTACGAGTACGTTCAGCGACAAACTTGTCCCGATTTCTCGCCGCCATCGGTGTCGCATCGATGTCGAATCTAACGATATTCTTTCGCGCTGAATTAATAGACTTCCGAACGAATCGATAGACGAAAATCCCAAACGGAATTTCCACGGAGAATTTTTCTCTCGCGGAATTATTACATGCGAGATCGGACGGAGTACATTTACGGATTGCAGAAGCACGCCGTTAAGTACACCTCAGATAACGGCGGAAACGCTAGACGTTACCGCTGCAAATTGAAACACGATATTCGAGTATCTCTCTTCTTTTTCGAGAGGGGGGAAGAAACTTGCAAGTCGACATCAAATGGATGAAATCAGCTCTGTTAAGAGACCTTGATATCACGAGTCGAGGTTTCTGATTTTTTTTAACGGGGCTAACCTGTGATGGGAACATTTACCCCGGACTCGAAGTGCAGTTCAACCCCCTCCCCTCTGCAACGATGCTGGAGGACCGCGCTTTAAGGTCCAACGCGCGTGTCTACGTCACTTGAACGCCACACGTAAACTCACGCGTTCGATCTAGAGCAACGGTCCAGGTCGTGCCGATCCCTCACCTCTCCCCGCTGCGACGCTTCCTCATTGACGACGAACCGGAGATGGCGCCGGAGATATTTCGCGTTCCCTCCGAGCGGAACAATCGCGAACCGCTCGACCGTAGGACGATCGGCGCGATCGTCGTCGACGATCTGACTGCCACGGCCGTCGCCGACATTCAGCGGAAAAACGCGTCAATTTTCCAGCGAAATTCGCCGGTGACGAAGAGAAGAGCTCTCGCGAGACGTAACGCGGAGAAAAATGGAGATAACGCCGTCTCTCAAGGACGGTGACGAAAGAGACTCCGGAAATTCGGAGCTATCGAGCGAGAACCCCGTCGGTGCGACACGATGTGCCTTTCGATTAATAATATTTCACGCGAACAAAAGTGACTCTTCGCGCTCACCTGGAGTTGCTGGACGCGACGCTGTTGTTGGAGCGCGACCTGCGACTCTTGAGCGAGTCGCCCCGGTTCACCACGCCTTTCCCCGTGATGCTGAAGTGCCGCAGCCTGTAATATTCCTCCTCCACGCCGGTGTTGGGCATACTCGCCACTCGCGATCTCTGTTGCGGAAGACACAGGTAATTCGGCCGACCGGAAGAGCGGCTCCCGGGGGCCTTCACCGATTGCGAGCGGCTGTGATGCGGGCTTCCGTATCTGCGGGATGGGGCCGTCCGGACGTTACTTAACGGCGTTGTCGCGCGATATTTCGGGAAATTTCATCGGAGGCGAAAATGTCAAGAGTCTCGCGCGAATTTCAAGTCGACGGTGAGATTTTCGAGGGGAAGCTCACCGCGGGTGCTTGAGAAACGGGATATTCTTTTGTATTATCGGCGAGAACGCGCACAGTGCATCTCGAGTATCGGGGAACAATACATTCTTAAACTCGCATATATATATATATATATATATATATATATATATTCTGCATTCCATTTGAATATATATTCTCATGAACGCAAATATATATATATTTGCGTACATTTTATATTCTGAAAGGAGCGCGCGCATATCTAGGGGGGTGACACGCGCGCCTGCAGGAATTCTGTCGCTCATAACGCCGTCGTCCGTCCAAAGTATTGACTCCCGGTGAGTCGGGAGACCTGCGGGAGCCGGATACACACGTCTGGTAAAAACTCGAAGTAAAATTTCCGGACAAAGTGTCCGCTGCCCACAGCGGTGAATCACTCAAGATACACGAGATGATGTTTACCGAGAGTTTGCATATTTCTCTCTCGGGATCTTGGAAATATCGCTTCCCGATACCGCGATCGGTACGCATCGTCGTCCGCCGAGGAGGAATCGGGGCGATCGATACGCACCTCATCTCGAAGTCGTGTATCTCCTGCAGGGTGAGGGTGTTGGCGACGTCCAGCAGCTGCCGCATGTTCTCCTCGCGCCGTCTCGCGTCCGCGTCCGGGTGCAGCAGGATCGTCGCCGCGGGCGCGTCCAGCGAGAGGGACGGCTGTTGCACCACGATGGTAGCCTGGGTGGATCGTTTGCCGCCGCCGGCGCCGGCGCTCCCACCTTTCGGGGAATGAAAAATTCAGTGAGTCCGTTACTCTCGGCGGGCTCGTTCGAATTTTTCCGCGGGTCACGGAAGAGAGACGAGACGGAATTAGACGTCGTCTCCCCCCTCCGGACCCCTGTGTGCATCCCGCACGTGCCCTTGCGCCCTCGGACGCCAACGCGAGCCGTCACCCTCTCCGTTCTTTTCTCGGCTCTCCTCCTCCTTGCTCGCGAGGTCGCCGGGAGGCGCGCGTGCCGGATTTACGAGAGAGACACATCCGTGCGGGACCGCCGTTTCACCCGTCGCTCAGCCTGTTTTCACGGCGACGATGATGGCGCGGGCGACGCTTCCGACGCGCCGATCTGATTAGATCGTCTGATTGCGGATAATACGGGGGATAAGAGCGGCGTTTGCGCATCGACACTTTTCAGTACTTTCTATTGTTATCTCTCCGGCGCACGTGCTTTCAATCCGCGGTGTCTAATCCCCCCTCTCGAAACAGCAAAGAAATGCCCGAACAGTTTGTCCGCCGACAAACAACCGAAGATGGGGGGGGATCGAAAGTGAGAAGCGAGGGAGAAGCTTGCTCTTCGATTAATTTCACAAGTGTCGTTTACTTTGGCGGAATATTAAATTGAGGCTTGATTGGCGAGAAGATTCAATTTCGAAACTTGATAATCCGGTTGCGCGTCGAGTATCAAAAATATTCTACTTCGCGTCGCGGAGCAGGCGTGTCATCGTGTGACACGTGGAGAGAGAGAGAGAATCCAGGGCGAATGGTAAATCCGAGATAACACGGGAACAGTTTTGCTTCTCTTTTTTATCAGTTAATCGCGAAAATTACATTGACTCGCAGTCGCACGCAGCAAACGTGAAATCGGATTCTCGAAAAGTCAGAGTCCAGTGGAATTTCAGTCCCTTGGAGATGCGCGGGTGAAACGTGTGAAAATTTCCGCCTGAATAGCCGCCAGCCTTTTTCATCGCATAAATCGCATAGGATGCATATTTGATCGAGGATGATTCGCGTGGCATTCGATGGAAAAGCGAGACGCGGGAAAAGTTCATCCGGTAATCGCATGATCGGTCGGATAAATCCGCGGGCGAACGTTCGTTAGCGTACGTGTTACGCACGTACGTACCTACCTTCGCGAGCTTCGCTGCTTCTTTCTCTTTTTCGAAACGCATGGAATTCGGAATTTCACGGATAATACCACGGCTGAGATCCTTTTACGAGTGGGCGGGTGAGCGAGCGCTAGTTACGGCACGTAAACTTTTTTCATCCCAGATTTCGTTCCCGGTATAGCAGTAATTTCTGATCTGCCCCACGAGGTCGCGCGCGCCGATGGGAATCTCCAAGACGCGTGCCTCCTCCCTCACTCGTTTAAACAAAAGTTCCGCAATCTGCGAACTCGAGTCCCGGCTCTCTCGGTCTTGCCGGCGTGCAATTGCAATTACCGAGATTCCATCCGCCGGGCAACGTGTGACGGACGGAATGATAACCGGCAGCGCGGGGACGGCGATCCCGCGGACACCCCGGTAGTGTGTAACCAGTGAATAGAAACAAACAGGTGACGATAAAGCGTGATTCGACAGCGGTATTCAGCTGCAAGCGCATTCCCAAGTCGCGTCCTCTTTCGCCTTTCTCGCGGCGGCGTAGCCGAGCGATATCGCGTCCCAGGGATGAATATCGCATGTCGACAAGTCTACGTGTCTATCTATGTCTCTACTACCCATATATCTATTCCATTCATCTATCTGTCTAAATCTATAACGATAAATATCTTTATTTCGCGATACACACAAAACCAAGGAGAAAAAAAAAACAACAAAAGAAGAGGTGGAAGTCCCAAGCGCCGAGATGCGATCTTAGCTTTCCTTCGGCGGAAAACAACACTTTCGAATACGGAATTTCCTCTCGGGACAGTCAAATTTGTATCTTATCTTTCGTCTCGACGAAATTGACGTGGAATTTCGAAAGTATAGATATAATTCCCGAGACGAAAGAGTGAGAAGAAAAATCGAGCTCATGAGCCCGTAAATATTGAGGGAACTTGACAAAGGCTTAATCGACTCTTCTGAAGTCCGTCTTTAGCGGCGACATTAAGAACATCTTTAGACGAGGAGAGCCGCGTCGAGCCTCGTTAATTTCATTGAATACTTATGCGAATACGGTTCCGCGACGATGATGAAGGAACTCGCGTCTCCGATTAAGCCGTGATTCGGCGCGGTATTATCAACAGAGGCGAATTTTCGCGTTTTCCGGAGAGAGATCGAAACGTCAGACCGGCGACAGACATTCCACCTCGGCTACGACGCCGATTTTCACCCGTCGCAGACACAACGAGCGGAGACATTAAGAACGTCGACGACATCGAGCGCGCGCGTCTCTCATAAGGACCGTCTCGCGGGAGCGACTTTCGTCAAGGACGTAATATCCATCTCCGTGTTTTTTTCCTTTCACCCCCATTCTCCCACGGGGTCGATAAGCGTTGTCGTCGTCGTCGTCGCCGCTCGTAGCCGACGTCTGGGATACGCGCGAAAGAGAGACGGGCAAGCGTGTGTGATCGACAACGTGAGACGACAGAGATGCAGCGTAAGCAAGAGATGGAGAAACAAAAAAGAAGAAGCCCAAGCGCATTCGCACAGTCGCATGTTACCGTATAGTGCGTATCCACGCGACACCAAAAAAAGAGGCGGCCGTCGGAAGATAGCGGAAAGTTTCCCGGTAGTCGTATCCGCCGCTCTCGTTCGCGTTCGTCGTCATTATTATCGCAACCGTCGCGTGATAGTCGTCGTCTCGACACAGTCATCGTCGTCATCGTCATTATCGCCATCATCATCGCGCTCTCGACGGCCGCCCCGTGGATACGGGAATGACTATATCGTCTATTCGCCGAGCTGTTATACCTATTGCGCAAAACGGGAAAAAGACCCTGACCCATGAATGAATGGCTGAAACGAGTGGATGAGATTCTGAAAGAAAAGAACATCAATTCATTTCCTTAGAGGTACCGTCCATTTCTCTCGCCTCCCCCCCACCCCCCGTTTTTCCTCTCCCTCGCACGCAACCACGCACGCACGCACTCGCTCACTCACGCAACATGCCACGGATACACGCATATACACATGAACAGACGACGGGAGGTCGATTCGCGCGCCGATGTCAGTTAACGCTAACGTGCTGCTGGTTAGCGAAAGTTCGTTCCCTTTATCCGAGAGAGCGCGAGGTGTCCTTGAAACTTCTCGTGGGATTCGCAGAAAGACGACGCAAGGGTGAAAAGCGGCCGGTAATTTCGACCCTCGGCGGGACGGCTCGCCGACGAGTGCAAAACCAAGCCGTCGTGATTCTTCTGCGATCGCTTTGACAAAATGACATTGAACGGGTCGTCGGTTCGGCTAAGAGGGTTCCTCGTCGGATATCAGGGGGTGCGAGTGTCGTAGGTGGCATAACTGAGAGAACTGTAAAGCTCGTATCGTCGACTTGGCGTTTCCACCGCTTTCTACGATCTATAGACGACGAGTCCGTTAACTGGAAGTTACTAGTTAAACGACGGAACTATAGAGCCGGTCACGTCGATAGCTATGCTTAAATAACTCTGGTTAGTGATATACCGTCGCGCGGCTAAGTGACACGACTGGCGGACGAAATCATTGACTCGCGATCGATGCTAACCGAGGTTGCCGCTTGCTTGCCTGTCAATTCGTAATGGCGAGCTGCGCGCGCTCGATCTTCATTCGAGCGATCCCGGTTCATCAGGTGGATTATCGCGGGCATGAATTGGACGGGCTGGGAATGAAAGTGAGAGAGAGAGAGAAAGACAGACAGAGAGAGTGAGAGAAAGAGAAACAGTCGCGTCCCTCGGGCTACGAAAAAAGAGAGAAAGAGGGGGCAACGTCGATGGGGGCGAATGGCGAGAACTCGAATCTTCGCGTCGCGTTGATGAAAATAGCGTTGTAAGCGACTCGGCAACGCGAACGTACGCTGTGTCCTCCGCGGTGCTACGAGAGAGAGAGAGAGAGATCGGGAGAACTCACCGGCTGATCGTCCCCGCGACTTGACGCTCCCGCTACCCTGAGCGTTACAGCCGTGGGTGTTGCACGGTTGAGCGCCTATGAGCGATATGTCGAGCGGATTGGTGGTGACGTTGATGTTGGGCCTCTTTTGACTCCGCTTCAGCTCAGACTTATCCAGCGCGTTCACCTGGTTGCCGATCCCTTTGCCGAGGTTCGCGTAATCCATCTGGTATCCCAGCCGGGCGTTCTGCTTGTCCTGCGCGGCGACCAGGTTGCGAAGCGAGGAGCGCGGGTCGCCCGCCGAATCGGGCTGGCCCGCATCCACGGAGCCTCTCACGGGGGTGCTAAACGCAAAGCAAGTGCAGGTCTACGCTTTCGCCGTGATTACACGAGAGAGGCGGCGAGCGAGCGTATTTACGACCGAGCCGAAGAACACCGACTGCCGTTTCCCGAGATCCAGAGCGAAATCTAGCGAAAGGGCTCGATTCGGAAATTGCTCCAAAGTACATTCTCCGACCGTAAACTTTGCGTTTACCCGACGGGAGAGAAAGAGAGAGAAATAGACGCAGAGAGAAGGAGAAAGGCCGTGGGCGAGAGGTATCCAAATTCCCTTAAGAAACCCCGGTGTTGTTCGAAGCGGAAAAGAAGGGGCGATCTTTAATCCGGAATCGACCGTGCGAGCCGGCGATGCGAGATCGAACGAATTGAAATCGGCGTAGTCTCATGGAGCAAGTTATCCGCATTATCGCTCGAAATGGACCTCCCTTCCGTAAACTTGGTCAATTTCTCTCATAATTGATCGAGAAGACGAATAAATATTGAATGTATCGGATTTTCCCGCGCTGCTCTCGCGACGACTTTTGTCGCGCGTACGAGTTATCGACCCGCGGCTCGATACCGCGCGCACAGCATCGCCTCGCATTCCTCGCACGTAAGATCCCCACATCTCACCGACGACGGTCGCCGCCTCTCTCTTTCTCTCTCTTTCGCTCAGTCACCACGGAACCACCCTCGAGATCGAAAGCGGAATTCGGGCAGAACGACTCATCGCGCGAACTCGCTCACCTGAAGAAGTCCGCTGCCCGTAGATCCGGTAGGGGCGGCGTTCTGCCGCTGCCAAAGTTGAACCGGGTCTCCTGGTGCGCGCCGACTATCGGCGTAGGTGGCGGCACGACCGCGCCCTCCGTGCCATTACTCGCGCCGGTCGACAAGGAGCAGCCGGTGATCACCTTCGAGCCACTGTCCGGTTGGGTCGAGTCGAGCCGTGAGCGGGAACAGCGGGTCATCGACGGCCCCGCCTCGGTGCCGTCGAAGGTGCAGAGCGGCGATGACGGCGAAGACGGTACCAACGGCGGCGGTGTCTGCCGGTTCGTCGCGACGGAGATCGGCGAGGTGGGCGACGCCGGTGATGAGGAACGGCTAATCGCGGTCTCGTCGGGATGTCGGTGACCGGTGTGGATGGACGGTTGCGGCGAGTCGGTAGCGGGAGGCGACATCTCGGCCGGCACGTCGATTAAGTCGAAACTGTCGTCCGGCTGCTCCCCGTCCGTCGTCGTCACCTGGGGAACGGAAACCGGGTGGCACACGCGGCTGCCGATGATTGCGTCGCGATAATATTATAGGGTCTCTTTCGTCGTTTTCCGCTCGATTCGCGTTCAAACATTCATGAGAACGTACACGGAGAGAGAATTAGCAGTATCGATTTAAGATTCTCATAGGCCAAGAACATTTAATCTTATATGAAGATAAAGTATTCGCTCACACGAAGAAATTCGACACATAGTTCCACTGCGAGGACGATAAGAGAACTTTCTACGAAGACCGAGTGTATTTATTAACGCGTTAAGAATGAATCCCGAGCGTCACGGGCAAAGAGGTCCGTATGACGAGGCTCGTACGGTCGCTTTTGTATGTTTAACCGCTGAAGATTGAAATATGGATAGAGAGCACGCGAAGTCCGCTGATTAAATTCGAACGTGAACGGCAAAACCTGTGTGAATTCGCCGGCGACATCGAGCAGCGTGAATTCCCCCGGCGATTCATCAGGGCTCGCCAACTTTGCCTATTCTTCGATGCATTATCACGACTTTTGTTGATTATCAATTATCGCCCGACGTAATATTTACGCGCCGCGACGTTTACGAGCTTGTGCCGGCGTTACACAACGAACATTTAAATGCAGCGCTATCCTCGCAAAAGTACGCGGTGCGGTTCAATGTTAACGTCAATATTGACAATCAAATAATAATAACCGTGATCAATTGGACACTTAAATAATGTTTCCCTCCGTGTTGTGTGCGTTGTGTACATCGCTATTCGCTCCTCGTAATTGGTTTTATAGCGGCGAACGGTGATGGTGAATACACACATTTCGCGATAACATTTCCTTTTTATAATTCTCTTCATACGGGGAGCACGTCAACTTTATGTATTTTTACCCTTTCTTTTTTTAAAGGGTAATTTCGCACGGTACACACGGGTTTTGCGAACCCTTGCCGGACGTATTTCGTTATGGATAGCCCTCTCGACCAGCGAGAGAAATTTCATTATTTCTCCCTCCGTATCGTAAACTCCTTTCTAGTACTACTTCGCGAATGATATTTTATTTTATCCTCCTCTCATTATTTCTCACCGTGTTATCTTCGCAATTATTTAAACTCCGTGGCATCTCAACGTAACTCCGACTTTGACCGCGTAATTTCAAGCTTTTCGGTTTTAATTTGAATTTTACTTTTTAATTAGTCGCTTCACACGACTCGCTCGCTCGCTTACTCGCGCCCGAATTTTGCATATATTTACACCACCGGAGTACCACCTCTCAGAGCCAGTCGCCGTTTCGAATTAGCGCACGCAAAAATCGAGCGAAAAACAAAGTAGCGTTTTTGTAACGTTAACGTCCGCGCGCTCCTACCATAGTAAGCATCGTGTTTGCGCTGTCGGTGCTCGTGTTGATCGTGGTCTCGGACGCCGTGCTGGAGCCCATGACCACGACTTTCGGCACCGTGCGGCAGCTACGGCTGCCGCCGGCCGATTTAAAATTGAATCGCCGGATCGCGGACGACAGCAGGTCGCCGTCCCGCGCCCCGCCGTCAGCTCCATGCTGCTGCCCCCGCGATGGCTGCGACTGCGATGTATCCCCCGTGTCACACGCGCTACTCCCCAAACTGCCGCATCTGTTCGCCGACTCGCGACCCCTCGAGCATCCCTGGAAGACAAGGCCGCGGATTACAGCGGATACACACTGACTTGGCAATGACAGCGGGACGATTCGCCGGCTAAGTTCGCAAATCGACCATAGAGTTGCTCTCTTCCAAATAATTGTCTTCCAAGTTCTCTTCCTCCGCGTCTATAATATGGTAGTTTGCGTTATTTGAATTTCTCTTCAGGTTATTTTCTCGCGTGGCGGTCGCGTTATTTTATTTTTTTCCCCGTTTCGGAGTTATTTCTTTCGCGGGTGGCGGAAGTCACGTCTGCATTATTTTAATTTTGTTCCAAGTTACATTTCCGCGAGTATAGTAGTGGTCGGGTTTATGTTGATTTCTTTTTCAGGTTATCCTCCCGCGTGCATCCTAGTATAAATTGAACCTCATGAGTGCCGCCTGGCCATTATCTAGCCACTGGGTAGATAAATTTGTGTGTAACATCGTTGCTGGCCAAGTAACGCTTCCGCTAACTTACTTCTCCTAGATAATGGCTGGATAAATAAGTTAGCTGACGGTTAAACGAAAGAAAAATTACAGTTACAAAATAAGGAATTATAACTACTTTCCAGGCAGCGATGTAACTGGCTTTATGGAAAATTTTTATGGGATAACCTTCCAAATTTTGACTTGACACCTGGCCAAGTATACGGTAGTTCAAATATGCGGTTGAAGTTAGGAGTGATGTTCGAAAAAAAAAAACAATTTCATTTCTTTCAAGTTTGATATCAGTAAAAAATCAGAAATACACATAAAACTGTAAAATTGTGCAAAATGTGTCAAAATCAACGTAAACGAGAAAAATAGAAAGGATTGCGCGCGTGCGAACATTCACACAAATTAAAATTCCTGCCGAGGGCCCCAGTAGCTTGGACAAACAAATGACAATAGTTTGACACTCCGCGCGCTTTGTCGGGACGGTTGTTTTCAACGAACTATTTTGTTTTCTCGCGCTCACTTGGGACTTGTGTTCCGGGGTGGACGGTGGATTTGGTGTGTTCGGCAGCGAACCCCCCGCAGGGGTACAGTGCCGCAGTCGCGCCAGGGCCGTGCGAAGCCCCTCCGTCACGAGGCCCTTTTATTCCTCCCGATACCGCCTCCTCTTCGCCGCCTCCTCCGCGGTGCAGCGCTTCGCGCGTCCCCCTCTACCCGCCGGGTTCACCTTGTCGCACACGACGACGGGCGCCCGCGCGATCACGAGGGTGCACGGGAGCCTCCACCGTTCGCCGCTCGCCACGGGGATGGTGATGATCACCCGCGGTAAAGTGGTGAGATTCGCCGGTCCGCCTGGTCTACCTCGTGCCGGTTGTGCCGCGCCTCGCTTATCAACCGCTACATCCACCATCTCACGCCGCCTCCACCCTGGCGAGGCCACCCGGTTCTGCTCCTCTCTTCCTCCCCCTCCTCCTCCTATCTCGTTCGTCTTCTTTCCGCCGCCTGGAGGCACGCTTCGGCGAAACGTGATAAAATTAATGACCTACCTAGTCGCGATCGGCGAGTAAAACGAGATACGTGATTAATGATCGCGATCGTTGAGTGATCGGTAATCTGGGGAGCGGTTTTTACAGGGGTTAACCGGAAAGCGCCGGGAGCAACGAAGCTCGAGATAATCGTTTTATAATCGCGATTAACTCTTTGCGCCCCGAAAGAGAAAGACCAAAGTTTCTTGCTAAGACTCGCCGCCGGTTAAAATAATCCATCGTGTTCAATCCGCAAAAGGTTAAAATCGTTGTGTATCGCTGATTGAACACCGATCTAGTCGCGTCTCGAGAGAGAAAGTTCACGCGATGCCGCGGATGAACGACGGCGAGCCTGGCGGAGACGCGAGACAACCGGTGAGCCTTTCGTGGCGATTTTCATTTTAGATTTCCATCAGTCGCCGCGCACGCGAGTTGACGCGCGACGTCGGTATTTACCGTATCGGAAACGAGAGAGAGAGAGAGAGAGAGAGAGTGAATCTTTATTAACGAGCTAGCAATCACGCGCGATCTTCGTGGTAACACGTGGAACAGCGAAGTCGCGTGCGCGCGAGGTAGCAATTTAAATTTAAGTCCCGATCCATTTGGAAATCGTGACTCGCCGAGACTTCCCTTTTCGCGAGGCACCCCGTCGTTCAGAAACCCGCGAATCGACTCCGAGAGCCAATATATATTTTCGCAGACGATCCTCGCTCTTGTCGGTCCCGCGTTGCACTGAGAAAGAGAGAAAGAGAGAGAGAGAGAGAGAAATATCTACAAGATAAACAATATTTATTCGCGGTGCGAATAACTGTGTGTGTATTTGCTTAAATTTAAATTCTTGCATTCGAATATAGAAAAAACAATTGCCTTCCATGAAAAGCTACGGCCTTTAAGATTTGCATATTTTCTTATTTGAAAATCAATCTTTTTCAATGGAAAAATATGTGTATTAGCGTAAGTAAATATATTATTAATACTCGCGAGTAAATGTTTTTAGATATTCTCTTCTCTCTCTCTCTCTCTCTCTCGGTGTGCCACGGAAAATCGATAGCGATGTATTTTACGAAATTCGACGCGACTCTCGGGACGATCGTCTCGTCTCGGCCGAAGAGATAAATGAAGAGGCAGGTCGATTCGCGCGTAACACAGGAGATGGCTGTCGTTTACCGTATATCCTCGCGTAATACGCTATCGCTTCCTGTTACCTTACACGTCGGCCATCAATCCGTCCGGCATGTTCGAGGGCGCGTTACTCTGTCGCGAAACGTTCGCGCTCTCTCGAAGCATCGTCGAGCCCACTTTGTCCCTCGTCGAGTTACCGTAAAATTCCGAAAGTCTGCAAGAGGAGCACAAAGCGATGAGAAAGAGGAGGCACATGAGCGAGGGGAAGCGAAAGGAGGAAGTGGGGGCAAAGTGGAACGTGTTTGTTTGCGCCTTACGCACGTACATGTGCGCTCATTTTGCATTTTACAGTCGCAGTGACACACACACACACACACTTACATATAACGACAGGTCTGACTTTTACTCTAATTTCAATTCGTCTGCCGTCCTGCGAACTTACGGGACGACGGACGTGCAAAAATCTCCGGAACGGAGAATTAGGCGAGCTCGCGCCTCGTGGGAAAAATTGCGACCGTAAATCAGACTCTCGTTCGTAAAAGGTATTAGCTCAGAAATTGGAGGGTAAGATCTAATCTGTCAACTCTCCAACGTGCGAGTGAAATTTTCGAATAACACAGCGTTGTCTCAAGCGAATCTCTCCGGAGAGATTACGAGATCCATCCAGGCTGTGTTCAATTTTCGAGTTCGCGGGTGGATTTATCGTTGTCGTCTTCCCGTTGATCTTGCCTTCCCACTGTTGTCGTCATCGTCGTCGGTGTCTCGTTCGCGTTCTCGTCTCGTCTCGGAAAACTCCACGGGTAGCGGGGCAACAGATGCAATTATGCGGCGGTAATCTGCCGCGGTTTTATATGCCGGGGCGTATCCGACGCCGGTGATCCGGCGATTATTCTATCTGTGTGTAGTTTCGCTCTACGACTAGGGACAAATCGATCTTACAAAAATAAACACGTTTGTCGGACAGTTTGGCGCGACATTGCAAATAACGGAGATCAGTTTAGCGCGGTTGTTCGCGCGTGCGGTGCGCCGAAATAAAAGCGAAGCGCTCGATATTTCGTCGTCGCGGCGGCGGTAATACGGCGACTTATTTACGGGGGGGGGGGACTTTTTAAAATGCATAGCACCCAGGTCATTACACGGCCCATAGCGCACGTTTAGTCCCCGGCTTTTACCGTCCACCGAATCGCGAAGTCGTTTCCCTTACCTTACCTTTAATGCCGACGACGGGAAATATATTCGGACACGATACTCGAACATAATCCCTCGCGAATTATTTCGCGAATAATCACGAAGAATTAAGTCTCTGATGTTAACCACTCCAGTCTGGAGTTAATCGACCGCGCGTTGTGTCTTCGTTCGCTGACGTCGCTTTGTGTCTCGGCGCTTTATTGAAAATGCGACGAGCACAGCCGGCGTGGAAAACGCGGAAATATTTTCAACGCCATTTGTCACGTAAACGGTGAATTAGCTTTTCCGGGTATTACCGTCTCAGAGCAGAGACGCGCCTACCCACACACGCAAATAACCCCCGCGTCCAACGGCCGAGTCTGAGTAAACGCATCGATTAATTACAATACGGCCGCGTTTCTCCGAACCTTCTACCGAGAATGACTACGGATTTCTCAGCGTCTTCCTATCGTCGCATAGTGACGTATCCGCGCAAAAGTGAGGTCGAGAGAGAGAGAGAGAGAGAGAGAGTGCGATCGCTCTGATTCGAAGTGACGAAAAGGAAAATACGATGTATTTAGGACGCATCAGTCACTGTATAATTAGCAAATGAATGAAGTAATTCGCTGGCAAGCGTGGCTCGCTAAAACTCGGAGCTACTCGGAGTTGCGATCCAATATCAACTGGTTATTCATCTCAGCGGATGATCACGATCAAATCTAAATGTCACCGCTCGCTGAAACATTAAACGAGAGATATATATTTTTTCAGCGAAAAATCACGAGAAAGAGAGAGAGAGAGAGAGAGGTCACGCTTTTATCTCGATTGGGTTCCCACACTGATTCCCACAGCGGATTCCACTCGGTCGTGATCGGAAATCCGCGAATTTGACGCAATATTTAACGCGTTAACGATCGCAAGTGGACATATTTTGCCGGCACTCCGTAACTATCCGATTGCATTTTCGAGCACGTTGGTCGAGTTGCACTTTCGTCGCTTGCTGATCGAGCACCGTTGCGCCGGCGCGCATGGAGAGAGAGAGAGAAGTCTCGCTCGTTTTCCGCGAACTCGCGAAACAGATGCTGAGAGAATACGCTCTTCACGGCTGTTCCGAATTCGCCGGAAGTCGCGCGCTTTTAGCCATATTCTCATTACCGCGTGTAACATAGCTCGCGCACCGTCGATTCGCGCAACTCACGGCGAATAACGCACGTCGCCTGCGTTTTACGCGTGCTTTAATGTGACAAGTCAGTCATCGCGCGGTGACCGCTCAGCGACGGGGGTGACCTCGTCGGCATTCAACGCATCGAGAGTGTCATGCGACGTGCAGTTGACACGACCTTTCCGATCGCGAAAACATTTTCCAGGCTACTTTTCGCTCTCTGGAAAATGCGCTCGCTAATTTAACCGTGCGTTCGTCGCGCGCTTCTCGCCGGAAAAAGAGAGATTAGAGGGTGGAGGGAGGGTAGGGATAGAAAGGGGGGTAGGAGAGAAAAAATTAATCGATCAATCAATCCTTGCGCTTCGCTACGCTCACTCGCGTGACTAATTAACAGCTTTCCCGGAGTGGCGAAACGTACGGCTGTAATTATTTCGGTCGTCTGAAAAATCAATACAGTTTAGGGAGCGATTAAATCTCGCCGGAGACTTGATCTCGCAAACACACATACACACACGGACGTGCGGCATCGATAATACACACGGATTCACGGATGGTGATGATTTTAATCGTCGCATTTATACAGCGTGTAACGTATTGATAATATCGATTTTATTACGACGTCGCGTCTGCAAATTGCAGCACGACGCTGCGGCGCAGCAGCATTCGAGTTCTCTGATGAGCGTCGTACGGATAAATCCGCCACTAGTCGGGGGGTAACAACGGGGCTAAGGGTGTGCGAGAGAGGTTACGAGCGGCGAACAGGGGGATAGGTCGAGGTGATGGAGGGAACGTAGGCTGATCGACCTGGTTAACCTACATAGAGAAGGGGGAGAGAAGGAGAAAGAGAGAGGATGAAGGAGAGACGGTGTGCCTCTCTCTCTCTCTCTCTCGCCCCCCTTCGTGCCCCCTTCGTTTGGCGTTCTCGCGTCACAAAGAAGAAACTTTATCCGATTCTCCTGGCCCCCCCCCCGCTCTTCTCCTCCTCGCTCTCCGCCCCGTTATCGGAGAGAGAGAGAACGGGCCAGGTGGAAAACTCGAGCCGGCGTCGACTTGGACGGACGGGTGCTTCCGCTACGCTGAGCCAAGGTAACGCGATCCTCCCCTACTCGAGGAAAAGTCGGGAGATAATTGGCGCCGAGGGGAAAAGGGGAAGAGCTCTCTCGTGCGCGAAACAGTGTGTCGCGAATCAGGATTCGATTCGAGAGAATGAGAGAGAGAGGAAGTCGGTTTAATAAGTATCTACGTAATTTCGTCGCGATCAGATTCCGAAGGGAGGATAATGACACACGCGTAGTTAATTCGCGACGAAGAAAATCCCGCGCGACGCGGCAAATTGAAGTCGCGCGCCGGCTTCGGAGATCCGTCTTGTTCCTCCGCTCGCGAACGGATGCGGCGTCGAACAAACGCACGAACGAACGAACGAACGGTGACGCGATTATGAGTTAGCGGCGCGATTGCATTAGCAAGGCGGGGATCGATAGTATCTTCTTAGATCGCAGTCTCGAACCGTGGTACGAACAGAGCGGGAAAATTCGCTCAGCCGTGCTTAAGGAGGTTGTAAGGCTCGGTATCGTATTTTCAGTGGAGTATTAAAGCCGCCCACTCATTAATTAATTAATAATTCTGCATTCACCGGGTAAAATTACGTTCCTGTACATTTTATTACTTAAATAATAAATGTTAATTTAAAACGATGTTGAGATGAACATACATATACACAATATTACAAACGCGAAAATATATTTTATTTTTCGTATTAATGCAATATTTATGGATCAGTTGATCTAACGGGGATGCACAGATAATACAGATAGCAGAGGTATATAATTATTTTCATGTGTGCATATATGTATGTATTTCAAGTATCACTATAAGTTATAAACTTTACACCGCTGTATTTCCAAAACAAAATAATCGATGATTCTGAAACTGATATGCAACATCCGCGTATCAATCTTTAATATCATGGTAGTTTTTCATGAAAATCCTATTTTTAAAAGTTTGGAAGGTATTAAAAATAGAAATGTTGAAACAGCGCGCTAATCTCAAGGAACACGTGTGAGAGTGTCAGCTTTAGTTGCAAACATCTCAGCTGTATGGCCGATCTTTTCTTCATTGCCGGGGTAGTTAAATAATATTTCAGTGTATAACTTGCGATGCAAGTTTCATCGGATTCTTATCAAACTCGTTTTGCCTTACAATCTTTTTAAGGCCGGAGTTAACGCCGGTCGTCCACGTGCGGAAGCCACTCCTATACGCACGTTAGTTGAAGTTAAGCGAAGGGTCCCGAGCAAAAGTGGAGTAAGTCAATAATTCGCGGCTCGCTTCGGCCGGCGGATACAGTTCATATTTAAAGCGGAACTCAGATCCCGTCCTTTATTCCTTCGTTGGCCCGATCAATTTTTCATCGTCTTACCCACCGGAACTCGGGCCGATCGGCTTTCGCGAGCCGACTTTTCGGAATCGTCCCTTGGGAACGATACGACGAGTGGCGATGAAAGCGGCCCACCGTAGTTATTTCGCGTCGAATACAACGCGCGCGCGCAAAAAAGTTCTTGCTCGTTAATTGGCAGTTCAGGATTGCGAGATGCGACGAAACTCGTGAAACTCGCAACTCACCGCTCGTTGCCGCTCGTTACCATCGAAACGGGTCGACGACGACGATGCTTTTACACGCTCCGATTCTTCCTACCTGGCCAGCGGCGCGCACCGATCGAACAACGATCGTTACAACGACCTGCACATTGCGTTCTCCCGCGGCGCTTCCGACCCCGTCGCCGAAATGTAAATACACGGCGCAGCCTCCGATAATCCGGATAACTCGCCTCCAGACCTCGCCGAGGCTCGAGTGTACGAACACGTTCCGGTAGCCGTTTTACCGCCAGGCGGACTAGGTATTTAGGTCTGGGCCTCGTAATCTCGGCGAGAACCTCATGAACGGTAACGTGCAGATCGACGCAGTCGATATCTCCGATAACGAAACGAGTCGCTCTCTTCTTCGTCCCGGTTTGTTGTTTCAACTTTTTACGCCCGTAGAGCGAAATGCTCGCTTCGCCTCGTTTCGTTGGTCCTTTATTGACTGTGCGCGATCGATTTTACAGATACAAATAATCATAATTAACGTAACTCAACTCGGACAGTAACATGTTGGGCTTACACGCGTTTTCTCCCACTTTTCTCTCTCTCTCTCTTTTCCGCGTTTTGCGCAAAATATTATACCTCACTCCTCTATTACGCAGAAAAAAGTTCATTATGTGATCACTGCTTTATCACCAGCCCGATTCAATGAGATAACTAGTTTCCCGGTGGCAATCAGTCTGACAATAAATAAAAATTGACAATAAGCTTGGTAAATATAAGTAATTAAAAAAAAATGCTAAATACTATTTTCACAATTTGTTTTATGATATACACAGTTATTTCAATTGTATTAAGTTGATATTTATTAATAGACAAATGAATACAAAAACTTTGCCATTTGGGACATTAAATTCAACAGAAAACGTATTACCATGCAGACCTGAGAGACATATGATGTTACCTCAGCGTCGAAATCGCGGGTGTTATTCCCAAGATTAATGAAACACGGTAACGTCGTAGTAGTCCCAGTCATCACCGGTGATCGCGGCGGTGCTGCGAACGCGTTAAAAAAAAATTCGCGCGATACCGCGAATTCGAGTGACGCGCGCGCGAGCGAGTGACGAGTTTGGACGCGTTTGCTCACGTGTCAACCGACGCACATCGAGACACGAGATTACGATTTACGTCGTCGACTCGCGAAGTGAGGCTCTCTCTCGGCTAATCGGTTTGCTGAAAATTTGATTGCGGCGGACGAAAGCCCACTCCGAGCCTGCCCCGCACCCCAACATCTCTCACGCGCGTCTAAATTGAAATTCCGATGGATGTCGGACATAATACAGCATAAATACGGAAAGGTTAAAGTACGAAGCAAGCGAAGTGCACATCTCGTGAGAGAGAGAGAGAGAGAGAGAGTGCACTGCCGTAATAGTTCTCGCGCGGGTAAAGACGCAGACGGCGTTTACAGTGAGATTAAAACGGATACATTTACACGGATTAACACTAATGATGAGCTGTGTGGAACTCCAAGTTTCTCTTTCTCTCTCTCTCTCTCTCTCTCTCTCTTTCTCTCTTTTGACAGTCACCTCCCGCGCGATATTTACTCGCAGACGGACGTGTAGCTTACGAAGCTGACAGTGAAGTTACGTGCCCAAGTTACCGGGTTTTCCACGAAAAATTTATACGTCCACATTTAATGAATACATCGCTATACCTTTACATATGTATGAGATGAGTTATCAATTTACGTTGTGTACATACACATGTGCGTTACGCAAGTTTCCCTCCGCGTGTATAATTCGCGAGATCCGTCTTTGAAATTTCCACGATCCTCACTTTCACCCTTACGACGCGGCGGCGTTTCATATTTCGCTCCTGGATATCGCCTAGTAGTATCGCCCGTTCCATTATACCGTACGTTTTTAACTGGCGATTTAACCGGAATTTGGTAATCCGAACACCTTAATCGGCCGAATACACGCGGCTAATTAATTCGAATTTTGCGAAGGTTGCGCGACGTCGGGTTTGGTCGCGGCGGTTCGGACGCGCATTACCGTGTCGCGACATGAGGGACGAATAAAAGAGGAGCATCTCATTAGACGGTAATATCTATTAGAGAGTCAAAAAGGCTCGCAGGGGAGGAATATATTATAGAACGACAGATAATTAAGAGAGAGAGAGAGAGTGAGAGAGGGGGGGGGAGGAGAGACATTTATCGGGGGAGAAACGGGGGATATTATTATGCGCAGCGAGCGGAATCCTTTCGAACGTCAAACAGAAATGCATTGCATATAAATTAGACGTCAAACGCGTTTGCACTAAAGCAAGTACAATCGGGAACGCAAATGGGAAAGCGCGACGGCGGAGAATGAGTGAACAAGAGGAGAAGTAGGAGAAAGAAAGAGAGAGAGAGAGAGAGAGAGAGAGAGAGAGCGAAAAGAATCTAGCGTCGGATCGATTAATTGAATTAATCCAACGGATTGGGAGGTGCGCTAAGTCGACACACGTGTCGATTACGATTTCGCATCGTTTTTCCAGACGAGATGTTAAAGAAGAAGAAAAAAATAAGCTACTCCCTCCCTGCCACCCTCGATATATCGCGCATTATTCGAAATGGTCCCGTCCGTGTCTAAATTGTATCAATTATTTGCGGAATAAAAATGGGTCAGGTTAAATCCGTTCGTGTCGTGGAAACATTAAAGAGTAAAAAATTCTGCCCGATGTTATTCCGGAATCGATAGACCCGCCGGCGGTCGAGGGTGAATGTAACATCGCGGAATGAACGCGACCGCGCGCCGTAGGACCGGCAATTATTCGCCGTCGCTGAATCATTTCGTTCGGCAAACAAACGACCTCTCTATTCTCCTCTCGGCCTCGCGCGCTGCCCGTAGTCATCGTTGAAACACATTCCCGTGTGTCGGCCACGGTGGCGGTGCGGCAATTAACCTGACCGACCCCACTTTGACTTAGCGCATCACCGAAGCGATCGATTCGAGTCCGCGTACCACGAGTTTTCGTTCGACTCTCTCTCTCTCTCTTTTTCTCTCTCGGATTTTCGCAATCCTGCTGCAATTCTGAGCGAACGAGCCGTGTCGCAGTTGGCTCGAGCGATTCGCGGGGTCGTTCTACTCTCGGCGGAAGGGCTCATCGTCGCACACCCTCTGCACGCCGGGCACGTACGGGAACGTCTGCTAGAGCCGCACCTCCGTTCCGTATTAGAAAGAAATCGGACATCCGGGGTTTCCCGATGGAAGAACGCAATTCGCGCGAATGCTCTACCTCTCGGAGGCTCTCACGGCGGTCCGACCTACATTCGCGTTCGAAAACAAGCCGCTCGCGCGATTCGTAAACAGGGATGGAAATCGAATTCTCGGCTTTCGAGACTGTCGCGACACACTGACGGATACACGAGGTTCTCTTCTCGCGTGGTCTTTAGCGTCGGTAGGACGAGCCTCTCGAGGTCGCAAGGGAGAGAAGGTAGGATTGCGAGATTCTTGGTCGCACGACTCGCGTCGTAATCTCGACGCAAATAAAAACTTCCCTTGTCGAGCAATGGGGAAGACGACGTCGCCTGCGTGCATCGACGTAGGTTTTCTCTCACTTACTTACGTATCCTCTCTGGCGATTTTTCCGAAAAACGCGCCGAGATCTCCCGCGAGTTCCGCTCAACATGTTCATCTCGAGTTTCCCTTTCATCCTTATCTCGTATTCCTACCTTCTCCAGACCGGATTCGATCCTCGTACGTGACAGACGCTCATAATGTCGCTCCGTCACGGGAGACGTCATTCGTGTTGCGATGCACCCCCTCGATGCACGCCTCGGCGAGATCGACATGCCGTGGCAGCGGGCAAACAATAACCCTCACCCCCGAGTCGCGGAAGAAGCGTGTCGCCGCGCCTCGCGCGCGCGAGAATTCGATCGCGGCCGGACGACACGCGGGGGGACCGACGACACTTACGCGTGTATCTCGCGAATTTTTCTTTTCGGATACCGCCTCGAGCTTTCGCTTTCCCAGCTCGGGAAACCTGTCGTCACCGGTTGGACGACGAAGCGACCGAGATTTGCGCTCTACGAGGGTGTTCGTCGGCCGGTCGCTAGGTCGTAACAAGGTGCATTCACACGAGTACACGCACGCACGCATGTACGCACGCACACGTACGTACACACACGTGTACGCGGGGTATACGACGCGCATGCATATGCGAGGCTTCCTCGCTCGTTCGCTCGCACAAGTCGCTCAAAGGGAGGGGGTGAGAGAGACGTCGGACGCGATTCGCACGCAATACCTAAAGCTCCTCCAAAAATGAGAGATCGAGATCGACGAGAAGGTGAGAGAGAGCACCTCCCGCTCTCGCGCCCCACGTATGACTGTCGCATCGCGGTATACAGCAGCGGCAACGATGCGCAGGAGCGTGCGAACGCCTGCGCTTCTCCTCCACCGCCATCACCGCCGCCGCCGCCTCCTCCTCGCGGGGGTTAAAGTTAAACCCGCTGTTGTTGTTGCTGCTGCTGCTGCTGCCTCCGCCGTTGCCTCCGTCTCTCTCTCTCTCTCTCTCTCTCTCTTTCACCCCGTGCTTGGTCACCTCGGTCTATTCGACGTTTCGATTTTGCGTCCTAATATCTCAGCTGAGACAATGGGGATCGCGATACGCGCGATCGGGGCGCGACATTGCGATAAGACGAATAAGAGGGAGGAAAGAGATGGAGGTCGACTTGGGCGCCCTATATTGAATCTTTCACAATGGAGAGAGAGAGAGAGAGAGAAAGAGAGAGACGGTGGCCGCGATTTTGGCGTTCGACTAAAGAAGAGAAAATGCGAGAGCCGATTTGGCCGATTGACTAACGACTTCTCAGCAACATCAACGTGGATTTCCGCGTTGTAAAACTGAAGAATCCCTGAGAAATACCAACTTTCCATTGGAAAAGTTCGACTGTGTCTCAAATGAGCGCCTGAAAGAAGGGAAAGATCTCAAATAATTCCGATCTCAAATAAATCTCTCTCGTGGTCGACCACCGACACACGATAGGAACGAAACTCTAACGAAATTTCGCGAGCGTCAGTCAGAACGAAGATGAAGAGAAGTTGATAAGCGCGGGAACTGGAGGAGCCACGGTGCGGGATGCATTTTTTAAGCGCTGTTTCATCAGGAGGAAACACGGTTCTGCCGCCGTTTCGTTCGGAGGTTTTCGTACGGTTGCGGTAGAAATCAGTTTTCCGCGCACGGTAACGAGCATATTTCGCGGAAAATGTCTCTCTCTCTCTCTCTCTCTCTCTCTTTCGACGAGGACGACGAGTTTCGCCGGTGGGAAATTTGCAAATACACAGCGCGCACGGGCGCGAGACGCGAGCGCAGACTGTGATCCCGTATTTTCGTCTATCGACAGGCGCGGCGTATTTAGGGCAAAGGTCATCGACCGCCGCGACTCAGGAGCGAGCGGAAGCTTCGTCTTCAACCAAACGCGGCGCGCTGGCGTACACAGGTCATAATAATACGAATCGTACTTCGTTAATTTGTACATGCTTGTACATGCGTGCGTAAGCATATGTGTGTGCGTGTGTATGCGTAAATGCGTGTGAACGTGTATGCGTGAAGCGGAAAGGGTCGCGCGATAGGGTCAGCTGAATATTTCACGCTGTTTCGCAAGTGGATTGTAGGTCAGCGATAAATCGCCGAGTAATTAGGCGAGCCGCATTGTTATCCGCGCGAATCGCGACTATCCCCCCTCTCTCCCCCCGCGAGAAAGCTCGAGGAGCGCTAAGTAAAATTCATTCGCGTCTCTCCCTCTCGAGGCGCACGCGTCTCTGCATTTCGCGCGGGATTTCGCCCGTGAATACGGCCGTTTCGTCGTCGTCCTTCCTTCCCCCTCCCCTCTTTATATCTCACAAAAGCTCTCGCGAAAGTCGCTCGAACATCCACGCGCGAACGCGCATTATTCTCGCCCCTTCCGATATTTGCCGCGTATAAACGCGGCGGGGGGATGACATTCAGCGGCGGATTTCTCGATAGGTTTCACACAAAGCTCGCACGCGCGCGCGAGAGAGCGCTCGACGCAAAAAGCTGAATAAGCAAAAAAGATCCGCCCGTAAGGAGAGATCGGCGAATAATGCGGCGCGGAAAAACGAGCCGGCCGCTCGTGTCGCTCGTTAACGCTCGCGCGCTGCGGCTCTGTGTGCGATCCCTGCCTTTTTTCACGCGCATTTTTTTTTTTACGCAGAAGTGTCTCCGTCGTCGCGAACAGAAGAAGGGGTGCATCGCGCGTAGATCCCGCGTGAACCTTCATTCGCAATCTTGCTCGGAAACTCGAAGCGGAAGGCAAATCGGACCAATCACGGTCGTTTATTAGAAAAATAATCGATCGTGGTTGGTCGACTTGTTTACCGCCTACGTTTTAAAGCAGGGTTGTGAACCAGGATTAAAGGCGTTCACACACAGATTGCCGTAATCGTAAACATAAGGCGTACCGTGAGAGAGTTGTAACCAATAAACGAACGTACGGAACTGTCCGACCAATTACAAAGCGTACGTAAGCTATGCTTATAGTTAAACACCCGCAGCTTACGCATGCTTTATGATTGGTCGAACAGACCTATACGTTCGTTCATTGACTAATTCTTACGATACCTCTTACTATCCATATCGTGTCGTCGACGTGTGCCGGCGAACGTTTGAAGAAATTTCATTCTTTATATTTCCCTCCCTTTCATTTTCTCTCCCTTTCATTTTCTCTCGCCCGTTCCCCTCGCCCACGCGCTCGCCGCGAGCTTTCGCCGCTGAATCCGTCGGCCGGTTCGACGGTCACGCTTTTTCCACTCCCAGCCGCGAACGGAAAAACGTGTAATACCCGTTATTAAGTATCACAACGTCTCCGGAGGAGGGGGGGGGGGGGAATCTTANTATAATTATCCGTCGATCGATGTCGCGTGTCCCCTTATTCTCTTTTTTTATTCTATGCGCCGACTGAGCTTCACGCTCTACGATCGGCCGACTAATTAACCAGCTGACGAGACACGCGCGCGATAAACGCGAGAGCGATCGGCTCTCTCTTTTCATCGAGAATATGTTAGCTTAATATATCTCCTTCGATAGCCGCGGAAAATGCGCTCTCTCCTTCTCCTCCCCCTCTCTCTTTCTCTTTCCCTCCCTCCCTCTCGCGCTCCCGCGAGTTTTCTCGTAGGATGCGCGCGCGTTCGCGTCGACACGCGGAAGATGGAGAGGAACGTGCTCCTCGGCTCCTTCTCGGTCTCGATACCGTGTTTACAGGCAGCATTTTCCGCCCAATTATCTCGGAATCATCTTGGCGCGCAGAAGTTATTTCGCCCCCTTTTATCCTGTTCCGACTTACCGGCGATCGGAAGAAAATCGCCTCGGCGGAGAAAGAGAAAAAGAGAGAGAGAGAGAGAGAGAGAGAGAGAGAAAGAGCGACTCGACGAGCGAATTTTCTCGGATGCCCGATTCGTCCTCGGCGAATATATGGATTTAATAGAATAGATTGAATGGATTAGAGAGAAATAGAGAGAGAGAGAGAGAGGGTCGCAGCAGCCGTCGTGCGATCGCTGAAATTAATAGACGTCCGGGGTGATGATGAATCGCAGCGGAATAGTATAAAATATTCCGCAGCTCGCGTGCGGCTTTCTTTCAGGAACGCCGAACTCTCGGCGGCGAAGGGAGAGATGTGCGCAGAAAACGGATGAATGATAAATAATAACACGGGAAGAGAGACAGCGGCCGGGCGGAGAGAAGGGTAGAAAAGCGCGCCGTTGAAGAGCGATTACGCGTCCTGACGACGGGATATTATTTTCACGCGAATCTCCCCGATCGCGCTGCCGTGACGTAATTAATTTTACGAGGGCAAAAACCGCGCGCTCGCGCTATTAAGGATAGCGCCATTCTTGAAAAGTTCGCCGGGCGAAATACCGATTTCTCTCCGCTTTACGTCGTGTCACTGGGCTCGCGTTAATTCGCACACGCAATTTTCTCAAAGACGGAGGTCGAAATCTCTCGGTCGGCGAAGCGACGACCGCGAAGACCGATTTTCTGCAATCACGATCGCCCCGGTGGAGATTTCGCGGCGAATTATTGAGCTTCGCAGGCGAATACCCGCGACGTTTGCGCAGATGCGCAACGGTGTCTTACCGCGAGAGCTTGTGTCGTTCACCCCGCCACGATTCTGCCCTACATCGGCGCGCTGTTTTCATCCGCCGATTCCTTCGCCTTCTTCGAATAATTCGCGCTATCCGTCAGTGAGTTCGTTTGATTTTATCAATATCATCGTTATTATTGTATCGTCTCGCGGTATCGATTCTCTCTCGAATCAAACGCCGTGAGGGGAGTATTATTTTTGGTATCACGTCGTTACACCACGATTTGACGAGCGATATGAAACGAGGGCGTTATTAACGCCGCATTAACGCGCGTCCGATACGCGGAGGAATCGCGCGCGCTCGTTAGATCGCACACCATTCTCCGTTTTCACTTCGGCTGAACTTCTCTTTCGATCCGACAGGTAGCCACGGTCCGCTCTCTCGACGGACTTCGATGCGTCGTAAATCGCGGTTACTCCTCGCCGTCACCCAGTTAGATAACTTCGTGAGACCGCACTCTTTCCTTTTAATTGCATGACGCACCGGCATAATGCGAGCTGCCGGGTCGCTCTCCGGAGTAACTGCTGCTCGAACTATGTTACCCAATTTATCAGGCCTTTTCCCGTGAGTAAAATGAATTAAAATGAAAGAGCAACACGAAAGGAAGAGGAAAGGGGTAGCGAGAACCGCCCTTGTCGCGGGAAATCATTCGCCGCGACCGGGGTCGAAATTTAGCTTCGACGCTCGTAACTCCAGTTTGGCATTCTAGTGTGTCAAAGTGTCCCAGTCGAAAAATTAAGATCCTATGGTTGTTAATAAGTTAAATTATCTATTTTGAAAATGACAATGTTATGATACATTTTTCAAATTTATTTTTCGCACGTTCTCAAAATGGTAATATCTCTACACTGGAAGCACGTTTATAGATATTTTACGTAAAGGCATATCAGGAAAGTTTCTAGGCCTCACAGATCCAGTGTGCCAAACTAAGGGGCGAAAAAGTAAGTGTGTTAACGAAAGGTTCAGGATAGTTTGCAGCTACTTGGCCTCTGAACTAATGAAACCCTACTCTGAAACGATATTGGCACTTTTTTAACTCCTCGTGCTGCTTTTTTAATTTTACAGATTTAATTTTACCTGCTATCTCGAACAAGCCATTCTGATGCTGAAACAACGAGAACGGGAATTTAAGACGGGGTCATCAGGTAGGAGTAACTTATACTTTCCTCAGTATTTTTCGCAACATGATAAATGAATTTAGAAATTGCTCGCTAATTAATTTAGCACTTGGGGTTAAGGGTTTTCCCGGGGAATTAAAATTTATAATAATATATTCCTGGGGCTCGAGGGGATCAGCTTAAGCGTGAAAGGTGGATTTACTGCGTGCTATACATTGTCTGGAGAATGCTCGGTACATACGTCATTATTCGCTGAACAATTGTATCCTATCTCGCAATAATATTATAATATTTAAATCCGACTATAACATACATCCGTGCTTTGGCTCCTCATGGCGCAATATATTCGTTCTTTATCATTCTACAAAAATAAATCTTACTTAATTTAATCAATTGTATGAAATAAAAATGTTTGCTTAAGCTACTTTGCTCTCTTAGTTTCTGCTGTGTTGTACTAAAAAGTCGAACACGGGGCGAAAATTTCGATTCGGGGAAACGCAGGAAGGAAGAGCAATGACTGCGCGCCACCGTTCGCGATACAAATTGCCGCGCCGCCGTGCAATGTCGTCGCGATTGATTGACGCGGGCATTATTAATGCCCGGTTGTTTCGATTAATAACCTCCGCTTTCAGAGACGCGGCTCCCCGTTTCTCGTCGCTCTGTTCGCGGCGATCGCGCGCGCTGCGGTCGGGAAGTCGCGTCTTCGACATGACCTGATCGGCTGGCGTTTCGCGACGGAGCAATCACAGCCGCGCACTCGGTCCAATTAACCGCGGTAATTCCCATTCTGGCTTGACTTACAACGGAAGACGGCGACGGATGTTTCGTTCGCGCGCCTCCACAGCGGCAGGCTTTGACGAACTTAACGTCCGCTTAGTCCCGACGCAAAGCTGGCTCAATTACGAAAATAATTCGGGGTCTCCGCGGGATCACAGACCGCTGCCGCGAATTCGAGCTTTCGGAGCACGCAGGGAATCTCCCGGTTTCGATCGACGCTCGTCGAGACGTTACGTGTCAATCGCGTTCCTCGCGGGACGATACGGCGCGTCCGATCAACGGCCCGTCGTTATCAATCGATTGTCGATCACTTCTCACCGCTCGTGCCGAAGGGAAAACGAGGGCGAAAAGGTGGGCCGGCGTTCTCGAGGAGAATGACTTACGGCAGGTGGGTCGACGACGACGAGGACGGCGACAGCAAAGACGGAGATGAAGACGGAGAGACGCTCGTCCGTCATCACGAAGACGACGAGGACGACGGTGCATCCGATGACCGCGTTTCCGCGACGCGTTGCCTGCGCCTTGCTCGCTTTAAGCGCATCATCCGGTCGGCCCCGAACGCGCGGGTTGATTGACCGCCGGTGGTCGCGCGCGCTGCACTATCGATTATACGTCTGGCGAAACGGAGCAGCAGCAGCAGCACGTGGTGTGGTGCCTTCGACTAGGCCAGCGGTGTGCGCGCGGCCCTACGCCCTGTCCTTCGTACGCTCGGCGCATGTTTATCGGCCTTCCCCGCGTTTCGCCCGCCGCGGAGGACCGATATAATCGCGCTATCATTCGATTCACACGGCGAAGGTGGAAGCTACCGGGCGCGCGAAATCGCCGAGTACGAATCACGAGAGGGAGGGCGTCCGCGCGATTTTCCTCGCTCCTTCTCGACGTTTAGCGCGCGGAAACCTTTCGCGCCCCGGCCGGCGAAATGTCGCGTTATTTCTACAACCGAAGACCTTTCCCGCGCCGCCGAGTCGTAACGATTCAATCTTAGGGATCGCGACGTCCGGTAGCGCTGGAAACGCTTTCTGCTGGAAGTCACGTTAATCTGCAAGCCGAGTCGAAGTTTGGACGGCACGCTCTTAGGAAAATAGTTCGCGGAAGTCGTTTCCTCCTGTCTAGATAGACGATAGAAATCGGAAAGTCGGTTTGGATTGAATTTCGACGCAGCCGGGTCTCCGATCGGCCGATTCGCTTACGTCGGTCGCGTGGTTATTTTAGCGGCCGCGTATTACACGAGTGAAAAAGTAACAGGTAATCACACGATCAACGCTGTCGCGGATCGCGCGGGAGTTACTTCGCAACGGTCGGTGGTTAATGAAATTAGCGAGGCTAATTTCCCCGCGCCGCGCCAGGATCGGTTAACTATAGGGAAATTCCAGCGTTTAACAGCTTTTTTTGTAGCTGTGAAAGTTCAGTTTATCGGGGCTGAGCAGTTTAGCTACCTCACCTGCCTCCCCCCCCCCCCCACATTGTTGTAGCCGCTGAATCAGCGGACTNCGGACTTTAATCATCCGGAATCTTGCATGCGCAGGAGAAAATGAATTCGCTGCAGTCACGCGAATCGTCGTTACATGTAGCCGGGATCGGCCGTACGAGTTACTATTTCTTTCGCGGAATAAATCAAGCCGCGCAAAAATTAGCCTCCGCTGAAATCGCACGCGCGCGCAAGACAAATATATTTCCCTTTGCGTTCCACCCGCGCGCTGCTACACTCTCGCATTCTCCGCCGTGTGATATTACGTTCCCGAATTAGCTCGTCCGTCGTGCGGATTTTCCACGCTCGAGTCCGCACGGAGAGAGCCGATTTTATCAACGTCGATTAACCGGTAATCGTGGTAAATTTAATTTTGGCTTTTCACCCTCCGCTCATCTCTCTCTCTCTCTCTCTCTCTCTCTCATTCTCTAGACGTAGGAAAGATAAAAAGTAAATTATAGCGCACGGTTTCAGGTAATTGACGTTGATGAGAAAGCGTAAGAGGAACCTGGAGTGAGGGGGGAGGGGGCAAAGGATGAAAATGAAGTCGGAAAGAGAATCAATGTCGATATACACTTTGCGAGTTTGCGGCGCCAATTACCCCGCGGTTGGTCCGCGCAACGGCAATTGACGTCGTGTAATTCGATGAGGGACATTCGCACGTTCGCTCCGTCGCAGTCGGCGGTGCGAAGAACGTGCGTAGGCGATCTATCGACCAACAACAGCAACCATTTGGCAATAAGTTCTTTTTATTTATTAAGAAAAGTCTCCCTGTTTATTAGCGTCGTTGAGTAAGTACCGTGTCGTAGTTTTTCGCGCGAGGATAAACATATCTCGGCGTTTGTGTGTCGCATAATTCCGCACGCGTAGCAAAATAAATCGGATATCTTTTGTGTTCTTCTTCCTTTTCTTCTTCTTCTTCTTTTTTATTATTATTATTATTCTGTACGAAATTGTCGTTGCGGCGAGTCGCCTTTACCGGACGAGTCGTTTATCCAAGGCGCTTTACAAGGATGCCGGTCGTGTTTCTTCTTCCTTTTTCTCTTTTTTTTGTCATCGTTTTTCTCTTTTCCACCATTTTAATATCGTACAATTAAATTACATCGAGGGTAAATAGGTCGCTGTCCGTATCCGTACGGTTCTCAGAGAGGCTTATACATCCGAACGGATACCGACTAATGCTCTGCAATTATATTAAAGTGGCAAGAGAAGCCGCATTCAAACCGCCTTATACGCTAATATTTATAATTATAATTCATCACAGCAATAAACAAAATATACGTGTGCGCATGTGGATGTACAAAACTCGTGAGTCGCCTCTCTCTTTCTCTTTCATTCACTCTCTCTCTTTCTTTCTCTCACTCTCACACTCTCTCTCTCTTTTTCTCGCTGTCTCTCCTTTATCTTCTCTTCATTCGCTTTTTTCTCGCGCGAGAATCACTCGCGATTTCCGGCTTCTCGCGTTGTCACGCCTTACAAATTAGAGAGCTTACTTTAGAAATATTAGAATTACATCCTGTAATATCTGTTTCCGGAATTCAATACAGCCGCGTCGATTACGAGTTACGCGGGCTGGGGGTGTGAAAGGAGGGAATCTCATGTTCACGCTGCGTAGGAAAAGGGCGGGGACTAATTAAAACTCGCAAATACGCACGCACAACAGTGAATCCTGTCGAATTTCTCTCGCCGAAGGAAAGAAAAATATGTATGGAGACAAGTTTTCCGGTGGGAAGAGTAACCGATCGTTCGTTACTTTTGCGATTCGCGTAAGGCATTAGAAATTGTATATTTAAGGCATCGGTCGTCGTTTCTGCTTCGCATCTGGGACGCGCGTAAAGTAACAAGGCCTGCACTCACTCTTTCTTTCTCTCTCTATCTTTCTCTCTGTGTCGCTAGTAGGTCTCGTCTCAAAGTAGAGCGTGTATAGAAATAAACAACGAAATGTAGTTGTTACAATCTAGTAAAGTACCAATACGCCAGTAGAGTATCGATAGTAATAATGTATAATGAAGATAACGATGACGGCAACAAAGACGACATCTACGATCTCGGTCAACGCATCTCGATGCAACGATGATGATGATCGACGATTGATGACGTTGCTTTTTGCTGTCGGAGCTTGACGCTAACGATAACGCAGTATAGTTACAAAAAAATTACATAAAATATAGTTATACGTACGTGTGTATATACGACTACGTTTTCACTTAGCGTGTGAAGTTATGTGTCTTTGTGTGCGCGCATGTATGTGTATCTGTATGTGTATATGTTTTAACGGGGGTTTTAAGGACATATCGCGATAGGTCGTCCTATCTGTACAAAAATAAGAATCTGTCTCGTTATTAAATGCTCAAATATTTAATAATTCGAATCCATACACTTTCGCTTATCAACAAATCACCTGAATTCCGGAACAGTCCATTATTTAGAAAATATATGGTATATATACAATAAAAATGTTTTTCGAGTTCATCTTCGTTCGTTTCACTCTCTCTCTCTCTCTCTCTCTCTCTCTCTCTCTCTCTTTTGCTCGTTCTTTTCGTTCTCTTTTTGGCTGTCACATTTACGCCTAGATGTGATGAATATCACAGAGTTAATGGATGTAGATCCGACTAATGTAGTAATGAAGTGTGTGTGCTGCGTGTGTGAGGTCTTCTTTTTTTTACATGCTCCCCTTCTTGCCGGCCTCATACTCGCGCTTTTCCCCTAAGTTCACGCGAGCACGTTCGCGTGGCTCCCTATGTAAGTATCTGTGTGTACGCGTATATAATCAATAAAACTGTGTGTATGTATATATACACATTCCGGTGCGTGAATGCTATTTAATAAAAATATAAAACTATTGAACTCTCTCTTTCTTTCTCTTTCTCTAACTCTCTCTTCTTTCGTGTTGGACCGCATTCTCGGCTTCTCTCCGCCGTCACAGCGATATCGCGATGAGTTTACTACGCTATTACCTCTCTTTGATACCCGAATCTGTACAAATTTCACGTATTGGACGAGTCGAAGAGCGACCATGCGATAAAATATTCGCACGAGCATCGAAGCTCTTGCGCATCAGACGAAGTTGCAGGGAACGCGCGGCGAAACACGAGAAAAATCGAAACGACATTACTCGAAGTCGTTTACGCGGTGTAATACTTTTGCCCCCCCCCCCCCCCCNGATCCGAATGGTTGGTATCGTGGAGAATGTGAGTCGTGCGTTATCTCAATTCGCGAGAATGCAGTAGCGAGGAAAACGCGTGTAATGTACACTCGTCTTTAACTATATGCGGTATGCATTTGTGTCACGCGAGCGATTTTTGCGTAGATTAGGCTGCAGGAAAGAAGAGCGATATCGTCCGGTGATCAGGAAAAAATTGCAATTTCACAACCGAACAATTCGGGAGCGACCGAAGCGACCGCGCGTCCGAATCCCAGACACGCGGCTGAGATCGTATCGTCGATGACGAACGGGAGATAACGAGATGCGTGATCGATCTGTTTCCGACATCCACTAACTCTATGTTAGAGATGCAAAAGCACTATGTTCACACGCGACGAATGCGCGTTCTGAGAGATCCGCGGATGCACACTCGGCCGGTCGACTAGATCGAAAGTTACATTGCGATAAAGTTCGTAAGTTTGCGCGACTGGCTCGACGGAGCGACGATATATATCTCTATCTTTAAATTCCGAGAAGTTACACACAGTATATATCGATTTCGGGGTTTAAAGATAATTGACATTTCTTATTTTTATTTTCAATTATTTTCAATTAGTTTCATTTTATTTTGAATATTTCGCATTTTGTTTTTATTATGTTGTCTCTACAAGTACAATGTTTTTTTGTATTCACTCTTTTAGAGGAAAAGTTTTCGCTCCCGTATAATATATTGAAAATAAAATAAGATGGAAAATATAAAAATAATTGATATATTCGAAATTCTCCAACGTATTCAAGTGGATTCGAAAACTACTTAGAAAGATGAAAGATTTTGACAAAATCACTTCGGTGACCACTTTGATGGAAGTCTACAATTGAGATTGTAATTAAATTAAATTAAATTAAATTAATTAATTAGCTCTTGATTAATTTCCACGTATCGACTCGCCCGTCGTGGGCGTGAATTTCACGCTCGTGTAAGCAATTTCCGTAGGAGAGCGCGTCGAATAACGTCGTTGGCTGATTCGTTTTCGATTCCCGACTCACGTCAGCTCCACGAACTTACGAACTTTGGCGGTCCGAGTGCACGGCGCGGACCTTCGTTTGCGAGGCCGATCTCGAGAATGTCTTCGAAAATGTACGCACTTCTTCCGGTGACGAAATACAATCGTGTGAGCGGTATACTTGTTACTCTTCTTTTTAGAAACAGTCTTTATACAATATCTCAATTATTATGTACAACCGTTGCGTACTAGCTAAAAGATAAAACCTATATTTCCCTTGCCGTTTACATAAAATCCACGTACACGAGTTCAACCGGTCATCGGATTGTAATTACTTATACGTACCGATCCTCTCGCTCGAAAATAACCCAATTGAAATCTCGACACCCCACTTATTATACCCTGGTCGTATTTACAATTAGCGCGATTACTTAGTAAGAATATACACGTGAGTCTTCGAGGCTTAAAGTACTCCGAAGTGGTCGTGATTCGAGGCTGTCGCGTTAAACTACACACTTTCGTTAATCCGCTCCGAAAATACCCGGGCTGGAACGACGTCTCCAAATATATATATATATGCTCGAGATTATAAACGAGTTTCCAACTATGAACGATAAATCATTCATTGCACGTTACTCTTCTATTGTATTACTCCGAATCTCGAGTATCTCTCCGAGAATACCTCGCGTTTCGAATTTTTTCCAATCGCATTTCGTCCCACAGGGTCTCCCCTGCGAGGATGTATTTTCCACTCGAGACTCGTATTTTTGGTATCGCCTCCCAGCCCTGAATATCCCCTGAATATCATCCCCGCTCTCTCCTTTTCTCGCACGGAAATCGAACGGAAAGCACACGAGCGATCGTAAATAATCCGCGCAAACGGAACCACCGTGTAGCCGACGTTCTAATTAGTCAACAAATCTGGCAGTAAAATTAGCATGTACGTGATGATGCACGCCGGGGGGAAAAAAAACACCGCTGCCCGGAATCTAGGCCGCGCCTGGAGCGTCAGTCGCTCTCGTGCGGAACACGAGTTTCGTTACGAAATATTGCGAAAAGTAATATATCGTAAAAAAATAATCGTACAAAATTCTAAAAAACGGTGTACGGCTCGCTCGCTCTCTCTATCTCTCTTCATCTCTGTCTATCTATCTATCTATCTCTATTTCGCCTCTCGGGTCTCCCATTGGGAACCAATGGCGATCGGCGGCGATTTTAGCGTAATTAGGCTTGCTGCGTCGACAGAACGGAAATTATATTGTCGATAATGGATGTTAAGCTGCACGTCGTTCTCATGTCGCGTCTTTCTTTATCGCGTATCGACAGCTGGTCGATCGATAGCTGCTATCAAACTGCGAGCTATATATATGTACACACACACGCACTTCCAGTAACACGCAATACCTGAGAGAATCCGTGCTGGAAATTACACCCCGAGACCCCTTACGTAATAGCTGCAGATCATCTCGAGAGTAATACGCGGAGCGTATTAGCAGCTATGTAAGCCGCCGCCGCCGCGTACAGGGTAAACAGAAGCGAAGGTAACGACGACAACGGAGTAGACGCCAGGCTCGAAGCCGCTTTCGTTAAATCCTCGCACACACCTGTAACATAACGCAAACGTGACGCTGAATATTTATATCGCGCTTATCCAGCATGCTCGCGTTTAAGAGCGACGTAACGTGATATATCATAGAGGTCACAGGAGGCGGCGATGTAACCGTAATTATCTCCCGCTGTACCAGTGCTGAGCGATTAAATTGCTCCGCTGAACACACAACTTTTCGGCAATCTCTCTCGACATACCGCTGCCCGCCCCGATTAATCTTTTATTAAACGACCGATATCTCAACGATAAGATCTCTCACGATCTCGCACGATACGAAAAGTTTCTCGCTCGTAGTACAGCGCTGTGCATTAATGCCGTCCTATTTCCTAGGCGTACCGATATCTGAAATCAGGCGTATTATTTCTGAATATTCATGCATCATAACTACTGATTACTCGGCAAGGGTTGCTTCTTCGAAACCGCAATTATGGTGCGCGGAATATTCAGAAATGATGAGCCTAATTCGAGATTTCCGGCATCGCTATGCCTGTGGGAAATGGGACGGCATCAATGCGTGCATGACGATTCGTGCGTTAATCTTCGCAGCTGCCGGTCGCGACAATTCTCGCGAGGAAAACGTGTCGCATCTTCGTCAATAATCACCTTGACTCGACAGCCGGTACGTCCATTCCTCCTTGGCTTCTCTCTGGCAAGTATGGGACGGCCTCGACAGCCACAACTCTTGCTCCTGTTGCTTCAGCCTGCCGCTTCTTCCCGAAGCTTTGTCCCTGACGCCCTCCTGGCGCATGGTGAAGCAGAACGTTTCGCCTAGACCGATCGGGAATTCGGGGTTTCTTTGCGACGCGATCGTGTACCACGTGCCCTTCTCCTCCCAGCTACCGTGGCAGTAATAGGCTGGCGAAGAGAGAAACATCGATTCCTTAGCTTCCTCGTCGCTCACGGGACGCACAAATTCACCCGACTCACCTATCTCCTCGTGTTCGCACGTGTTGGCGATTATCATTTCCGTCTGGTCGGACGACGTGCAACCCACTTGGATATGCGTGCTCCTGCACTCCTCGTCCTCGGTATTGTCCTGCCAAGTCCGCCTCTTGGTTGTCTTGGACAGCTCGCTGCGTCGTTGTCGTCTCGACGTGGCGGCCGACAGCACATGGGACGGTGCGAAATCCAGGATTTCGTACCGTCCCGGATTAGGGCACTTCCTCTGATGCAGGAACGTGGCTGTGGCGCGCGAAAACACACCCGATTTGCATACAACACCTTTTACACCGTCCGCCCACCGCTAATCCACGATACGGCGGGAATGCGCGAGCGACAACACGGATTTACCATCAATATTAATGAGCGACGGGCGCGACACGGATCGGGCACTTACTTATTAAGGTCGTGTACGGCATCGTCGAGGGATCCGAGATCGAGCACGCCTCGTCCGGCATAATCGCTTTTTGGTCTGCGATCAAAGAAGGGAGACAATTAGGACACAATCGCGGCATCGATCGCCCCGCGAACGCGGGGCGTAGACGAAGCGGAAAAAACACCCACCCGATTGCTGAATCTCGATGATGTGACTGTCCCTCCTGTGGAATATCATGCAAACGTATCCGATGTCGCTGAAATCACAAGTGAGATTAAATAAGAATACGGGACACCAGGCGAAGTGAAGAACGAGAAGCCGACGGAAGGATCTTTACCAGCCGCTGGTGACGTGCGCGATCAGCTTAACTTTGTTGCCCTGCATGTTGTCGTTCGGGTAGAGCTGCTCCAAATTGTGACAGACGATCTTTTCCTCGTGCAGCGTGTCCCCGTTGGTGGAGTCTTGCGACTGCGCCTTCACCTTGAGCGTGGCGTTCTTGTTGGTGAAGTGATAGACCTTCGTGCCGTCGAGAGAGTGCCAGTCGTGATGTTGGGTCACCCAGCCCGGATACTTGCACTTGTGCTCTTTGTCGACTGTCGACAAACGCGCGAGGAGATCCGTGAGAGATGAAATTAGGACCCGTATTCGTGGTCAGATCTTATATTTAAAGGAATGTCATACTTGAAAACTTGGCCGGCGACAAAATACTGACTTACTTCTGTCTCAAAGTTTATATCGTATTGGCTGTACAAAATTATAAGTGCTTTTACACGGTGAGTGTATACGCGGAAATAAATTGGAGCATTGCTCGATACGTGACGCGAAAATGGTAAAAAATTTCACACACAAGTGTGTCAATGTTCCAATCACGAAATTAAAAAAATAAAATTTACACCTTTTCAATTAGATTTAGAGACCTGAAAAGATACAAAAAAAAAATTGCAGAATATTTTTTATATTGCTTCTTCTGTTGAACGCAGTCAATGATACACTCCGTGCAATATCTGAGGATGAATTTGAGACGACCCTCGATGAAAGATCTGATTAGAAAAACCGCTCTCTAGAAGGCATCGAGAAGCTTTCTCTCTCCTCTTTCCCGGGCAATTACCTTTCGTGAGTTTTATGGTGGGCGAACCCTCGGAGACGGTGGTTAGGCCGTTGCAGGTCGGGTCGCCGGACTGAGCGAGCAGGTAGATCTTGCCCTGATGATGAGCCCTCTCCTCGTACAGAAAACACCTGTCGGGAATGGAGAAGCGTCATTTGACAAAATGCGCCCGCGAAACTCTCTCGGCGCGTTTCTCATCTCCGGTTTCTCTCGGTTTCGCTTGTTAGCGTCTTCATCTCGCGTCTCTCCCAACTCCGCGCCTCGCGGAGAAACAATCGAAAGCCGCGCGTGGAAAATGGCCACGTGAAAGATGACAAATGAGCGGTTAACCATCTTTTTCACCTCGCCGACTCGGCGCACGGCCCCCATCGTACGCCGTGAACACCGTAATAACGAAATGCGACACGCTGAGAACCGCGATGCATAAACATCTGGCGGGCACGGAGGCAGGTGCTGCGACGGGCCACGTATTATAAGTAAGCGACTTGACGCGCGCGCACGGTGCGAGCATGCTGCGACAAAATCGCGTAGCAGCGACAATACGTTACGATGTTAAAGAAACGGTAGGTTCACCTGAAGATCCTGCCGTCGCCCAAGGCGTTCCTTCCTTTCAGGGTTCCCACCAAGTACTTGTTTCGGCCGTCGTTCCACACGGCGAGGCACTGCAGCTCCTCCGCTGCAAACAACGAGAAACGTGACCGTGTGAAAAGAAGAGATATCGGTCTCGCGCGACTAACGAAGCGAAACGGGCCGAAGATCTCGCTGAAACACGCTCGAAATATCTCTGATCGCACGCGCATATATTTCGACCCTATCATGTGGAATTGTCCACGAGAATGAAGCTTTCATGACACACACAAACACGTAAGCAGTGAGGAAATCGTTCAACCACAATCGATTGTTCTCGGACTGCGAGGAGAACAGGCGGGCTGTGATTCGCTTACTGCTTACGCTTTAGTGCGTGCTATTATCGTGCTATCGCAACCTTTGATCCGCCGACTGTATAATAACTACTTTCCACGTTAAACCGACCATCTCTAAGCCGCAATTAATATTCGTCTCGATCCCTTTTCTCAATCGTCCCCGTTTAAGAAATTCCCCCGGACCTGACAGTTCTATTATATGTACCATACTTCTATGAGACTCGTCAACGACGTAAAGGCAATGCGCATTAAGTAGGGCGAATTAAGGCCCGTTTAATCGGACAATGCATTTACGACGCGATCATCGACGCAACGTACTGTTACTCTCGGTCCCCTCGACGTCCGGGCAGGCTTGGTACTTGAGCAGAAGCTTGCTCTCGTCGATGCACTTCTCCGCGAGACTGATGGGCATCACGCACTCGCCGTAGCCCCGGTTGTACGAAAACGTGAACGACGCGCCGGCGAACGGGCAGGGTATCGGTTTGGAATTCATGCGGAATATTGAGTAGAGTATGTCGTCCGAGGTGATCATGTTGCACATGTCGTCCAAACTCGTTCGTTCCTGGCTGCACCAGCCTGCGGAGCGACGGAGCAGTATAAAACGTGTTATCGGGTTAGTTGAATTGTTCTCGAGTAAATAATTGCACATTCGTAATCTTTTTCTCTAATCATAGCGCGCGCTCGAGCTAAATCGCCGGGTCGACGTACGTACCTTCGCGATACTGAATCACGTTATCATGCCGTTGGTTCATGATTATACACTGGTAACAGTTGTCGCCGCTGAAACTGCAAAGAAAATTCCTCCCGTCAATCGTCGCGACTCGATATATTCGAATTTCGATAACCTCGCATCGTGAATCGCGCGCAATGCGCCGCCGTTTAAGAGGGTGTACGATCAGACTTTCGGACGATACTCACTATAAGATGTACTTGTCATCCTTCGTCTCGACGCATGTTTTATCCCCGAGGAGGGTCGTGTTTATACTGAATAGTGGCTTGCCATACTGGTACCATTCCCCCGTCCAAACTGACGGAAAGTCGCAGGATCCTGTAATGCACGGAGATTCTTCGTTAACGCGCTTCGCCCAGCAGCCTCCGATATGCTATCATTCTTATCGATCGTGTGATAATGAGTAATGATAATTAATGTGCGGTTTAAATTTTTTGCAGTGAAATCTCATTCCTTCCTTCAGTATATGGCTCCAACTACCCGTGAGGGCATGCGCCATTTCACAATAGATCGTTGATTATGATTGCCAGATGATTACTTGGATGATAGATTAAGGTAGTTAACTTTACCTAACCAGCTAATAAATGTTAATTTTGAGCGGAATTAGGGGAAATATAATATTACACACAGGAAAATATTATTTATTTTTCTTATTAATGTTTGATACGCAAATTGAGTTAATAGAAATGCACACATAATAAAAAGTTATATATAAATATTTAAATATATATATGTACGTATGTATATCGCGGGATATTACTATAAATTGTAAATTTCCTATGGCTATATTTTCAAAATAAATTGTCATAAAAATCCTAAATGTAGTTTAGATGAGATTAAAAATAAAATGAAAAGTCTTAAATCTAATTCGGAGATTCTAGTATACGTACTGCCAAAGTAAGTACGACTTGAGAAAAATATGCAGTTTACTAACGAATTCGGTCACGGAAGTGCGTGCACGGAGAAAACAATTCCGTTGGTGTAACTGAATTTTCCGTTGCCTGGGGACCAGACGAAAACTCGGTTACAAGAACAGAAAGATTTCTGTGGGAGGTTTCCACTCGGTCAATTGCTCTCAACCGAGTTTTAACGCAGCTGAATGCTCATACAAATGTTCTCAGTCGCGGAAACGGAGAAAGAGCATTTCTTATCACCGAGCTTTCATTTCTTATCACCGAGTTTTCATCTTGTCCCTATTCAGTTGCAGAAACGGAGTTTTTTTTTCTCCGTGTGTGTGCCGCCAAACAAAAACCTTTTCAATTTCACTTAAAATAAGAGAAAAGTGACAGTATTTTTACTCGAAGCGATAGTGAAAATACTGCCATTCGAAATCGTTTCACTCGAGCTTAGAATGGAATCAGACTCCATATGAGCGAATGTTTCAATCGATCGGAGTGAATATGTGACGGTGGAATAGGTCTGCGTCATGTATGCTGTGCCATTCCATAGGCGGAGAGTCACAGATTTTCAGTCTTATATATAAAGCATACGGTTGAAAATGGTACAAGTAACTCTAATTGTAGTGTGATTGAGTTGTGATTGAATTGTGTAGGACTATAACGATTCTGATTACAGGCATGGAATTTAAAATAGTGCCAAAATTAGCGAGAAACGCGAGTTTCATTCTTGAAAAAGTAAGAAAATAGTGAGTGAGCATTTACAAAAGTGAGTCCTTTTCAAGTAATTTATACGTTATAAATTAAATCGCTCATCATTACGTCATTCTCCTAAGAGATTAAAAACAATGATAATGAAAGTATTCACTACGACGATTCCGAGCGGGGAATTCACTTTCTACGACTGGAAAGTCACTCGAATTCGAGTGATTCGATGGCCGCTCTACTTCTCGCGCGAGATTGCACTCCGAGAAATGTCTGGAGTGTCCCACGCTAATCGAGTCCGACTCCTCGATGAATTCAAGGGCGATCTCTGTCTGAGCGTTTTCACTTAATAGACATTCAGGTGTGGCTCATCGTCGCGACTCGAAAATTACAAGCGAGAAGAGCACGGTATCTCCCTCCGAACGCGCGATCCTTCCCCGACGGAATCGTTTCTTCTCGGCCAACCGGTCTGATCGGGCCAGGTGGAGAACTCGAAGGCGAAGGCTCGCTTGATTGGGAGAATTAAGAGGCTCCACGTGGTCGGAGTTTTCATTAAGAGGAGTGTACGATTAGAAAATTGCTATCGGGCTCGGCGCAACGAGGCTCAGGGCGTGAGAGCCAGAACGACGGCTAAGAACGAGGGGCTGCGTGCGTGCGTGCGTGCGTGCGTGCGTTGCGTGGCAGGACGGCATCGTGGACCAGCCGCGCTCGAGGAATGCCGAGGGAATGCGCGCGTTAGGAGCGGGGAAAAAAAACGAAATTAACGACTCGCGGACGAGTTATTATACCCGTCGTCGTTTTCCCATCCTGTCGTCGCCCGTTTATCTTAGTCACCGGCCGGCCGAGCGAGCGAGCGAGCGACGCTATTTAGCGAGTTCCAGCGAAAAGTTGCCAGACGGGAGCAGCACACGGCGACTGTAAAAGTTCTCAGACGCGAACGCGATAGAATGGCGCGTCTCTCCGTCGTCTAGCTGGAAGCGGAATAATCGGCCGTTTCAAATAGACGGCTCCATAAACGAGCGAGCCCGATCAACAGTCTTCTCGTGATTTCGCAGGAAGAGAACGACCAACTCGATTCTAGGTCGGCTCTCGGCTGAAAGCGCGTTGCGGAATAATACGCGCGGCGCCGTGAGAAACGCACGTCGCCGCGGTGTCCGGGGTATTTCTTTCAGGGGAAAATGGGAGGGGGGGTCCGCCGGGTTTTTGGATCTCTCGCGGGTTCCTCGTGAAATATGGGTCTCGGGTCGCGTGGCGCAGAGGTCAGGCGATAAATGCCCCTTGGCTACGTAGGTCCGAGCGCGGTTCGACAGTGCGTATTTATCGGCGCCGGCGACGTTCTCGGTGCGTTCGATCGAACGCGTGTGTACACACACGCATATATATTCGGGGTGGTTGCTTGCTCGAACTTGCCGACGCGAACGGTGGCGAACGTCAGAAATAGCCGGGAAGAAGAGGGCGGAGAAGGCGGCGGAGGGTGCGCGAAGGGAAATGGGATACACGCGAGAGCGTCTACAGGGTGTCCCCCTTAGCTTAAAGCCCGGGCCTTAATATTAATGACACACAGACATACGCGCGCGCGCCCGCACGCCCACACCGGCGAGAACCCGTTGCGAGTCGCCGCGCTGCGTCGAGGGGGAAATTCCGCACGGCCGGCCATTATCGGCGATAACCATTAAGCGTCTCGATAATTAAAGGTCTAAAGAATTCATGCGAGAATCGGACGCGATATCGGAGCCGAATTCACAGCGTAATCGTGTCATCCGTAATCGCCCTTCGGCCGGAGTCGGCAGCGCGACATTCCGCAGCTTGAAGCGTCTCGCGAAGAACCAGTGCGATGGCGAAATCGACTCGTCGTCAATCTGTACCTCGACAGCAACATCCAACAGCGCCTCCGGGACACCTAGTACATAAGCGACGTGCGCACGTGTATCGGGAGCGCGCGCGCGACAACGCGTCGAGAAGGAAGAAGAAGGGCGAGGAGGAGTCGTCGACCGTTTTAGACACGCATCTTTCGTCGAAGGAACATCATTTATCTCGACATGCGGGGGAGGAGTAACGGAGGAGAAACGGGGAAGGCGGCGCATAAGAGGGTGGTGGTGTCGTCCCGCGCTTCTTCTTCTTCCTCGTTGTCGTCGAACGAGAAACCGGCGACAGATACTGGCGGTCGGCGAGGACAGCTTCGACGACGAGCGGCGGCGGCGGTTTTGTGCGTCGCGTCTCGCGCGGTTAACAGCTCTTTTTCAGAGAGAGAGAGAGAGAGCCGCCAACAAGCAAGGCGAGACGAGGGAGAGAGGCGCGAAGCCGTAGAAAGCGGGGGAGACTCGTTAACGAGCTAACGAGCTCGCGAGTGCATCCGCACGGCGCGAGCCGGCTGCGCTGAAAACACGAGGAGTCAGACGGAAACGCGAGGAAACGGCGAGAGGAAGGGTCCGAACTCCGGCGGCGGCTCCTTCTCATGACGGCACAGAGACGCCGTGTGTCCCGGAGGGACCGGCGTGTAAATAAACGCGCATCCGCGCTGATTAAGTCGCGCGCCCGCACTGCGCGGCCACGCCGTGAATCTCTCCCTCTCTCTCTCTCTCTCTCTTTAGATCTTTTCAAAACACAGCAGTCGTTCCTTACAATCAAATACCGCAACATTTAACGGACTCAAAGACACCTGTGGCTTTAAACACGGAATTTATCGACACGCGCGAATAAATCACACGGAAAAAGAGTCCTACTGTTTAAGTAGTATTTGTAATCTCCAAGTAAAATGGTTACTCAAATACTCTTTAGCAATTATTTACTAGAAGTAAAAAAGATAACTGACTATATACGATTTCTTTCGTAATAAATAGTTTCACTTGTATATGTTAAAACAAGTGCGACAAGTATTAAATTCATAATATTGAGAATATCAGAGTTTATTTTTAGATAACATTTTACTGGACAGAAAAATCGAAATTTAAAACCATTTTCTTCAGCGGAAAATAAATATTACACATAATTCTAATAAATATTCGCTTCAATTTCGAGCCATTTTATATTTATATTTAGTAATTCATTTACAAATTAAGATATTATTACATTCAAGCAAGTAGTTACCACAAGCTATTAAAATATATTTAAATTGGTGAAAACATTACGTGATTTAAAAGATTGAAAAGCAAGTACTCACGTTCATTTGATTCTGAACACTTTTCCTGTGCGTGTTCTATAATGATTTGACATGAATATAAAGGATGAAATTGATTTGTAAATCAATTTAGCAAGAGCATAGGTTAAGTATTAATCCGCTGCGTCTAAACGCGTTACTTAGCACATTTATTTTTACTAAGATTCGGTCTTTTCTCCCTTTTAATCTTCTATATCAATTCTTAACATTTTTAGAGGGATCTGTTTTTGGAGCGACAATAAAGATATCGATCAATCCGGAGGTGAAACGAACCTCCGCGAATAAAGATGTCGAGGTGTGTTATAATACGCGAATAGCCACCGCGATCATTGCTCGCCGGCGAGACGATCTTTTTCGGAGCGTCGTTACCTTCGCGGGGAATTGTTACATCGGCTAATTTTACGGAGACTTTATTTGAACAGCTTCATCAGACGGATTAAACGAATTTAATAGGTTTTCAGCAGACGCGACTTCGAAATTTCAATTGTCCCTGTGCCAATTTTGACAAAGAAAACCAAACTAAAATAAACATATAATAAATGTATACGTTACGGGCGAGCAGCATAGCTCATCAAGACAGGATTCGGTTAATTGTCGTGGGCTTAACGAGGTTTCGGATTTTGCGGCTTTACTTTTAATGCTTGATTGAAAGAACGATGAGCCGACAGTAAAATAGACAATATTAATATGCAACGGCGATCTTTAAGGTAACGACGTTGTAAAAATCGATGTCACGCGATACCCGACGACATCGTGCTCTCAGCGTCGTCGATGCGACGAAACCTAGGAGCCTGTGAGAGATTCTCGAGAGGGCAAACGTCGTGACACGTTTATTTTTGAACCCTGGCACTTAGAGAGAGAAAGAGAGAGAAAGAGAGAGAGAGAGAGAGAGAGAGAGAGAAAAAGAGGGAGAAGACGACTCGTAAGTGGCGTTCAGGGACGTTGGACGAATAGACATGATTATTTACCGTTCCCTCATTGTTCACGCATTATCGAAGACACAGGGAATGTGTGACGATCGCGCCCACACGTGTGTATTTGCAGTCCATCGCGTACGCACACACGTAATCACGCACAAGCGGCGCGCTCGTAAGGTGACTCACCGTTTGCAGAGGGTAAATCGACCAATGGTAGTATCAGCAGCACCAACACCGACACTGGGGCGAGGATCCCTTTCCGACGTGGGAATGCCAGTTCCTGCATCCTGAAAAATGCCCATATTTTCATTAGGCGCGATTCGAAATAACGCGTGACGAAATACGCGTCGCGTTCCTGATTTCCCGACCACGCGGGAGAACGCGACGCGCTTCCTTCCCGTCTTCTCGGTTCCCCGGAAATCGTGACCCTATCAAGCGTAATTGCAAGTCCGATAATATTATAAACGATGATACGATAATGACAGACATAGAGACCGTACCTCGATGGGGTAGTAAGCGCGAGTGGCGCGAATATTAAAAGTGGATCGCTACGTAAGTAGCGTAAAGTAGCACGGACCACGTGTTCCTCAGCGATAAAGCACGCAGGGAATGGTGGGGGGGGAGTCGTATGCGAGCCGATGTATAGCCCGATAAGTAGATGAACGAGTTTATTTACCTCGGGACAAAAAGGGAAATAAAAGAGATACTCGAAGATAACGACGAAGGTACAGCGCATCGAAAAGGCATGAACGGAGACGTCTCGCGCTGACGGTATCGAACACGCTAGTGATGGTAAGTTACATAGGACGGGAATACAAATCTCGGTGTGTTCGCTTTATTGGTATTCGGGCATCCGGGAAACGATATCGGATGGACACGCTTCTGTGAATTTCACCTACTTTATTATACGGCTATTTGATTCGCGACAGAGACTTTCGAAGAAGAGCCTCGCTTCCAAGACGGAACTCCTTTTTTTTTTTACGTACGCAATGTAACAGCCACGGAGTGTGCGAAATGAGAAGTAGCTATTGTGATTGATGGTACATATTGAGTCATTATCGGTTTCATCTCAACCGACTCGAAACATCATCTTATACGGTCATCGTACACGGATGAAATATTGTAGTAAAGACCACAAAACTTTGTAATGCTGGATCATACCGGAATTATGACTGAAATTATGTGTGTTATAATTTATAGGGATGCATATCGTGTGTGTATACACACTATTAAAGATTACAACACACGTAATAATTTCGATAATAATTTCTGATTCCAGATGTGTACAAATTGTTCTGCGCTTACGTTCGAATTGAACAGCATTAAATTTGGATAACATCCGGGCCGAAATCGCTTTACGTTTCCCTGAACATAATGGGATAGATAAAAAGATGGATAAGATACAAGAATAGATGGACAAAAATAGATGGACAAACCATCAGGACGCACCTTCTCAGGACGACGCGTCGTGACAAGAAATAGATAGATAAAAGGAGATACGATAAAAAAAAATAGCTAAAAATGGGTAGGTAAACTCTCGGGACGGATATTCTCAGGACGACAATCACGCGGTACGACTAATTCGGCGTGTTCGAGGTGGACGAAGGTCGCGATTGATTGCGATCGGAATTATTTCTCGCGCCCGATTCGCGCTCGATTCAATTTAGTCGGATTCGCTCGGATCGCCGCACAACGGAGCGGTTAATTCCATTCCGGCGAAATTCGCGCTCGTCTGTAGCAACATTCCGCTACTTCCAATTTCCCGAGTGACGTCGGTTATTCCAACGGAGAAATACCGAAAGTCATCGCGCCGGCCGGAGGAATCGGGGTTGCCGTCATCGCGAGCATGCAACGAGAAAGTCGACCGCCGCCACCGTCGACACCACGCTGGGTCGCGGGTATCGTAAGTGAATCATTTGCTCGATAAAATCAATACTTCGGAAGGAGGACGTCTAATCCCTTTCTATGACTCGCGGGGTTTACTCAAAGGGACTACCGGCGTGCACACACATCGTGCGCGGTCGCACACGCATGACATTTTCTTCGTTCCCGTTCCAAGGAAATTCCCCCGCCCCCTCTTTACCACCCACCGCCGGCGAAACTACCTACGTCACGCTGTATGGTCATGGGTATCGAAACTTAATCAGCCGCGCGATAAAATCAATATCACGGAAAGGAGAACGGACTAATCCAACGTTATGACTTGCAGATTGCAGCCCCCTAAGAAATCTCTCGCGTGGGGACTACTTGAGCTGAAAAATATCTCTCGATAATTAACTCTGAGAGAGACATCCGTTATCTTGACACTGAAGTAACAAGCCTACATCGCAAAAAAATGGTAAAAGTCGTGATTTTTTGCAGATTTTGCTCTCTTATGGATTATTAATTTTTTTGACCAATTTTTATATTGTCTTCGTAAATTTACCGTTGCTACGAAACCAGTTATCACATCAGGCTGATAATGGCGGTGGTCACATGGACCCGACACTTTTTTCCGGCTAACAGACGAATAAGAAGTGGGATATAGCGGCTTACACAAAGCGTGAGAAAGGAGACGCGCGTAAGCCTCGTAGCCCTAATATGTTTCTGTCAGGTTTAACAATCAATCGTGCAAAATATATCGCGTCCTTGCTGTCCCTCGACTCACTCAGGTCAAGCGTGTGTTTTCCCCGAGCTACCTCGAGCTCGACGCGCTAAAAACGCGTCGTAAGATGGAAAGAAAACTCGTGATGACGAAGCTCGACGATAAAAATGTTTACCTTGCGTGCGTCGCGAGGAAAGTCGGAGAACGTGGCTGGCTACGTCGTCATCGGAGCGCAGTCGAGACGATCTCGCTGACGATGCTCCTCGTCGTCGTCGTCGTTACACTCAAGATCGAGAATTCGAGGCGCGCGCGAAAAAAGGGAAAGTCGCTGGCCTTCGAAAGACGGACGCGGCGCGGTTGCAACGCGATGTAACGCACCGCGCGACTCCTGCGTACAGGGTGGACACGAGGAATGAAAACAACGCTGAATAATCGTCGTCGACAACGGCGACCGACTATAGAGCGCCGCGCGACAAACGTCGTCCACCACGTACGTATCGCCACGTGAATGGAAAGAACGACGGACGCGCATTATTATTTCACGAAGTACACGTGTAGCGCTCCGCTTCGTTACGGCGCAACGCGACGCAACCGCGGCAGCTCCCCTCCCCCCCTCCCCTTCTTCTGGGTCTTTTCCGCTCGCGATTTTCCGCGAGCACACCGCGCGCTCCGAACACTCGTAGCCCACATTCGAATGCGCGCGTTTACGCACTCGTGGCCGGTATCGATCTTGACATTTCGCGCTGGTGGGACTACCCGTTCGCTCGTTTCGGCCGGGCTATATTCGGTATTAATGATCCCGTCGCCGTCGACGGCTGCGAGCGTAGTCGGGTTGTTAATAACGACCGCTAATAGTATCATAATATCGACGATCTCGTGTCTCTTCGAAGCTCTGCATTAACATTTCCTCGTGTTTTTCGAGAAAATCGGGACTGAAAAGCGGAGGAACACAATGGGGAAAATTTGTCTTTCTCGTCTGGACGGAATATCGATTATTCTCCTTTTTAGTCACAGACTTGTCAATACAAAGTTTTCGCGACCTGATTTAACGGAAAGATATTATTTTCACGGAAATAGGCCAGGTCAACAAGAACTTCTGGTGGACAAATGTGACAAAAAAAGAATGCAGAAAATTATTTTTATAATTTCTTTCGCGATGTAGACAAACTTACGATATTACTTTATCTCGTTTGAAAATTAACTTCTTGATTGTCGATAACGAGCATTTCCGTTATTTTGAACTTTGCACTTAGGACCAATCGAGGAAAATGGCGTGACAGTGAATGGGTTAAGGAAAAATAGTCACAGGGATGCTGATGTCGAAATTGGTCAAATTATTTGGATTTGGCTATAACTTTTTTTTTTGCGGGGTGAACATCTTCTTATCAATAATCTTTTTACGGACAAATGTGAGGAAATCAAATATGGACAAACGAATGTCGCGTAAATTTGATAGAAATTCGCACTTCGAGATGCTAAGAGATGCGCAGAGACCTACATCGAAGAATTCAGTCGAAATTGATTGTGAGAAGTGATATTTTCCAGTTTTTCGTTACACCTCGTAAATCGTATATTCACCGAGATCCTTATTTTCAATCTCGAATTATCCCGTAACTACCCCCGACCAGCGTCCCGACATTGGAGCAATCACCATTATTCTTGTCCGTCCCCGTATAACATCCGCGCGCGCGGCTGGAACGACATTCAATAGCAACGGCAGAGAGAACCTGTATTACAGGTAGGACTATAATTCCGAGAGGGACAACGAATCGCCTGACCATAGTGATTTAACTCGAGCTATTGGCGTGACCCCCCCTCGTGTCGGGAACACGGAAAATCTATTTACAAGAGCGGACGAATCCGTCGTGCTCGAAAATACATCACCCGTCACGCATAACAAATCGTGGAGTGTACGCAGGTATAATGCGTCGATGCAGTCAATCAGCTTTTTTTCCCATGATGATACTTTCTCCTATCCGGTCGTTAGGAATTTATTTATTATTAACTGAACTAGTGTATTTTGGTATGCAAAATAGAGAGTGAGTCTAAGACGTACGTTTGCTTTTCATCATTAAGACTAATTGTATGTGCTAATCAGACGAAAAGAGCATAGACACGCACAACCTCGAAAATTTAAAAAAAACCTCAAACTTTGAAAAGTGGGATTAAATTCCGAAAACTGAATATTGGGATAAAATCTCCCGAAATACTGTAGAAGTTATAATTTGGCGAGAGAATTTCATTTTTTCCGATATTTTAGAAAACTATCTTGGTACTCAATTTTCGGAATTGTAACTTTTCGGGATAAGTACATACTTTCAATATTTCTGGAAAGTTGTATTTCGGAAGATTGTCACAGTACTCAGTTTTCATATGCATTCACAGAATCATGAATATCATCATGAATAAGATCGATGTATTTCAAATATCTGTTAGATAAAATTCGATTTATATAATTAAATCTTCCGTAGTTCTGTGGAATTCTACATGAAATAATCAGGAGAGAGAGAGAGAGAGAGAGAGAGAATTATTTTAGAAGCTACTTTATACATAATATAATAATCTTTACGTGTAGAGGCTAAAGAAGGCTTCGAATTTCAAATTTGTATAATACTAATGTTAATACAATGACGATCGTGTAATCTCTGTACGAATCGTATACAAATATCGCACGTATTTTAGCGGAAAAATCAACGAGGGAGGACCAAACGCGCCAAAGGATTATCAGATTTCGATTATCTCCGGCGTATCAACGCGAGCGTCGGTGTTGCGTTACGCAATGAAAATGTCACGGAGCGGGGAATTAACATTATTCCGCGTCGCGGAAACGTGTATATCGTGCATCGTACCGAAAATAAAAACGAGAAGGGAGGGAGGGGGGAAAGGAAAATTAACGCGCGTTTGACGAATGGGATATTACAGAGGCTCACGAACGACAGCGCGAGTGAAAACGTTGGCGAAATGAACGTCCGGCGGCGCGCGATAATACAGGAACACGAGCGCGCATAGATCGAGTTTCCGTCCGCTTTGACGAGCCCGATAGATATTACGGCGGCAACAACGCCGCGAATAAATGTCTACGAAATACACGCGCGTGCGTGCATCCCGCAGCGCATTTGCAATATATACGGAAAGCGGTATCACCCCAAGGGAGAGATCGGGTTCCCTTCTCGCTTAGCTACCAGCCAGCAACGTCTCCTCCGAACGGTACACACGCGTTGCACTGTTATTTATCTTAAATGCGATCCGGTTATTGATCCTTAAAGCCGCCGGCTCGGCTCGCTGAATAAATAACGAATCGAGTAAATAAATACACGGGTCCGCCCGCTCCCGCTTCGGCTCTTTCTATGCCGTTCGCGCGATTATCTCAGGTGGAATATCATCCGCCTCGCGGTCATCGCGCCGTCGTGCCTTTTTACGCAACGATAACCGCTACCTACTCCTAGAGAAAGAGATAGAGTCTCTCGCCGACTAGAATTTCATAAGTGAGAGTCTTCGAGTTTTTGATAAAAAAAATTACGCTTGATTTCGTCACAAGAATGTGACAACTCTTTATCTACGAAGAGTGTCTGCAATATATATCGAGTTCAGACATTCTTCCGAAGATATACATGTCATTTATCTCGCGACACATAACATTTTTCTATCACTTGATTATTAATTATCGTTATTAATTATCTCCCATCTTAGAATGACATTTAGTTACAAATAGAGCCCATTTATTTGACGATCCCCAGTTCCTCTATTTCTGATCAAACAAGGAACTAGACCGATCAGTAAGAAGTCGAAGATTGCCAGACTCTTACTTGAGGGACTCTATAGCCGGCGATGCGAGCGAGGCACTTCCGATTTCTTTGCGGAAGAAGAACGTTGTTCTTTCACTTTGGAATCGGTTACCGTATAACACTTTTATCGCCACGTGGACCTTCTATATCGCGCGATTCGGAGCGCTTACGTGGAAGCTTACGTGTGCGAGTCGAGCTCTCGTTTCTAGAAATAGTCGCCGGTGACCATTTATCATATCGAAATGGTCTTCTTCCCAGTCATGGTCACATTAGATTCCAATTAGAGGCGAATCGATGACGACCTCTGACATCCGAAATTTTATGCGAACACGCGCTCACATCGAGCCACGGTTTCTTGCTCAATTATGTATTTCGCGTCGTTCTTCAAATACGCGTACACTAATGGAAACGGTAATTACGATGTAAACCAATTAGTTAAGTAATATTCAAATATTGACAATAGCAGCAATTATAACATGAATTATGACTAATTAATTGAATCGAACGCGCGCGCGCCGACAGAGCACAATAACTATCGCCGGTGTCCTGTGCGCGTATGGAAATACGTTTAGCCTCGGGAAAAAGTCGACGTTGTTCAGCGTTGTCCATCCATCCATCCATGTCAAACGATTCGGCAGTGTCGTCTCATTAGTGTCTCGCGAATACATAATCGACAGGGCTAATCGATAAATTCTGGCGCGGCAGTCGTGTGCGGACGTCGTGTCTCTCTCTTTCTCTCTTCTTCTCTCATGAGTGGGAACTCTCGCGTACACAACACACACACACATGCATGATACATATTATCCTGTAAATCCCGAAAACTCGCATATTAATAAAGCGATAGGTCACGCCCGCATCGGGACATTTATTTTCGCATTGTGTAATTTATCGAGGCATCGTGGATGCCGCAGAGAAGAAAAAGAAAGAGAACGACAGAATGAAATAAACGCGAGACCGGTCGCGATGATCTCAGGTACCTCTACTCTCGGGGCACCCCGATATCGTGACTCAGGTCGACGTGGTGTAAAGGGAAAAATCCCGTCGTCGCTGCACACACACCCGAAGCGGACAAAAGGCGACCGCAGAGTCCGGGTTGTACTCGTCCGACGTGTGTGTCTCGGTCAGCCTTTAATCTTTTCACTGTATCTTTATTATCGCGATCGACGCTCGGAAGGGGAGAATCGTTTGGCCGATTGAATAGCCAATCAAAACGATCGATACGGCCGATCAACCCCGCGGCTCTCTCGCACTGCCGAGGTCCGTCCTTTTTTTCTCAGCCACTCTTTCTGCACTTAGCTCCCCTCCCCGTTCTTCCCTTTCTCTTTTTTTCCTTTTTGTATAGCGCCAACGTGTATTCGTTTCATTTTAAAGGACGGAGAGCACGCGCGCAAGAGAGAGGAGATGCTAATAAGGACGCGAGAGACGCGTCCATTAATTGGGAGAATGAATAATTCTGTTCTTCGAAATCAATTCTTCCTAAATGCACCTTTACTCATACTTTTCGTAGCTTTTTGCGCGAGCACTTCTTCCCTTTCGTTTCTTCTCTCATAAATTCAAAGGAGAACTTGTTCCTGATAAAAATTTTTATCGGCCCTCACCTCTCTTTGCGACTTTCGTAATCGTCCGATATTAAATATTTTCACGAAAGAATTTTCAATTAAGACTCGGAAACTATCGGTACCTTTGTACCTTCGCTGGAGAGAAATCAGGATTCGAAGTAAGTCGGAGACTCTGCAAAACGAACCAACGAAAAACGTAGGAAATATGAGACATCCTTCACTTTACGGGTGAATTTCATGCTCTCCTTCAGTGATTGTTGAAAAATAATCGTGTTTCCGATAGCGCCGAACTCAGGGATTCGTCCACTTTTCGAGGAGGAAGCCGCACTAACGGCGCGTCTCGAAGCGAAATCGAGCGGACAATCGCTCGAAAAGAAATCCGTGACCATACGATTTAACCGAACTCGATTTGGTTTCGATTAGAAGTTGCAAATAGAACCATCAATGTGGCGGTTCGCGGATCGGCCAACGATAAGTCACGGTTGACCGCCCCCGTGCAGCAATCCATTGTGTAGGGCTAAAGTTACGGCGTAACCAAGTTGGGAAAAAGTTCGTTCTGTTGTTCTCTCTCTCCTCTCCCTCTCTCTATTCCTTTCTTTTTTAACTAAAGGTGAACCTAAAGGGGTTCTTGGCCCCAGGGTTAAACATATCTACCCATCTATCTATCTCTTTCTCGGGCGTATAACGCGCTTCTCAATTCTCACGATTCCCATCCCGCCGGGCGTCGGAAACGCGGAAAGGTGCGACCGAGCGGATCCGCGGCGGCCGCAGGACGCGATCGCGAAGGGAAAGTCGAGCGACCGCCGTAGAGGCGGAGGCCGATCGTGTTCGCGAAGGAGGCTCCGGTGAAAATGAAGGGAAACAAAAGCGAGACATCGCGGCGCAAAGACGACTGGCAGCCAACTAACTAACCTTCACGCGCTAGTATCCGTCACCGTGGCCAAGAGAGTACCCTGGTGCAGAAGCAATCACATGATGCACTAACACCATACGATGCACAACACGGCCGTACCACCGGCTTGAATCCGTCGACGGGGCATCGGTCGGGACGCCGCGCGATCGTCCTCGGCCTCGGCGCGGCGGTGACAGAAGGGAACGTCGAGCAGGACGATCCTTTGCGAGTGGCCAGGGCGCTTCGTTCTTCCTTTCTCTATCTCTCTCTTTCTTTCTCCTTTTCGCTCACTCTCTCTCTCTCTTCCTCGCTCCCACCCTCTCTCGACGGTGCCGAGACGTACGGAACGAAGCGAAACGACGTCGAGCACGACGGACGCGAGCACGACGCGACGACGAGCGGCGTGCGTCAACTTGCTGCTCCGGAGATCTCGCTCGAGAGCGAAACGGGTTCGGTGACACCACGACGTACGCCCGTGCGTCGTCTCTCCGGCGACGGTGCGGCGCGGCCGAGGCACGGTAACAATGGCGGCGTCCGACGTGCGCCCACGGACGGGGGAAGCGCTGTGTCGATAGATGTCCCTGCGAGACGGCGACCGCGTACGCGGCCATGCGTAACGCGCGACTTTTCCCGAAGCCGGGACGCGACGAAAAGTCACCTCGGTTTCTCGCGACGCGTCGATCGCAAAATTGAATTTTTCCACCGATTCGATCGTCGTGCTTTCGACGACAAGCTTAATTTATTTTTTACCGATGTTTCTCATCGCGCTTCGAATGAGAACGAAGCTGTCGCGGCGACTAAATATAATTCGCAATTTTGCTACGTAAAGTATTTTACCGCCGGCTCGGGCGCTTCAACGGAGTATTCGACGGAGAGAAGTACATCTCGCGTGATACTTTCAAGAAGTTGCTTTTCAATTTCGCTGCTCGGAATTAAAGAATGCTGATAACCGGTCCGGCACCGCACCGACTGTGCGTAAAAGCGGCCGTCGATTGGCGCGTCGAGCTCTTGCATGGTGCTGCCATCTCGGCGTCGGCCTGCAATTATCGACATCGCAGGCAAGACGCCGCGTCGCGATTTATGTCGATAGTGCCTAACCACAGATCGAACACGAAGTATCCGACGGCGTGTTCGATAAACGCGTCTATCTATTTGCGCGTATCGCGACTCGTCTGCGAAAGAATAAAACAACCGCGACGCACGTGCCGATAAAATGGGATTTCGCGCTCCGGCGAAAGAGAGTTGGTACGTAAGAACATGGATTTTTGTGTTCGTCGAACGCCACGCGTTCGGAAGTGCATGCGTGCATGTGCGCCATGCAGCGGCACGTGCTGCGCTTTTACGTGCGTGTGGAGGCGGCCTGAGAAGTGAGAAAAAAGATCGAGGGGACCGGTTCGATGGGAAAATAAGCGGAAACCTCGGAAAAGTCAATTTTTCGTTGAAATTTAATTTAAACGGAGAATAGCGCGAAACACCGTGGGAGACGTTGATCCAAGGAAAAATTTGCTAAGAAACATTGGAATAATTATTTACTAGAATCACTTTTTCCTTGTGTAGGAAAGCAACCTTAAAAATCGCGCAATTATCGAACCACCCTTTTCATCGCGTAATTACCGATCAATTATTGAAACACGTGGAAAAACGTTTGCATGAATCATTTAATAATTGCTTCTTGACGTGCTTTTAGTATATATCATTTGCGAATGGAGAAGCATTCAGTAACCATTGAGTGGTTTTCGCGGTAAAGTCAGAGATGATTCACTCTACCTTTCTCAATATAAAATAGAGAACGGCTCGCGGGATGACGAAGCAACCGACGCGCGTTCCGTTTTTAGGACGCGCGACCGCAAACCGAACGAAGGATAATTAAAGGCCGCTCGGTTAAAAGTCATCCCGCTCGATGGTCGATAATTCCGTGGCACAAAGGTCGAATATATACACCCATATATACAGGACGTGTGCCTAAAGGTGGGTATACACTGATCGAACGAACAACGAACGAAAAGTGAATGTGTAATATGAATGTGTATATTCGCGTTTAAACACGTACGAAACGTTCTTTGGCAAACCACCTAATGAGCTAATCGGTCCGAAACACTCTGTTCAAATTCGTTATGACATACAGATTTTTCAACTTGTACACGGAAAAATCAATTTCGTTGGTGTAACTGATTTTTTCGTTGCCTGGGGACGCCAGACGAAAAATATTCGGCTGTAGGAACAAAAAGGTTCCTGTAAGAGGTTTCCACTCAGTCAATCGTTCTCAGCTGTCTCAACCGAGCTTTAATACAGCTGAATATTCATACGAATATTCTCAGTCGCGGTAACAGAGATATCACTTCTTGTCGTCGAGTTTTCATCTGATCCCTATTCTGTCGCGACAACCGAGTTCTTTCTTTCCATGTAACAATGAAAACTTGCATTCACCGTTTGTTTCTTACTCGTTCGCTCAGTGTATACCCAACTTAACGCACGTCTATGTATTGGAAACTCACAGTAGGCACGGGAAGCAAAGAGGTTCTTTTCGTGGAATCTACTCAAAGTATGCGTCGGAGGAGACTCGCCGGCGCGCGGAGTTTCACTTTCGCGGAAATCGAGCTCGAATCATCGAGAATCGATCTTTGACGACCTTCTGCGTCATCGAATTCGTGACCACTCACCCCGGTATAAAATCGAGACTCAACATTAGACTTAGACGTTTACGCGTAAAATACAATAGTCTAGACGTCGACAAAGTAAACTATGTGTAACGTGTCACCTGTGTAGACAATGAATAATTTATGAGCCGTTATAAGACGACATCTTCTTACATTTCGTAAACCTCCTTTTCATATTCTTTTTCTGTTAAAAGAGCTCACATGTAAACCTAAATGATAAGATTTACACATTAATAGCGTGTACACATTTTATATCACTGTAGAAATATTTTTAATATGCGTAAAATGGATTGCATCTAATTTAATCTAACATATACATAACGGCATAATTTTGCTATTCTACGATGCTAAAAAAATAGATGCAATTTAAAATGCTATCGGCGCAACACTCGTTCCACCGAGGATTCGCGAGACGGGCACGAGACGGGCGCGAGGTTCACCACGTGCGAAGGCGACTGGGCGGCCAGGATCCCGACGTGATCGATAATGGGGGCGTGTATCGACGGGATATTTCACTCTCGCTGGACTCGCGTCGGCCGCGACGACCAAGGGGATGCTTCGCGCGCGCGCGCAAGCGAGCGAGCGGCCCGCGGCGGGACGCTCTTCTCTCGCGGTAGGTGCGCGACCTACCGCGACAGGTCGAGCAGTCGTCGGCGAGTCGATGGTAAGGTGTTTTCGCCCGATCGTGTACCGCCCCCGATCGCCGTATCTCCAGCCTTGATCGGCACGTGACTGCCCTCCACGTCTCGTCCCGCGACACCCTTGGAAACGAAAAATCACAGAGGCGACCCGTGCTCGACGCTTCGGCGAGATATCGCCGGGCGGGCTTTCTTGTCTATACGTTGTGTGTTAATTGTTTCATTATCGCGCTACATGTGATACCGTCGATATCGCCAGTACGTCGGCTCATTGAGACTCTCGTTTCGCTCGCTGATTATCGGGACGCACCAGTTGCACGGTGTGTGCGAAGTCGGTTGTTGTCTCGGATCTTTTTATCTGGCGACACGACAACCGGATAGTGCGTACGTCGGCTGTGCGGTCGCTCTTCGCGCACCGTCTTTTCCTCAGAGTGGTGCGGAAACGGTGAATTTGGGGGCGCGATTTTATCTCTTGGATAAAGCACCACCGCCGACTCGTGTGCGTGAGTATGAATGTCGCCGCCCGACTCGGTGGGAGTCAATGAATCGGGGAGCCAAGACGAGATCCGTTCGCTCGTCCTCGCCGCGATAAAAAGCGAGCGTGCGATCCAATATGTCGAGACACACGTGAAGCATATGTCGCATTAATATTCCAGCTCGCCAATACACGTCGCGTCGTTCCTTCCGCGCAATTTTACTCACACACGTCTGGACTGAAATAAAAAACACAGCTCATTATTATTGCAACACATCAAAAGCTTTTCGTCGACGGGATTTCATTGCATAGTGGCGCACGCCGCAAAACTCAGAGTTGATGAATTTGCGTTGTTAAATGCCATAGTACGTTCACATCGGGAACGTCATCGAAAGAGAAAAAAGAGAAACAAGGCAACACACGGACATCTCCGGCGATGATCTCGGCGATAGCTCGCCAACGGGAAGGTTAATCGCGTCCCTTCATCAATTGGGGGTGTTATCGAGGCCACGAGGACGCTCTCTGCGCAGGTGCCTCGCGCGACATGCGAGACCTTTCGATCGTCCTTTCTCGGCTGGAAGGTGTTTGTCAGTCGCACGGCTTAATGTGAACATCGTCGTCGTCGGTCGTCTCGGCGACAGAACGATCGAATCGATCTTGATAAGCGAGAAAAAATACCGAGAAAATTAAAATAGAGATAGAGAGAGAGAGAGGGAAAGCGAGAAGAAGGGAAGAGGGGAGAAGAAGCGCGCGACTCCGCGCGAGACGCGCGTTTAAAATAAATCCGCGACCTGGCGAATGTCGGACCGTCGATTAACACGAGCTAATTTTTGCACGCGGGGGATAACGCGAGCGCGTGTCCGCCACGGCGGCACGATCATCCTCTCATTATCGATCACGTCCGTTGTACGCGATATACGTATACTATTCGCGACGACGCGAATTCGATTGCTCGGCGATCCGACAGAGAGAGAGAGAGAGAGAGAGAGACTAAACGGGGTTAAAGCGAATTAAGTCAAACGGCGTGCCGCGAAGGAAAGTGATTACGAGACGAACCGAGGTCCCTCGGTTTCTTCCATCTGCGACCACCGCTCAGGCCGGAATGAAAATTAGCGTACTAACGACTCGCGAGGGTTTTCCCGGTTGGCGAAACTCCGCACGGGGTGACTCGCTAATCTGTCAGCCCGAGAGAAGAAAGTTTCCCAGCGAGAACTTCTGCGACGCGCTTCCCCCTTGCGAAGAACGGTCCTCCCGCGAGCCGGAATTTTGATGCTATCTTGACGTTCTTCAGAATAGTTTGGACGGTCTGTACGTAAGCGAATTCGGTAAATGGCGGGAAAAAAGTGATAGGCGAAAAGTCACGGGACATCTGGAGATGAAATATTGACGCGGATTTTAAGAGATTGATATTGCAATTAATATTTTATTCGCGAAACACGAAGGAGAGGCCGAGTGTGTGCCTCCGTTACGTTCCTTGATTGGCGTCGTCGTTGATACGAATACTCGCGGGTGGTGGAGACGCACAACCACTCTCCGACCGCTAGTTTCCCTTCATCGTTCTAAATCGGTTTCAACTTCGCAGACTAGCGAACGATAAAATTAGAACGTTGCCGTACGTTATTATTGTAGTATTGAGAAACTTTTTAATACCTATCTCCGTCTCTCTCCTCTCTCGAAGGCGAGCGCGCGCGCACGTTCGCATTAAAGTTTAAACACGGCGGAGTCGCGCACACGTGCCGCGCGGTCATAAGACGGATGACATTTCTCCTCGCCGACAGATATCGATGCGGACGTCGAGCATGGTGCTGAAGTCGGACAACGGAAACGACGACGTCGACGACGTCGGCCTCCGCACGCAGCGCGCGATCGACGAACAGCAGCGATTCGTGACGACCTCGATGCATTAGAGCGCGGGTGTGTCGGATGCGATCGAAATGTCGTTTTTCGGTCGGAAAATGGGCGGCGGCGGCGGCGGTTCCGAGCACACCGGCCGTAACCTACAGGACGGCCTGTTCCAAATCGCGTCGCAGGCCTGCCATATCCTGGTGCAGGTGAGTCGATCCTTGCGTCGGGACGTTTATGGGGCCGGTATGATCGGTCGCAACACTTTTTTTCTGAATGGGTGAGTTTCGCAACGTATCTCGTGTCCAATAGTAATATGTATCCCCCGAGAATGACTGAAAAAAACAAATTTCCCTATTGGACACGAGATACTTATATATCCCGAAACTTATTAAAAAAATGTTGCAACCTTTTTGTGACTGGCTATGTATATGCGCTCGAGTATAGTTAGCGAGATAGTAGCGAAATAATTTCAACTCTTTTAATTCATTATTTCATTTCCAATTCTTTTTCTCGTCTTTCGCGTTACTATGCGTGAAAAGCAACTCCGTTGGCGTAACTGTGTTTTCCGTCGTCTGGGGATCAGACAAAAATTTGGTTATAGGAGCAGAAAGCTCTCAGTCGTTTCTCAATCAGTTCATGCAGCTGAGTGTTCATACGAATATTCTCAGTCGCGTTAACAGAGATATCATTTGTTGCCATTGAGTTTTCACCTGATATTTATTCAGTTGTAAGAACAGAGTGTATTTCCGTTTCTTCTAAAGAATTCTTCTCCTTGAACAAATATACAGTATCAAAAGATAACATCGCTTTCTCGCTGATGCTAGTTCGGCTTTTTTGATCGTCGAGCTTGCGCACGTCGCATTATCCGTTTTACCGTGCAAAACACGAGATCGCCTCCGATAATTTGGCGAACAAACGGACCAAGGATGATTTCAAGCGCTCTGTAGCCACATGACGCGCGCGTATCATGCCTTTGCGTTCGACTCACGTAATTCTCGAAACGTGTAACAGCAGCATTTGGATTAACGAGTTGATTAACGGACACGGTAGCGCGTGTACCGTAAATTTAATCGACTCTCACGAACGTCCGATGGCTCATGTATGCTTTGTTTCTCGGCCAGCGAAATCCTTTTCACTTTCCAGCTGTCAAAAGTCACCCAGTCGTCTCTCTCTCCCTCTTCATGTTTCGAGTCGACGCTTGTTTTTACATATCTCTGTCGTGAATTTTTGTTCAAATTAACTCCGAAAACTGAGGCCTGTTTATCAAGTCGACCGTAAAATACGCTTTTACGTATTACTTTTGCGTCTTCTCCTTAATTGGCGAAAGGCTTCCCGCTCTCGATCTTTCAGAACCGCGTAGAAAAGTATTATGTTACGATGTTGAGACATAGGGTGTTTGCTTTAGCTTCTCTCTGTATCCGAGAGAATTTGCTCGCGAGCTCGTCGGCCGACAGAGATCGATAGAGGAAAAATCGCGTGGCATTTTTTGTCGAGGTGAACAACACGCACAACGTTTCCTACGGCGGTAGCAATAATGTGAACAACATCACATACTCGAAGTACTCCACTGCCGGCGGCGGCCCCGCCGCTACGGCCACTTCATCGGCGACGAAGGGGGCCACCACCGCCAAGGCGTATCCGAAATACGCGGAGCCACGGGAGAAGGATCAAGATGTGGTGGTGTTGCTGCCACATCGCAAGAACAGAACGCCGCGACTCAAGCACAAATTGTCGGTACGTCTCGTTGCCGTCGTCCCTACGCTTTGTCGTCTGCAAAGTTCACGCGAAGTTCACAGACCGGGTCGCGCAAAGCTGCGCCGAAGCCAAAATCCGCCCGCCATTCGCACTCGGCGCATTTCACGCACGACTTTACTTTTAAAGTAGACATCGCACTTAAATCTGGTCTAATTTGTCTTCCTCCTCCTCATCCTCCTTCTTCCTCGTTTCCTCATCGTACACGAAGATAAATAAGTTGCTAACATATCAAATTTTATGCTATCGCAGCAAAATCTGTCAGTTCGGACAACAAAACTATTTGTTAAAAATACTAATCGCTATTCGTTGAATTATTTTGCTGAATCTGCTAGTTATTTTGCTGTAAGAACAAATTAGTGAGTATAAGAGAACATTATTTTGTCCTAACAGCAAATTGATGCGTCCTAAGGATCAATTCATCCAGCAGAATATTTTTTCCTGGCAACAAAACTGTTTCTGCTCTAATTATGAATAATTCGCTAATTTGGTGATGCTAATTAAATTTTATTGTCATCGCAACGAATATACAGTAACAACGATGGTATTCACTGCAACAGCAAATTAATTTTTTTCCGTATACAAATATATTTCTATCGCCTCTACAGAAATAACTTTACGCATCGCGATAAAGAAAGCCTCTAGGATATCAGTTGGTTCGAAAACTTCACGAACGTCGGTCGATGTTCCTTTTTTCCCGTTCGGGAGAAATTAAATTTTAGTTATCAGATAACCAAAGTGTATCAGGCTGAAATTTTTTAGATTAATAAATTTCAAGAAGGATCGGCTTGACGGTCGGGATCCAGGAAATGTGCGACTCGCTGTTTACTCACCGACGTAATATTATTGTCCTCTCGATAAAAACATTAACGTCGACATCATTACGATTCTACACCGTTTGCTTGACGCCAACCTCGAGAGGTGCGAGAGAAGCACGAGTTCTCGCTCGTTCTGTGATAAAAAATTCTCTCGCCGTTCTGGGTATCGCGTTAATTTACTCCATTGGATGAATATTTCCGATTTATATTGCGCATCGACCTTGTTTATTTCTCCAATGAGTCACGATGAGTTCACATCGATTTCCCGGTCACGTGTCCGAAACAAAGCGGAACGATGTGCGCGCGGGCTGTTTATCATGCGGACGAGATAAAATCCACATATTGCACAACTTGACCATTTTAATCGCGGGAGAGTGATACAAGTTAACGACGCAAATCTATCTGGCATCGAGTTTCCCTGTTTACTCTCTCGATTTGTCGTCTCGTTGGGTGTGCGATAAAGCACGAATTGATTCGCGAAATCTCTCGCGTTGAAATTCCTCGTGAATTCATACCGTCTTCATCTGTCCGTTCTCACCGCCACCCATCTCTCAACCGAATCTCGCGAATATAGAGCCGTGGCGCGTGACAAACGCTGTTTGCAGACCGTGTCCGAAAACGCACGGCTGGATGTGAACTCGCCGAGCGGCGACGACGATCTGGAATTATGGGACCAGTCGGGATTTATGTTGAGGACCGACGTGGACGACCCCCTCACGAACGCAAAGTACGTAACTTTGATTTGGCGATTAGAAGCTTGAGCGAGGCATCACATTTGGCCTATGATTCGGTTCAGAAAAATTAATAGACGCGCAGGTCGAACCTGTTAATCGTTCACGAGAAAATAACGAGAATGAATCCATCAGTTTTCCGATGATTATTCTTTTTTATTTTGTAACTGAGGGATCTCTCTTTTTCCGTTAACGAACATTTACTAAATTAGATTCTAACTCGTCGAAAACAGTCGAAACAGTCACTTGCCGAACAAGTCATTACCTCGATCTGTAGGAATTCTCGTATTCCCGCATCGAAATTTTAGTTCTATGTTGAATCTTTAATTCTACAACACAGTTAGCAAAATAGGTCCAATTTCAATTTCAATGAAGTTTTTCAAAATAATCTTAAGAGCAAACCGATATCTCCGATTCGCAAGATCGAACGTTCAGCTACTATACAGAGTCCCGATGAGAGCATCATGAATGCAATCGATGTGGAATCCACGTGTAAGGAAGTAGATTCCACGTCAATTCCACGTCTATTCCACGGATATTCTCATGGGGATGTCCCGGAATAACCGCATGTGGGCGGCAGATTCTTCGTGCCAATCGAAACCATTCCTCGTTTACCAACGCTTCGTTCAAACGATAGTTTTTACAAATTTTGCCAAAGAAAGGAGAATTTGTGCCGAAGAAAAGAGACCGGCTTCTTGTTAATACTTGACATTAAAATATTATATTTTTAACGAAAACAATACATTTCCGCATAAAATATTTATAATCATACGGCATATTTATATTACGATACGTTATATCTAAATGACGAGAAAATATGAAACTGAGCGAAAAGTTTTACGTGGGACGTATGCAACTCACGCGGCAGCGAACGTATCAAGAGCAAGGTAGCATCGAAGGTTTCAACTCGAGTCCTCCCGTAGGCCGATTCTCCAACTTTTAACGACAGTTCGTTATCGTTACGCCGTCGTCGTTGCTTTTCCGCCATGTATTATACCTGCGCGACGGCAACGTAACGATAACGGCACTCGTCGTCGTCAAAAGTTAGAGAATCGGCCTACCGACTTGGCGCGGAATCGCTATTTTCGTATGAAAGGATCCGGGCTGGCGGATGCGCGTCCACTCGACGGACAATGTTAGGTATCGCGACGACGATCGCGTGATAAGCGTGCATTATACCTGTGTCGAAGGTGGGGCGCGCAGGGCTGGTGCAGGCCGAGCTGCATACCGATCACGATCATACTGATCCTGATCGTGCTGGTGGTGCTGCTGCCGCTGTTGGACCACGCGGCGGACAAGTACGCGTTGAACGCGAGCGCGTACGACGCGGAGTCCACGTGTATGGATCGTTGCGCCGTGTCCTTGCTGGAGACGATACCGGTCGGCATGAATTACAGCGATAACGCGCCGCGACACGAGACCATTCACGACTCGTGGATGGATCTGATCGGGATGGCGCAGGAGACGATCGAGATCGCGTCGCTCTATTGGACGATGAGGAGGGAGGACGTGTTTCCCGATGACACCGCTAAGGAGGCAAGTAGAATAGGAGACGGATGAGATGCTTCTTCAGCTGCCATTACCACCGAGGTCGTCGTCACCATGACGCTGTCGCGGAGATGAACGAATCGCGACAGCCTCGTGGGACGGCTCCTCGGTGATCTCTATATCTATCTACGTGATGTTTGGTTAAGAAAAATCGATACCTGCCGCAGGGTGAGCAAGTATTCCAATCGCTCCTCGAGGCTGGAAGAGATAGACAAATTACGCTCAAAATAGCGCAGAACATTCCCTCTCGCCTGTCCCCGAACATCGATACGCAAATTTTGGCCAAGAAGGCTAACGCACAGGTAATATGCCCGCGATATTCGCTTCGGTAGCTTCGAAGGTCGATAAACCGGAAGAGTCTTATCGCAGCGATCTTGTCGTGTCGATCCGCCTGACAGATGTGTGTCCGGTCGAGGGCAAGTCGATCAACGATTTAAGATTTCGCCGCCCGGAAAGGGGGGATTCATTCCCGAATCGAAAATTTTGTCCTCCGTTCAATCCTGAATCGGACCTTTAATGAAATCTTAATTATTAATTATAACTTTAATTAAACATCACATTAAACCTGTAATTCTGCAATACACGGAGATTATACAATGCACGGAGAGGAAGTTTTCTTTGGATTTAATAAAATTTCTTTAATTGAAACAAATTTGTATTTCGTATCTGAAAAACATGCGACAATCTAATGACCAATAACCCGAGACCTTTGGGATCGTGAGTCAATCACCTTAGACTACTACTACGCCACTTCGTCTATTAATATAAATGTATTTCGTCTTGTCTATATATAGAATAACCCGAGAGAAAGAGAGAGAGAGAGAGAGAGAGCACAACTAACCAACCTTAGCATACTCATGCTAATAATTTCAACTAAAGTTGTATCTCGCAGTAAATATATTTTACCTGTAATAGCCAACTTTTAGCAGTGACAGCAAAGTTCAGAATAGCTAATGAGGTTTAGCTATTATGCTATTACCAGGTCGTTTCTCTGAATATACTAAGTCCAAACAAACCTTTTTCTCTGTATAGAAGTTAGGATAGCAAAATAGGTCCCCGCGACTTTAATTCTAACAATATAATTTACTTTCACTTTTTGATCCTGATGATGTCTTAGTTTTTCTTTTGTTTTTTCAACGTTAAAATAGGTCGTTCGAGGTAGCATTAAAATAAAAGTGTATAGAACCGAAGGTTGCAGAGAGAAGTTAACAGGTGTTGGTATCGTATTAATGCAGATATTTATTGGTCGATGGGCCATCTAAGCAAGCTACCCTTAAAAGTACTAAAATAGCGTGAAAAATTTCGACTCGGGTTTGGCCCCGCGAAAATAGCCGCGAGATGTAACTTCACGCGTGATCGATCGACAAGCATGAGCAGCAAGTGTGAGATATACAAAATAAGCAGAGAGGGATGTACGCATATGCTTTCGTCCCCGAATCCAGGTGAGAAGTTTGAATTTCGCTGCCTTGCTGGGCGGCGGTGTGCTTCATACCAAGCTGTGGCTCATCGATCGCACTCACGTATACGTAGGTTCGGCGAATATGGATTGGCGATCCCTGTCGCATGTAAAGGAGCTCGGCCTGGTAGCTCTGAATTGTTCGTGTCTAGCGAACGACTACGCCAAAATATTCGATGTGAGCATTTTAAGCAGCAATGTTCGTCGCGCGCGGAACGTAAGTCGTTCTCCGCGCCTTTCTCACCCGGTCAACTCCGTCGAACTCTGTTCCTGTTTCACTTCGCAGGTATACTGGAAGTTAGGTCAAGACGGTAAAGTGCCTTCCACGTGGCCGGACTCCCTCAGCACAAAGATAAACATAGATAATCCCATGAATTTCACGTACATGGATAATAAGTACAAACTATTCATCGCGGTTAGTATAGATCGTACGTTAATCGTTCATTCGTGAGAGAGAGAGAGAGAGAGAAAGAGAACAAGAATTCAATGCGAGAAACACGAAACACCGAAAACGTCATTGCAGAGCTCACCGCCGCCGTTCTCGCCGAGAGGCAGGAGCAACGATCTGGACGCGATCTTACACTGCATCGCCAAGGCGGAGAGGTTCATTTATATCTCCGTGATGGATTATTTCCCGCTGACCATCTATACTGCACAAGTGAAGTAAGTACGTGACGATCGGTGTGTGCGGGAGTGTGCGGGGAATAATTCTCCAGAAGAATTGCAAAACGCAAAGCGCGAAAATCGATCGGGCGTCGTAAGGAAGGTACTCCCCGTCGACTTTCGTCGGAAAGTTCCGCGAATACTTCTCGATATTGCCTCTGCACTCCCGGTAATTAAGGAAGCGTTGAAAGCATTAAAAGCGGGCTCCACCTGCGTTTATAGATACTGGCCTATAATAGACGACGCTCTAAGGGCTGCGGCGATCGAACGTAAGATAGACGTGCGCCTCTTGATCTCCTGGTGGAAACACTCGAGACCGTCCGAAACGTATTTCCTGAAGTCGCTGCAGGACCTGACGTCCAGCTATCCGAAGGTCAAAGTCGAGGTGGTGAGTATCCGTCGGGATCGCGCGGCCAGCGCGCTGACGAAATCGCCGATGCGACGCGTCTTCTTGCAGAGGCGGTTCATCGTGCCCACGAATCCGCGCTGGGATAAAATACCGTTCTCCAGGGTGAACCATAATAAATACATGGTGACCGACGTGGCGGCTTACATCGGTACGAGCAATTGGTCGGGCGATTACTTTATCAACACGGCCGGTGAGTGCATCCCGATGTCGCTTTGTGTTAAAATAGAAGACACGTGGTGGCGATGATAGAATCGAAGCTCCTACTTTGCACAAACTTTGCCTTCTCCAACCGCTCGCATTGTTAAACTGCTTTTATATTGGTGACTTTTCAACTTTCAATGATTAACCACGGGTGGAAAAACAGAATTTTGCATTATCACCAGGTTAGGTCTAACCAGAAAATGAAACACCAGACCTTAGTATTCTAAGGTTAATCACAAGTGCGGGCACGCGTCTCTCTCTTTCTCTCTCTGAATTCTTCCCAATTGCGTCCGTAAGCTCGCACTAACGCGATGCGTTTGTTCCAGGTATCGGCACCGTGTTCGAAAACGTCGGTCACCAGACTAAGGACGGTATAAGGCAACAGCTGGAGGATATCTTCCACCGCGACTGGTATTCCGATTACTCTTTCCCGCTGAATGCGAGCGAGACGCGCCTCGAGAATACGTGGAGCTTGTCGAGGAGCACGTATCAGCACTCGTCGCATGAGCCTTACATACACGCGTAATTAACGTGAGCCGACTTGCGGCGGGTTCGTTCGCAATTAGCGGAGAATTGCGTCGCGTCGCGCAGGGAGAGGGAAAAGCCCTCTCGCCTCTCGAGACTCTCCGCGGGAGATTCCTTTACGTGTTCCTTTACCGCATTCCCAGCGCCTTGTGCATGCCCGAGAGTCATTTTTACAAATATTTTTCGGAGCTCCTCGCGCGCGCGCGCGTGGTGACAGTGGATGCATTAATTAACTTCTCGATTTGCAATTAGGCATATGTTGCTATCTACTTATGACGCTTCTCTCATGCGTTATACGATGTCGTGATGTAATGATGCGAGGCGCTTCTTAAGAGAATGTCTTTTTAAGGAGCTAAATTATGCAGAATTTGAGAAATAAGTTGGCCGACACCGGCCACCGATGCATGAAATTAACAGTTTACATCTTTTATATAAATATTTTTTTTAAAGATTTATTACGTTGTTGATCGTGTCGAGTCGGGTTCGAAATTAATAAATTCGGTCAGAAGCAATACCGATTGAACGATCATGTTTATACGCAATCTTTTTGTATGTTTACTAGTAATTAAGTCTCTCTCTGTCTCTCTCTCTCTCTCTCTCTCTCTCTTTTTCTTTCTTTCTCCTTTTTTTTGCCTGTTGCTCTCTCAAGTATGCCCTTTCCGTAATCTGCTTTTCCAAGATCCCCGAGACCGTTGAATCTCCGCTTGAAATTTTTTAAAATTTTACCGGCTAAAGATAAGAGAAAACTGCGACATCAGTTCTTTCCTCGTTATTAATTGAGTTACTAATGACACCTTGTCATAACCGTCGTTATTGTCCCCATTATCATAATTACGCATATCGTTGCATGCGTCAGCAGTTTGCTTAACGAGCGTATCATTTAATAAGAAGGGTAGAAGATAATATGTGCCTTACAAGAAACGTTTCCGCGATGGGCACGGTTTACGATGACTCCGCGTTCTTCCATGTGTAAATTTACGACCTAAGGACTCGACCTGCCGCTTGCGTTGTGCCTATTGTTTGCTGTATATATATCTAAAAACAGGACCTAAATGGATTCCATTGACAGGAGGTAAAGCGACGAAACACTCGTCGGGGCGACACGTAACATGACGAGAAAAGGAAAACGGAAAAAATAGGAAGGAAAAATGAAGAAAAAACGGCACAATATAAATTCCGTGTTTGCACGACGCATTATTGAGAAAAACGAACGGCCGTCGTGTGGTTATGCCGAAGTTCGTTCGAAACTAAATGCGTCGATCGTCCCGACTCTGCTTTCTTACCCTCTTTTATCGCTAAGTATTATAATATCACCAATATGTTTTTCCAAAGGGGAAGAGATTTGCAAGTATAAATAAGAGATCGAAGTCTAAAATGAAAATTCCCAGGTCGCGGTGCGTATATGGAAACGCTAAATTCCTTGTTTCTTTCCTTTTTTTTCTTGCCACCCGGACTTAATAATCGCCACATGTGCGATCCGTGGATCGTGGAGCGTGACGTGCGTAAAATTAATGACGTTAATTAGAGCGTTTTGAGAAAAAGAAGGAAAGAGGGATTTTCGTTCGAAGGAAATGCTCGCGCAAAGCGGGAACGCTCGGTCCGCGGGCGTCAACGGTCATACAGTAATCGTCATTGGATGTTGGATCATGATTTTCAAAATAAAGTCCGAGAAATTTCCACAACATGTGTCATCGCATTCTCTCAATCCTCCCGTCAAACTGACAAAAGCGGAGCGATCAGAAGCCGAGTGATAAGTCGAGCTCTGGTGGATTTTTCAACAGCACTTTGAGTGCCTAAAATAACAGCAGGAACGATTCACAGCGACCGAATTCGTTGAAATAAACGAAATGACAAAAACCAACGGCGCGAGCCGACGTTAGGAAATGATCGACGGATATGAGATTACTATTGACAAAAGTGTTGGTCTGTGTTGACTGAGTCTGCCGTCCGTATGTTCAGTTTGCGCTCACCGTATGTTGACTTTTGCACGTGTTGAAAAACAGCGCGGTGGAAAAAATGCGTTATTAAAAATGAACTCAGCTCTCATGACGTGTCTGCGAGAGAGAACTGCGAGCCTGCGAGTTGCGAGAACTACGATATATCGATTCGCCAGTGTATGCCAAAGGCTATAGCGCGCGTACTGTTCGCGGTTATACCTCAGAAAACCGCCACTTTGCATACCGTCGACTGCAAACAACGATAAATAAAAAATTGCGCCTTGGAATGTCGCCGCGATCATCGGCACGAATGTGCGCGTGACGAAAATAGAAAAAAAGATATATAAAACGTGTGGAGATTTTTTCTAGTCGTGTACACCTAGCCGATACCTTGCCGCGTTAAAATGCGAAGGCACGAGGACGGATGTTCGGTCTAATTCTAATTAAAGTTGCCTGAGCGACTCGAGAAAGGCGAAACAATTCCTCATGTTCTGTTAGATTGTGCATACGGTTTCTGAACGATTCGAATTAGAGCAAGTGATTTTGTTCGATTGTATTCCACATAGATAGATATATTTGTTCACTTGTGGATCCTAAGGAACTTCTCGGAACAACCATTTACTTTACAGTATTTCCAGATGTAGATAATTTACTATCTTGTCTTTTACGATATGCCGTAAGGTCAAGTTTACAATATTGTATCGTCACGTATAAGCGCATCAGTAAATAAGTGACGACGATGTTGTTCTGTTAGATAAGCTTGATATAAGAGGCAGATCTGACGTAAAAATACGCAGATAGATACAGTAGGCCACAGGTTGCGACAGTCTTTTTCTTGCATGTTTCACAAAACATATAATAAATATGACAAATCAAATCTATGATTCACGAACATGCGCAGTAGATGGTCAGCCAGCTGTCTGAAGTCAGAAAATTAGACATGCATATGTTAAAATTGCATGTGAATATGTAATTTTGACAGCTGTCTGACTATCTTCTGCGCATATTCGTAAATCATAGATTTGTTTCGTCATATTTCTTGTATTCTGAGGCAGTAAGGAAAAAACGGTTGCAACCGTCCTGTGCGTAACGTTTCTTCTAACGTTTGCTCGTTAAAGCATTTTCGCGAGCAAATTGAGCTTTTCGGGCGGCAAACACCATTATCTCGAGCGACACCATGAGAAAAATGCTGAGTCAAAATTCCAAAAGCAAAGCTTTCACCTCGAGACGTCGGTCGTATCTTGAAAATGTACGGCGCGTCACTCATCACTTACCTTCTGCCCCCTTATCGTACACAGAGAAAACGATTTCTTCGGATTTGATAAAATTTCTTTAAATGAAACAAATTTGTCTTTAATACTGCCTTGCTATCGAACGACATGGTTAATTCGAGTGAAACAACATTTTCATTCAAAGTGACATTTGATATTAAATTATGTTATTTGTTTGACTTGGGTTTGTTGATGTGAAACAAACCCAAGTCAAACAAACACATATACTAAATCCAAAGAAATTGTTTTCTCTCTGTGTGTAACTGATAACAACAATACCGTTATCATTAACGTATCGGCGTTGTGCAGCTATATTTTGCGATATATTTTGTCTGCGCAAACATTTATAACACATACGTTAACAGTTACAGAATAAGAGAACTAGTTCCAATTTAGGTATTTTCAAGCCGAACGTATCGCATCTGAATACTCATAAGTCGTGAATTCGCGCAACAATCGGTGAACAAATGATTACGATCTTGAACGGATACACTGCATCGGTATCTGAATATTCGTTCACTTCGGAAATGTTCCAATCAGAACTTATTACCGAAGAGACGCCAATGGAGTCGCGTTGCACACAGACGATTTCTGATACGCAGACACCGCACTTGGGAATTATCTCAGGTGCATTTAACGATGGAGCTGCGTTAGCAGGTACGTGTCCGATTAAATAACATTGAATCAAATCGTTTTTAAAAAAATTCCGAAATGTCACGGGATTGTACACATGCGTTTCGCTCACGCTTTTTGTTTCGCGCGATACGTTCCACGCGGAAATATGAGATATGTAAACGCATCTTCTTCATCGAATTGACTCAAACAACGGCTCTTAATACGTGATTATAATATGATTAGGTCGAGGAGATTCGCATTTTAGCGGCCCGTACGGACACATCAATTAATTTAACGTGCATTTGCATCAGATCGTAAATCTTGAAAACGTGAGATGTTCAGATACGCGACAACGTTTCACTCCTCTCGATCGATGCATTATTTTTCATTTTTTCATCAATGCACCCGAATATATACTAGCTATATCAGCATATAACGCTGTAAAAAACGTCGTTATAGCAGTTAAGTTTTTTTTCATATTTCCGTCTCCGAGTAATAAAACCTATTTATATATCTGCTCCGCGCCGATTAAAAACGTACTCGACGGCTCGTTCGAAATGGATACTTAATATACTATCTGTATATTAAAAAAATTAATTTGCCAATTTAAATTCGTCGAGTAATGTTTCAACGAAAGTGAAAAATAAATCTGTGAGATGAAATTTACATATATTAAGCGTAATGCAAATTTTACGTCAAACTTCGCAGACACTACAGACGGTTGAACATATTTTTTTATAATCTTTTTTATTTATTTTCTTCATATTGACGTTAGAAATGTATATTCAGGAAATACGTATGGAAATACATGACGCATCGTTCCTTTAATTTTTCGATCCAGCATCTTGGTTTTTTTACGACTTCGTCATGGCGCCTAGATGCTATTTTATAACATGATGTTATATAACACGCGATTATATTTAAGACACGCACGTTAATTAACGTGACGTCGATGAGAGCCTGATTAAATATTCCAAGAAATCGAAACAATCGACAAGAGAAATGCCGGTTATCCCCTCCTTTCCCATCGTCAGCAGTCGTTGCTGCTTATCAAACGGTGAGTGATTACATAATCAAAAGATTTCGGGCCTTAAATACGGTCAAACGTACCTTCGCGCATCGCATACATTTCCGAGTGTTGATTATATTATTGAACTTGCGAGTTACTCGTGTATCACAGAAGAAAATGTTTCGTCGGCCCTTGCAATAATTAATCAAACTTTCATTGGCCTCACGTTTTATTTTTTAACGTTGTATCTTTGATCGAATCGTGTCTACGTGAATATCAGTGTCAGTACACAACGAAGCAACCGGGATACTCGGTCGATAAGGACGAAGGACGCAGGACATTCGACATGGACAACAATGCATCACATGTTTTAAAGGTATGTCGAATCATTTATTATACAATATGTATACGGAGTGCACCGGAGAATCCTTGGTACCAACCGAAGCATCTTTTTGTTTACTAAAATATTTTCGGTAGTTCTTTTTTAGCTTGTCAAATTAACATATTACGTTGCTCACGAGTCAGGAACTGTGCGTATTCCGCGCATAAATAAAAACTATTTTTTTTCCATCTCACAAAAAATTTTATCGCACAATTATATATAACATCTGAATTTACTTTAAATGAAACTTATTTGTATAAATAACATTTTAATGGCCTTTCTCAAAAACAAAAATATTTTAAAAACGTAGGAATAAGATTTTATGTAAAAAATCACCAACAATTAATTCATATATAATTATCTTCGTCTTTCCAACTTCTCCCTTATTAGATCGTTTCAAAGCTACGTCGATGAAGTACGTCGGGGATGTGCGCAGTCGAAAAATCCGGCTGATTGTTAAATCTATTATAGTCTGTTTATTAAACAAACAAATATTCGCTTCTCGACGTCACTCCACCAACATTAACGTATCTTACTGAGGAAACGGTACCAGGCCACGGCCCGTACAATTTGCGACCGCTGTTTGTTCACTTACAGCTGACAACTCCGGATCAAGGTTCTTTTACGTGTTCGCAAACGGGACTCTGATCCCCCTCTCCCCCAACCCCGGCTCTACAAACAGTTAACCTTGTCCGAATAACCGCGATTATTCGGTAGGAAATTTGCGAAACGGTACCGACAGTTTGCATGACTTCCCTTTTCTCGTGGGGAGGGGAGAGGGGAGATATCGATCTCCCTCGATTGTCAGCGGATCCCGTCGATCACTCATTCTCATAATTTTATATTGTCGCTTTGTAACCACCGTGTTTGATTCTCGAATGCGGAATGGAATATCAAAAATTTGCGACCGCGCTGTATAACGTGGAAAAATGTTTGAGAACTTCGTGTGCACATATTTTTTACATAAAATTGTAGATGATATTCCGATCTCCCAGATACTTTGTGATGTCTTCTTTATTATATGGCATACAGGACTACACGTGGAATCCTGTCAGGGATTATAGATCATAATATGGAAACCTCTGTCTCTGTTTCTTTTCCCGCGCGTGTAAACATTCACACACGACCACGTGTAAACATCCACAAGCAAAACTTCGTTCCAGATTCACTCGTGAATCACAAATCGATCGTTCGAAGTCGGCTCGGTTTAGAGACACGTGCAATTTTAATGCACAGGCAATGGCGCAGGGGTTGCAACAGTGTGTTTTCAATTAGATCTCGCAACGCATTCGTATTCAACGGAGGAATTGTTACTTGATTATTCTCAGAAGATTAGTTTTCCTCTTGAATACCGGATGCGTTCCGAAGTTCATCAGGGGAGAAGAATGTAGCAATCCTTTCAGTACCGACCATACCGTCGGACGAAGTAGCTTCGCTTATGTAAGGCTCGTACCGGAAATTATCAGCGTATAAATATGTCGTGTTTGGGAAAGTGATTATCGAGCTTCTCGTAGAAAAAAAACCGGGTTTTCCACGAGTTGGTTTTATCGCGATTCAAAGAGGTCGTAATTGTTAATTGCGTCAGTCCGAATTAACAATAGGTAAATCTCTAGCCTTTTGCTTCAACCACTAAATTGTAACGTAATTTCTGATAAAAAGCGTCTCCACCGCTATTAGACGACAATCAATAAGACTTAAGTGTTATTGCAATTTCTGGTAACGCGAGAAATGAATTCTATTGCAAATCGTATTATATTTTATTACTTAAGGAAATTGTAAGCTCAGTATCGTATTTTTAATGGCATATTAAGTAGGCGTATTAATTTCGAAAAGCACGTGTAAAAAGTGCCAACTTTAGTTGCAAATATCTCGAATGGTCAATCTCTTCCTAATAGCAGGAGCGGTTGGACAATATTTCAGTGTACACGTAGCGCAAGCTTCATCGAATTCTTGTCAGTCATTTCGCCTTCGCTTCCTTAAGGCAAAAGACTAAAAGCTCGCTACATCTATTATAGATCCGGACTTAAAGGTTGACCGATTCCAATCGATCATTCGTCGTAAGTGAATTCTTGTCGACGGAACTAAAAGCACCGATGCCAAGGTGAAAAATCCGCCGTGGAAATCGTGAGAGTGCACTCACGTGCGCGCACTTCCGCGCGCATCCTCCAGCTGATCTCTCAGGCGTTCTCCAGCGGATCGTATTATCGGGGAGGCTTGAGGAGGGACGGATGGAAGGACAGAGTGGAAGGTAACTTCGGTCGGTGGCGCGAAGATATTGAAAAGAAAGAGGGAGGGGGAGGGGATGTTGGCGGTGGTGGAAAAAGCTGGAGAGGGACACGACACCGCCGCAGGTAGGGGTTACGACGGAAGAGGTGGAAAAGGTGAGACCAGCCGCAACGTCAGTGACAATTTCGGGCTGTTTTACTCGCGTCAAGTCCACGAGGCAGAAAAGAGGATCGATAGATCCACGCGCGAGGAGAAAGTTATTACATATCTACCTGCCGGTGTTCACATCTGCCTCCTGCTCGTCTGCCTGCCTGCCTGCCTTAGCAGCCAGATCACCTATCTTGCCAGTCTTGGCTGCCTGTCTGCCCGCTATCGTCGCGGAATCCTTTGGTCGATTATCTCTCGGCACTGTATAAGGTTAGTGGGGAATTAACGTGGGTGGATCGATATGCGAGACACGTTCGCGCGAGCACCTGTTGCAGCGAAATCGCGACACGCGTTTTTCCCGTCGTAGTCATCGGCGGCTCGTCGTCACAGCGTTGTCCTCTCCGCGCGCATGGCGCGGATGTAGGGGTTGGACACGTCGCCGTCGGCTCCAAAAGCCATCGGTGTAAGTGAAAATGATATAATCAATGTTAATTTTCGTTTGAATAGAGTATGTTCTCAAAAATCTCATTCGCTGCGTGTATCGCGCTAATTTATATTACGAAAATAAACGGGACCAACGCGACGGTGAACGAGTCGAATACGTTCGTGTGTTTGAGGGAAGCGGTATTTCCGGTTCTTAGAACCAGTTCTTCTTCAACGAATGCGGTTCGTTCATTGTCTTGCGTTGATTCGACCGATCTTCCTTCCCCGTGTAAGATCGTGAATTTTATCTTTGTCGAAATGAAACAGGGTCGAAAATTAGAAATCGCGAGCAGAGATTCGCCGGGGCGAAAGCGGAAGGAAACGTTCACGATTACTCAGTGAAACATTAATGAACTTTTTCAAGTGAAAATCCGAGCGAATTACAGAAACACTAAAAACTCGGTTATTCTTCTCGTACCAGTTGCAAAATGTACTCGGTTTCTATAAGTGACGTTAGATCCAGATCGTTTATCGACCGAATGGCGAGCGCTCCGTTGAAATCCGTCAAAGTCTCGTTCAGGCTTTTTGCTCGATCCGGTATTAGAAATGGAGCAATGCCGAGCTATTCTCCCGCCTATTCTTTATTTACACCACCCTTTACCTTCCCTTCCTTTCCATACTGCAAATTTTCAAGTGAATCAGTATGGAGTATTCGACAATGCGAGAGCTTCGGTAGAGAATCTTTAGTTCGAACTTATTGTGAACAGACATTTGGTCTACACGGATATCGGTGACGACCGATTGATCGGATGACACGAATTTCCCGCGTTTTTATAGCCTATCTGCGTTCTGTCGCTTCCTGTGAGAATTTAATCACGTATCGTCGTCGCATCTTCTATGCGTCTCGCGCACACTTCTCGTTCGGTCTTCTTCGGGCCAACGGTCAATGTCGCTTTTCGTTTAAGCGGAACCACCAAACTATCAAACCAGTTCTCGCTGCTCCCCGGTGTTCTATGATACCGGTTTAAAGATATACATTTATATTTATGGATGTGTATATAGATGGAAGATTCCCGTTAAAGAGTAATCCTTTTCCTTCACATTCCACACATGCGGCAATAAAATTCTTCAATGTAGCTTTCAACGAAGGTTAACGTACTGAAGCACTCGTTTTTCGACGGTTAGTAAGACGTGTTACGATGATCTACATCGATAGTAATTTTTAAGCGTAGACTCCGGAGAAACCGGTTTTATTTAAACGATCCCGAAATCACAGTTCTATATTAAGTTTAGTCCTACGTCAAGTCTTCAATTGTCTTCTATTTTGGCTCTTTTTGATGCAACAAATAGGAAGTTGTTATTTCCGTTTTCTCCACTTGAAGAAATTCGCACACGTCTCCGTCTGTCGATCCGTCTGTCGATACAATCGTGAACCTTCCTCGTTCGTCAATGATCGAGACACATTTCTCAATTATCGAGATATGTATAAATTATGCAAATTCTTTCGCAGTTGCGTTAACATTTTCGAAGGACGAATTTCAAAGGTCAAAAATTCTGTAATTTCAAGGTGTTTGAAAATTATTAGCAATTAAAGTACGTCATCGATCGTGGGAAATTCGTACATTTATATACGCGCCAAATGCGAATTTACACACGTCGTACATTACCGATTATGCGTCGACCACCAAATTTTATCACCTTTATGAGAATTAAAAATGAGAGGTTGCGAGTTAATACCAACGATCGATTCGAATAATAATGTCCAAGAATCGATATGCCCTTGACATTTTCGTAAGCGCATTATGGATCATAATTAAATTTTAGAATATGGATTAAGCTATCTGTGTTATCTGTGTAAAAAAATATGTATATGCGAGGAAAAAGTGATAACTAACATTTAAAGGCATGAAATGTCTTCCTGAAATGGTAGTTTCAGGAAACGAGAAATCACGTCTGCACATGAATTATGCTTCATGTCATTCTTGTCTCGATCTTTCCTCTTGCGGACGGTAAGAAAGATTGATCCTTCATCCTTTGTGCCCCACAGGAATATGACGCAATAGCGATTTCGCATAAATTTGAATGCATTATTTCCTTTTTTTCTCCCTTTACATCAATGATCTGTAACGAATATTATACGTCGGAGTATATCGGAATAAAAAAATTACTCCAATATACTTTCATAGAGAGGACAGAGGGAAACGAACTCTATAAAAAACGAGACGCGTGGTTTCGTCAAGGATGAAATTAAAGATGGAGACCCCTCGCCTACCGATCCTATCCCTGAAAAGGAACCAGCGGCTCATTCTGTCTCACGCTCCAACGAATCTTCGAGTATCAGAAAGGAACTTCATCAGGGTATCGTGGTTGTCCCACGAGAAAACAGGTTGTAACACTTTACACGCGGGCCGTTCCGTCGCGTAGCAGCAGTAGAAAACGAACACAGCCGCGAGAGGGGGAAAAAAGTAGGAAAAATTAACTGAATTCGTAGGACGAGAGCGACGGACAGACGAGCGGAGAAAGTATCCCGCGCGCTAATCTTGGGAAGAGTCGATGACTACAACGATGGTGTGTTTCGTTTCGCACACAGTCGGAAGTAATCGGCCACACGAATACATTCATTCTCGCCGGCGTTGTTCTCTTGAACGCTTTTCCTTTCCTTCTCCCCCCCCCCCCCCCCCTCTTCTCTATTCCTCTTTCTTATATTTTTCTTTTTCCGCATAGCGAACCATCGGTCTTTCGAGGAAGAAATTGGTGGGATTTTCGCGCGACTTGAACGACTAAGCGCGCTTACATCATGTGCCTAATACAATCCGGTTATAGTTACGTGGTTACATGGCTACATCCTCTTCTCTTCCTTTTTCCCCCCTAAGAAGCTAGCTTTGGCGATTTCCATAAGGAAATATTTCAGTCGCAATTCCCTCCGTATTTTATTTTTAGATCTGTATATTTTTAGAATCTCTTGCGTTAAGTCGCCATTGCGACAGCGATCGGACACACATCCATGTTCAGAGAAATGACTTTAGGTAATAGCAGCTAGATCTCAGTAGCTAGTCCGAAGTTCGCTGTCATTGCTGAAAGTTGGCTATTAAAGGTAAAATGCATGCGCTGCGAGGTACAACCTTATTAGCTGAAATTATTAGCATGAGTAGCTAAAGTTGGCCAGCTGTGCTTTCTCTCTAGTTATGCCATATATAGACAATACGAAACACGTTTATATGAATCGCCGAAGTGGTACATTATCTCAGGTAATCACGATCCACAACGGGTTCGAGACTGTTCGATGCTTAAGCATGTGTTTTTCAGATTTACGAATATAGAATTAAATCAAGTATGTGGTTAAATTTCAGGCAAAATCAGCATACACCAACACTTTAAAAACTACTGAACGGTTATTTCCGACTGTTTCTAATTTTTAGATTAATACTCTTGTGTAAAATTCTTTGTGTAAAAGATAGAATTCTGAATTTTATGACCTTTCACCAATCAATTTAATAAAGGAAATGATTGATGAAAAGTCGGATCAAGTTTCAGAATCTAATCTTTTACACAAGGAATAATAGAGTGTTAATCTAAAAAATAGAAACAACCGTTTCGGTACTTCTAAATGCTAATCTTTTAACTGCGGTACTTAAGAACACATAACAAGTGTCCGCTGTATACGGGTCGATAGTCGCAAGACAATCGCTGCGGTGCGTCACAAAAAACCAAATAAACTGATGCACTGAACTTACGTATCTTATTTATGACGTGATATCCACTTCTGTTTCACTGTTTCTGTTTACGAAATACGTAATATTCATAAAGATATAACGTAATATTCATAAAGATATCATTTCAGTAATAAGAGACATTTTTGCGGGCCAAATTTACTGGGCACATATACATACGTCCTTCATAAATGAGCGTCAAATTTCTCAAGGCATATATATACGCCCTTGGTAGCTAAAGCTTGTATTAAAAGAAAAAAAGCAATCAATTTTTAGCCGGGAGGGTGAATATGATTTCAGTATTATTGTGCAAATAGCTGAGCTAATATTTTTCGCGCCTGCATTCGAACGACTGATAAATTTAGCTGCGATAGCAACATCAGCTGCTCCTATTTCATATTATTATCGATCGGTCGTGATCAATGCGTGGCTCGATCCGTGTATGATCACTAAACCACGGTGAAGTTTCACGCATCAAATCCCTTCAAGTTTTCTCGAAGTGAGGTCACGACCGCGAGAGCCGATTTCACGTTACATGTGCATCCAATATTCATACCTGCTGACGTGGATTGGATTTTATAGACTTCAACTTATGTCCATTCCGCATCGTCGCGCTGTTTTGTGTTGTAATGTGTCATCGGTCACATTTAACGAATGGAGTGCCTGTATTATCCTGTTTTTATAAACCCCTTCCTTCCCTCTCCCATTCGCGGAAGGGATCTCATCGCTCCACTCTTTTCGAGGTTCATCTCAACCTCCATTCCGGCACAGGAACACCTCGTGACGTCATCGTTCTCGTTCTCGGCAATCGCGGAGGACACTCGAGTCGCCCATTGACGAGAGCCGCTGCATTCTTCAACTCGTCTCTATATTAAGTCGACGCTTTTCCAACGTCGCGAGCTGCCCCCTCGAGAATATCCTCCGCAGCTCCGCGAATGATGTAACAGTAAACATAGTTGTTCAAGGAGATAGCACGCAATGATTTTTAACGCGATTTCACTTTCACGTACTTTCCCAACGTCTTAAATACACACGGTTTTGTTCCTCTCTTTCCCGGAGAGAGGAAGCGAACGTCACCGACGACGACGACGACGTCGATCCCGACGTCTAAATTATTTGCGTCGCCCGGCCAGCAGCTCACGACGGCACGAAATGCTCGGGTTGCTCGTGACGGTAACCCAAAGAAGAAAAATGGGACGCACCGTTAGGGCTACAATGAACACTCAGCAGCATCCGCATGTTCCGTTATAACCTTGACGGCAGGCGATTCGCGAGTCTCGGAGGCCGCAATTTCTAAAAGCGTCCGGTTCCCACTCGAGCGGAACTGCCCGTTAAGAGGATCCGGCAATCGTTCTGTTTTACCGTAAATTTGTCAGCGCTATATTTACTAGCTGGACCGAATTAAAAGTTCTCTCTCTCTCTCTCTCTCTCTCTCTTTTCATCTCGTAAGAAATTCCGAACCAGTTTCTTACGCCGAAACCTCGAAGACGCGACGTGTATTCCTTCATTAGCGGCTGGAAAGATCAATTATTGTGATGACTGACTTAACTTGAGGTAATTTGAGGTTGCGGGAAGCAATTGGCAAGAACAATTGACAATATCCTGAAAAGTAAGATAACGCACGAGATGCGAATCTCTTCCGCGAATGGCAATTATAAATGCGTTAGAAAAACGTAGAGGGAGGAAGGGAGGGAAGGGATTTATAAAAACAGGATAATACAGGCACTCTATTCGTTAAATGTGACCGATGACACACGTTGATTATGTTCCAACATAAAACAGCGTGACGATGCGGAATGGACATAAGTTGAAGTCTATAAAATCCACGTCAGCAGGTATGAATAGACAGCAAGTTAAGAGCAATGTACGCTTCGCGCGAAAAAACATATGGAACAATGTTGATGAAAAGTATCTCCATTTGCGAAAATCTTACGTACGGACGTCGTATAACAAGGTCGTAATGCGGAACACGGAACTATTCAATTATTTTTAACGAACATACGCGCCTATGTCTCGTAGTCGTACTAACAATAAATCACAGTTATTTCTAACCATTATTATTAATAAGCTGTTAATCCGCGTTAGAACCGAGACTCACCGCCAGTCAAAGGCACTTAATGTCCAATTACGATTATGTATATGGTAACACATGCTATTAGTTACGGTCCCGACATTGTAACTTATTAACATCCATCGTAGAATCCTTCTAATTGAAGAATAGCTGATACCTGTCCGAGATAAGAACGATCGCGAGATAAGAATCTAATCTGCATGATGTCTCAGTGCGATTGAAACGTTACTACTGCGAGCATGCGCCAGAGGGTGGTTACGCGTCATTTAATCATGCAAATAAGTCGGCTGGAATTATAGTTACCTATAATTTCGTGTGATTAACGAACATTTTTCTCCCTCTCCCCGTCTCCCGTCTCGTCCTCTCTATCTAAATATCCTTATGATTCCCGGAAAAAAGAATTACCGATAACCGTTGGCAGCGTCGCGAGACGCGTCTCCCTCCCGCTCTCTCTCTCTCTCTCTCTCTCACACCTTTGTTTCTGAATAATTCACGACGTAATTTGCGTATATTCTCTCGATCATTCCCTCAATTAATACCGCAAACGATCGATGTTTTTTTCACCTAAGCAATTTCACGTCCCGGCAGACGTGCGCGAACAAATTGTTAACTCTCAAGCGTTAAGGGGTCCCCGGAGAGAATTCCTGATTTTACCGCAAATTCCTTAATTTGCTTTCCGTAATGTCTCACCTAACGGCCCGTGTCTCTTCGGAGCCTCGGCGAGAAGACCGTCCACGACGGCCGCTGCACGACTCGTCTCCCATTCACGGCCTCACCCCCGGTTGCAACCCCCGGCGCTTCTCGCGCGGCTAATTATCGCGCGTAACACGACGAAGCGACGTACGCCGCTTATAAAGTTACGTGAGCGTAATAACGCGCGCCGGTTGTGCAAGTGGAATCTTTCTCGGGCGTTTGCGTAATGTTGCGCCCGGCTGCCGCCGTCGCCGCTGTCTTGTCGAGTCTTCCGCGTTGGCTCGTAATGAGCTCAACGCCTAGTCGACGACGATGACGACGATGATGTGGAAGTATGCCGAATATCGGAGCCGGCACACGAGACCCGGCCAAATTTTTCGACAGCGAAGCAAAAAGAAGACGGTGAACGAGGAGCTCAATCCTTCCCGTCCTTTATTTTTTGTTCTTCCTTCTCTTCATATTGCTCCTCCTCTTTTCTCTTTCTCTTCGATCGCTCGCATCGAGAGCGAGCGAGCGCGCTGTGTAAATATATCGACGCTCGACTCTCGCACGACCTCTTTCCGCTTGGAAAGCGAGCTAGACCGATCGGCGAGAAGAAGCGAACGTCGTCATCGGTACCGCGCGACGAATCTCGGACGCGCTCGGACGAGGTGAGTAGGGTCGCGCGTCTCTCGGAAATTGAATGTTAATATTTGCGATGGTCGATATTTGCGCAAGAAAAACCTCTCCTTTTGTTCGCGGTACACCTTCGCACCGCGTGTTATGCGTCTTAATGACCACTCGAACCGCCCGTTTCGGTTCCGCCGCCTCCTCTCTTTCTTCCACTGTCTTTCTCTCGTCCGTATGTACGGCGCGTTCGTGAGAGCATTTGCGTGTTTGTTCCTTTTTCGGAATGGATCTCCATAAAGAGGTTCAACATTTCACAGAGCGTTATGTATTCATCGTCCTTGTTATTACTAATTGGTTATTTCACCGAACGAATATATTAATGTATTAGTTTACGTCAGACAATTTCCGACAAGAAATAAAGCGTCCAACTGATCTTCCGCCTATCGGATGTTATTTTGTATAATTTGTTTTCGATACGAAAAATCAAAATGGCTTGACGAATCGACGTGACAATATCTTTCCTCCGTAAACGAGAGGAAATACAATATATTAAATGTCCTGATCTTCTTGTTTTAAAAGAGGCATTCGATCCCGGATGAGCGACTCTTAGCGAATTGCCAGCAACGACAACAGAGAAGAGCGTAATATTGTCGAATAAAAAACACAAGAGAGAGAGAGAGAGAGAGAGAGAGAGACAGAAAGAGAGACGTTTCCGCGAGCAATTCATACGAGGTTGTTTTCGACAAAATAGAATCATTACACGCGTTAAACCCTGCTCCAATCTTGCTCCAATCTTGCTTCAGGCCGTAAATCGTAAGAAATTGACCAGTCGAATGCGGAAAGAATAATCGATTGTGACTGGTCAATTTATTACAGCAAGATTGTGGACCAGGGCTAACGCTTGCCAAGCGCAAAAGGATATCCCAGAACCATCGCCGTGGCCGGTAACCACAGATTCCCTCACTAGCTCTTGGACAACGGGTTTCGTCGGACGGGATTATCCCATGGACGTCAAATTTCCATACGACTTCCGGATGCCGTTTATTTTGATAGAAAAGAATTTTGCGTTAATTAAATTTCCGTAAATTAAAATTCTGCCGGCACAAAGTAGCAGCCTCGGGCCCCATTAATCCCCTCATGTTTAATTAACTGCCGAGTCATCGAGGAACTATCAAGGTATGTCGATATCGAAATGTGCGGTATTCCCGTCGATTCGACATTTAGCGGCCGCACGATAGAGCCGTCTAACTGGGCGCTTACGAGAGAGGCCTTACGTAAAAAGAAAGAGACGCAGAACGGGACACCTGCTTATACGCGGCATCGAGATCTCGAATAGCACTTGAAGGCGTAGATACCTTGGTGGCGATTTAACCTCGTGGTCCATCCAGCCACAAGGTAGTAAATTCGCATCTAACTACTAGCCGGTAATGTAACTCTCGCTTTTCTTGACGGCTGAATAACAACTAGATAAATAAATTAGCTGATAGTTGAACGAAATGAATGACAATTACGTGACGAAAAATCGTAATTAGAATAAGGACGGGAATCGCAAAACCGATCCTACATTTTAATGAAAACTACAGACAGTAACGAGCTAACAACGAGCTGGAAACTTCAATTCAATCCGTACTAGCTAGCCACTAGATTTTCACTCAAGCCGACCAGTTACGCGCCCTTCCTCGCACGCGAGCACCCATCCTTCCGGCTTCGCCAGATTCGCGATACGAGCGCGTCTTAGCAGCTCGACGTTATCTCGCGGTAACGAGGATATTGAACGCACTCTCGCGGTGCACACACGACGCGAGAACGGCGGTCGGATTCCCGCGGTCCGATAGGGTCGCGGTTGTCGGCCAGCCGGAGAAAGTAAGGAGTCGCGTTTGACGCCTATCCGTCGAAATTGTGCGCGCCCAAGCTCTTTCCATTCCAGATGCGACGTGGCGACCGGCCGACGATGCGTGCGAATTTTCGTCATGGCGACGTACGCAGACGCGCGCAACTTTCGTATGCGAACGTTCCTCCCCGGCCCGATCGACCGCGCGAGTCCGCGCGCCGCGTTATGTCATCACGCGATGAAAGTATTAACGATAAATAGTAAGGAAATAGTAGGTACGTCGCAAACTGTGCCACTGAAAAGTTACTTCGCTCGGGAGATAAGTAATCCAATTATATTTATCATTTTGCTTCTGGCGAAAATTTCAATTACCGCGTTCCCGCAACGAGTCGACGTTTTCGTGCCACTTTGACGCTTTTAATGATAGCTTGCGACCGTTTAAATGATCTATGGACTAATAAAAACCCGATGGTATTACACTTGTTAGATGATATCTCACTTGTTTTCGAGTCTTAAACTTACCGCATTCTGAGACCCGTGAGGACCGTTCGACTTTGTCGCTTTGTCATTTTCATTCTGATCAATATTTTTCAACTTCTAATGCAGAAACTGGAGGCACAGAGTCTGAATAAGTTGTTTACGATATCATGTCAAGAAAATTACTCGGGTTTAAAAAGTAGACTAATTATTACAAGCAAAAGAGTGTTTCCGAAAACAAATTCCCGATGGTTTTGCAAGTGCGACTTAAGAAAAGGCAAGGTACGTTCGTTGTAGCGAACATCTGATAGTTTAAGAAAAAAAAAAAAAAAACGAATTACGTCATGTGAAAACTAAAAAATGAAAAAAATATTCAACGGCCCGCTGGACCGGAAAGTGGCGTGCTACATTGAGAAAAAAAATGGTACGATCAACGAAATTCCGCTGAAACAAATACAATTTGTTCAAACGCGACGTTTTATCCATCAGACAAATCTTACAGTTGCCGTAATGAGTTATTCAACGATTGCGACTTAGTCAGCAACTGTATTAACGTAAGATATTGTTGCGTCAACGCGTCAATTCGTGCGATGGACGCAATATTTTTCTGAATCGACTGCCAATTTTGTCAGTCCAACTGCTTTTCCCTCAGAGCTTAGGGTTCAGTTTTTTTTCCTCATTTCAATACTAATACTAATCTATGAGATTTTCATTCCTACCGGTCGATTTTATTATTATCGGAGCCGAAAATATTTCTCGCTTTTGCCTCGATGTGATAAAATCCAAGAAATATATAAGTAGACGAAAAGCGAAGGAGAAAGAAAGATCAAGCGGTGAATCGCTTGTACGCGCTCAGAGCACGCGCGCGCGCCTATCTCGAGCGTTTCTTCGCTCGTTCGTGCCGGTCCGTGCCGCGGAGCTTTCTTTTCATTTCGTCATTACACCTATGCGAGCCGACACGTTAAAGACACCCGTCCATACTTTTATTCCGTAGAAAGAAGTGCCGAAGTTCACGATCGACTTTCACTCGGCCGTCGGCTTCTGGCGCCGATGCGACTCGCCCGGGCTTACCTACTTTGCTCGCTTATTATAATTAATTACTAGTCGGACACACCGGATGTACCTTGATCGGGATGTATTCCGTATTTCTTATGAATAATTCGCCGCGAGATATTCGCCGATCCGCAGCGTCACGGTCCTCAAAAGTGTCACAGAGGCGATTCGTCGTCGTCGTGGCTGCGTGCTCGAAACATGAATATTCAGCGAGTCGTCGATGATAAATTTTTGTGCCCCTCGCTATTTATATCCCCATTCTAATAGCCCGCCGCGATTTCTCACTCGTACACGAAGGAACGCTTTCCAATATCTCGCGCGAAGAATTTCGTTCATCAGCGAACGGGACATTCCGCGCGCCATTGGATAATCGCTTTATCAGCGATTCGTTCAACATGTTGGGAAATCCGAGCTCTTTGTTGAATCCCAATCTCCGACTTGTAAATAAGTGGACGAGCAGGTACATTTGTAGATGTTAATTTTATGATAATCACCGGGCCGACGGGATCCGACTGAATTCGCCTCGTCCATAACGAAGCGTTTTAGAGCTGATTTTGTAACCTCCGGTCAACCCGCCAATTGTTCCACTGTAAACTGGCCAATGTTGCATCTGTCGTTAAAACGAATCGACCAGAAATAACAAATCACGGTTTGACACCTAACCGATCGGTTACGCTAACCGGAGGTTGCGAAAGTGGCCCTTAATATCTCGCGTTAGATACCGATTCATGAATAAACAATCACGGACAGCGTGGGGATTTCGACGTCGTAGATTTATTTAGAGACGTTCGACACACATTCTCGAATCCTCATTGCACAATCCGCGCGCTCTTGCTACCGTTATGTCACTATTACCGTCGTATCAAAAGGCAAAAAAGTGAAAGCACCCCGTGGCGCGGACGGAGGGCACGCCGGCGAGAGAATTTTGTAGAACTGTATTTTTCCGCACGATCCGGCTCGGCGGACGAGCGATCCGCGCGATTTCTCGCCTTTGAGAAAAATCCACCGTGTGATTTATGACGCGCAACTTCTCGCACCTGTGACCGCGCCGTCACGTGTCATCTCGGACAAGATTACGCCGGTGTGACTCGCGCACTTTGCGCTTCTTTGCTCGGACGATTACGCAACGGTCGAATCGTGTCGGTGGATGTGTCGAATTCGCGGTATGAGATGCAGCATCGGCGTTTATCGAAGGCTCCGTTAACGTTCTCCGATTCCCTAAACACGACGCAGGAAATTTCACACACAACACAAAAAATAATTAACAGTTACGTTATCGCGTTGCATTGTTGGCCAGCGGTCGACGTTAGACACAAATTGTTTGCCTCTTAGCTGGACACTCGGAAGATTGAATTTCTGCCGGGAGAATCTCGACGGTCGTTCCGTGATTCCGTGAGGATACGATTGTATCGACATCGCCCAGCGGCGAAAAAACGCCGTTTATTCCCTCCGTGCGCCAATTTTTGCCTTCTTCCTCCGGACGCCAGACTTTTTCAAGCGACCGACGACACCGCGGCAACTCCTTCACGCGCTTCGGTTGTATGCATTATTCACGGGGGGACGCTGCCGGCTATGTGGATGGGTACATCGCGAAAACAAAACCCGAGAGTCGCTCCAAAGTGCCGCGACCTGACGGGAGATTGATGGTGTCCGCCCATGCATGCGCGCATCAAGATTTTCCCGGGTGTCACCCTGGGAGCCCGTGCCTCTCTCTCTCTCTTTTTTTTCCCAGCGAGAACGCGTGCGGAACAACTTTTGTTCGCACGCGACACACTGGAAAAATGGCGTCATCGCGTTTCGCGCGTGTTGTTAATTTCTCATGCGTAACCAGCATCCTCGTCGCGCACGCGCTCGCTAATCCAACAACGAGAGACAGCTTCATCGGGTGCAGCGTGTGCATATTCAATCGGCGGCTGATCACGCACGGATCGTCGGCGGAATTCTCTCTCTCTCTCTCTCGAGAAAGAGAGACGACGCGATAAGCAAACATCGTTTCTCTGGTAGAACAGAGGGCATACAATGTACATAGTGACGTTAGCGTGAACACGTTGTCATTAATGAGAGGACGGGATGTACGTCTTCGTGGAAACGGGCCAGCCTTCGCCGGGAGGATATTTGCTTTTCTTCATACGCGCGCATGCCGCGAGATTTTTCGTCTCGGAGACGGAAGACTCCACCCGGCTGTCGCGCGCTGCAAGAACGGTGTCGCTGTTTCTTTCGCAGCAAGGACACCGCTCATTTATGAACGCGCACACACGCGCGCGCGCGCAAATACGGGGAATATTTGTGCCGCTTGTGTTAACCAGTCAAAGATGGTGTGCGTTCGTTCGAAGAACGCACGTCGCATTGCACAAAGTTGGCCGAGCGAGTCATCGAGCGAATTCATCAAGCTCAAGTCGGTAACGCTGTGTTCTTCATAGCTGCACTGCCGAATTGGTGCAATAAGTCGAGACTAAATATACTTGCCTCGCTCTAACTTGCCGCAACAGATCAGCAGCGCAGCTATGAAGAACCGACCGAATGATTAACGAGCGCTTTTCGCGGGATCGATTCGAAACGGGGAACGAGATTTCTCCCGAACTCGCGCGCTCGTCATCTCCTCGGAAGATCTCCTCGCGCCAACTCGACATTCGCATGGGCTCGCGGTATCAGCAAAGTAAACAAGAAATAACGTCCGTGCGTGTATCCTTGTCTCGGAACGAACGCCTCGCCGAAGCTACGGGGAAAAAAAAGAGGAGGAAGAAGTCCGCGCGCATTCCGGAATACGTGATCGCACCTTGAGAAAAGAATCACCACCATTATCTCGGCCGATAAGTTACGGTCAAATGAATTCGTTCCGTACGAGGAACTACGTTTGAACGCTCTTCCCCCCCCCCCCCGGCGTTAGTTCCTCATCGAAAATTCTTTGCAAAAAATGTGGGAGACGCACGTATTTGCAGGGATTACGTCACGATTCTATGCTAACTGTCACTAATTGGGAGGGTAAAACGTCCTCCAACTTTCTTTCTCTTCTTTTTTATGCCAAAACCAGAGAGAAAAAAAGAGAGGGGTATCGCGGACGATTTCGATATCTGGGGGGAGCGAGAAAAGCAGAACGGTCGCGCTGACGTGCATGGCGTCACGCAGAGAGATCACGATAACGATCGGACGCGGCTGCACATTGTATGGCGCATTGTATGACACGATGTTTCATCTCCCGGTCGGGTAGTTTGACTCGGGTGCGGAGGAAAGAGCGAGATACGTGTCCGAATGGCGCGAAGTATAATCGCGTTGCACCGATACCGAATGGTCACGTTAATGGTTTTAAGTAATCGGCTCGCTCGCGTTTACGAATCTCCTCGCGGGCACGTAGGAGCGATATATAATAATGAGTGATAGGCCAACGACGGCAAGTCGCCCCGACCGCGACTCGCAAAAGGAAGAGTCACCTTTTTAAATTCGATGCGGGCCTCGTGATAACGCGCGTCAGACGGACAGACGGACGGACGGATAAGCGGAATCGCAAGTGAGCGGGAGGAATGCGAATTGAGCGCGGAATGAAGGGCGCGAACGGTTGCAGGTGAACCGACCCGGAGGAGAAATGGTGGAGGTGCTGTTGGACCGAGTCGACGGCCAAGAGGTGGCCGTCGCCGCCGAGTCGGACTGCATACCGGAATCGCCGACCGAGTGCTCGCTGAGGGACTCGCCGGCCGACGAGAAGCTGTCGGCGGTGCAGGAGTTCTACAATGGCCAAAGCGTCTTCATCACCGGCGGTACCGGCTTCATGGGCAAGCTGATGATCGAGAAGCTGCTGAGGACCTGCTCCGGCATCGCGTCCATCTACCTCCTGGTGCGCCCGAAGAAGGGCAAGGACGTGCACCAGCGCACCGAGGAGATCTTCGACGACCCGGTGAGTTCCGAGAGACCGCGGAATGGAAACGACAAATCAAACCGGCGAGGGAGCCTTAACGCTTTCACTGACACGGGTCATTACGTATGCCGCGAGGTGCTATTCGTAATACGCGCATCATGCGAGACACGTGAGCGATGAACTGTTAAGCCATCGGGGCCTTTCGTTTGTTTCATCGGCGATTACTTCTCCCGGAGGATTCGATCGTCATTTCTCTCTCATCTCACGTGCTCGCGTTCGGGATTGATTGATAGGTAGTTGATCCGTGATAACACTCGGAGAAAGATAATAGTTTAATGCAACACGGAGCTCGATAAATCTCTGTTAAATATTTATAAATAAGATTTATGAGCATATCTTTGACGTTACAGCCAGAGAAACTTACATAACGTTTAAAAAGTCATAAAGGAGTAAACATTTTGTCGCGCTTTGACATATATTTATGGCTGGGACTGCCTGTGTTAGACTGCATGTATTCGCGAATTGGTGAGGATTTTGCTTATATTTAGATACGGTAATATGAAGTGGCGTGTATTCATTGTATTCGCATTAATACTGCGCTTACATTTACATACGTATGAGAGACGCAAAAAGAGTAGCGTGATGAAATCAGTGCTGATGTAACATAACGTAATTTTCATTTCATTTGAATATTCTGTGATCAATCATCGACTAGTGTTCGTCTTCTATGTCTTATGTATTCTAAAAGTTTTCTACTAACGATTTTCCCCGCAAGTAAAGATTATTATTATTATAACATTCTGAAGATCGCTTCTACGTTATCGACGTGTAGTCAAGTTCGTCATAGATTTGAACCAACAAAACTTTTCCTATAAAATCGATGCTTTTCGTAACTTATCGTAACAAGCGTAAATAACGAAAATAAACGACGTAATTAACATTGTAACGAATTTGTGCTAATTAGTCTGAGCGTGTCTTAATTACCGTCTCAATTTGCGTAGCTGTTTTTAAAGCTGAAGGACGAGCAGCCGAAGTTCCGACATCAGATCGTCGCGATCCCGGGTGACTGTAGTCAACCGAATCTCGGTATATCCTCGCAGGATCGGGACATCCTCATCCGGGAGATCTCGATCGTCTTCCACGTGGCGGCCACGGTCAGATTCGACGAGAAACTGAAACTAGCGATGGCCATTAACGTGAGGAGCGCCAGGGACATTTTGTGTCTCTGCAAGGAGATCACGAATTTGAAGGTACCGAAGCGAGACAAGCGCTTGACTCGAATTTAATCAATCGCAATTAAACGAATCACGTGATCAAACGACGAGGAGAATCGAGAAACAACGAAACCATCGCGATTGTTCCAATGTTCGCAGTCGTTCGTGCACGTGTCGACCGCATACGCGAACTGCCCGCAAAGCGTGATCGAGGAGAAGTTTTACGATCCGCCGATCGACTCGGACAAGTTGATCGCGGTGATGGAATGCATGGAGGACAAGTTGGTCGAAGACATCACCCCGCAGTACGTGAGAGTAGCATCCTTCATTCGTCACCCGAATGTTTTCTTTTTCAGAGCGCGAAAGTGGAATCGGTGGTAGTCTCACCTTGTTCTCTCCTCCTCGCCCTTTCAGATTATTAGGGAAATGGCCGAACACCTACGCCTACACGAAAGCCATAGCCGAGCATGCGATCAAGAAGCACGCCGACGACTTGCCGGTCGGCATTTTTCGTCCTGCTATCGGTGCGAACACATTCTCTTATTAACAATACGAATGACATAATGTACACTTTACTCAAATCGGCACCGATCGGACAAAGATGGAAAATCGCACGTATCAGTAATTGATAACTCTACGACGCGTTCCCCGGCTTCGTTTTCAGTACGAATGTAGTTTACGGTGGGAAGGAAATTTCGAAACAACGCAGCCGACGTCCGAGCGGCTCGAAAGACCATCCTTAACTCGACCGTCTTACCGTTTACAGTAATCTCCACGTACCGGGAACCGGTTCGGGGTTGGATCGACAACATGTACGGGCCGACGGGGGTGGCCGCCGGCGCCGGTACCGGATTGCTGCGGTCGATCCATTGCGACGGCTCGGTGCACGCAAATGTCGTGCCCGCCGATTTAACGGTGAACGCGTTAATCTTGTCTGCGTGGGACACGGCGAACGTTCACAGGTACCTTTTCACGCGGCAATCCCCCCCCCCCCCCCNNNNCCCCCCCCCCTGTGCGACCCGTCGTACACTCGAAGATCAAACGTCAGCCGCGCCGTTAAGAAAGCTTCGGCTCCCGAAAGCGTGTCAGTCCGCGAATCCCGGTGACACATTGATTGCAAAATTAATTCGCGTCCGCTATTTATAGCACCTATTCCTCACGAAAACTCGAGTCTCACGGAAGAGAAAGTATGCCTCTTAGAGCGAAGGATAACGCTAGGTCGGAAGAATATTGATTCTCTCTCCTCCTGCGAAAGAAGCGCGTCGTGAAGAAACGCGAAAACGTGATGTGCTTTCAGGCAGAACAACAAGACGAGCGGTGAAGTTCCGATATACAATTACGTGTCGAGCGACAACCCGATCACTTACGATCAGCTGAAGGAGCTGTCAGCTAAGTACGGTCTTGATATCCCCTCCAACCGGGCGATCTGGTATTACAGTTTCCGGAACAACAAATACAGAATAATCCATCTGTTCTTCGTGTACTTCATGCATCTGCTGCCAGCTCTGTTGGTCGACACCGCTACCTTTTGCATGGGCAGACAACCCAGGTAGGAGCGTTTGATGTATAAAATGTCCGAAGATAAACTTATAAGACGGTCGTAAATATAAGATCTGACTATGAATACCGGCAAAATAGATCAGCAGATGTGTTTCTTCCAGTACGTCTCGAAGCCTCTCTTTGCATCTCGCTCGAGCAATATTTTTCTTGTATTGTCTGTCGAAGGTTACTCAAGGTTTACAAGAAGATACACAAGTTTATGGACGTGCTCAAATATTTCTGCACGCAAGAGTGGACGTTCACGAATGACCGGCTGCGCGCGATGATAGGCAAGCTCTCGCCCAAGGATCGCGATAAGTTCTACTGCGACATACAGGACGTCGACTGGAACTTGTACTTCGAGACGTACATCCAGGGGATCCGCGTGTACCTGATCAAGGATCCCTTGGACACGCTGCCGCAGGCGCGCGCCAAGTGGCAAAGGTACGTGGCTTAAAAGTTGAGTATGTGATTAGGAAACACTTTTTTTTATAAGGTTCGGAACGCACCCCGTGTCCAACAAGAGAATACGTTTTTTCAGCCAATCTCAGGAAATACGTTTTCCTATTGGATACGAGGTGCGAAACTCATCGAAAAAGAAATGCCGCCTTATGACTGACCGTATACAGTCGTCCGTGAAAATTTTCGGCTTGTTTGCGATCTCTGCGCGTGCGATTCGACAATGACGCGCAAAACAAAAGCTTCTATACGTGTCACATCTCGAGAACATTCATTCGTTTTTACTGCGATATTCCTACGTCAAGCGTGACGAACTTCTCTCTTTAGAACTTCTTAGAAGTCGAGTCGGATATTTTTCTCATGATACTTCTTTATTGCTTAGCCGAACATCTTTTAACGCCTTTCAGGGATAAAAAACAAGCGAGATTATGTAAAAGAGATGTGACGTGTTCGTTTTTTTTCTTTTATCGGAGGAAACGTTTCCTACTTGAAAAAACGTTTTACATCTTATTATTTTTGACGTGACACCTAGGCTGAAAGCCAATTAGTACTTTGCATTATTTATAGAACGGGGTGATTTATGTTGCAGATTATTCTGGACCCATCAGGTGCTAAAAGTCATAGTGGCCTGCCTCGTGATCAAGTTGTCGTGGGCGGCCGTGTCGCCGTTCTTCGTGTACTTGAATTACGTGTGACAGGAACGGGCGGGGGGAAAGGAGTAAGGTAGATAGGGTCCGGGATCGAGCACGTCGTCCTGGGCAACGCGAGAATAATCGGTGGAGGATAATCTTCTTCGAGTTGTACGGGGATGAGCAGAGGCGAGCGTGGATTCTCGATGGAGTCGGACAACGCGGGAACCGCGGCGACGAGGGAAGAACGGTAGAGCGAATTCTAGACGGGTCTCAGCCGTCTCTCGTAACTTTGCGCCTGTAGGATTTAGCCGGATGCTTTGTGCACGTGGCACCTGAAGATATTACACGCTTCCGTTTTCTTTTTTTTTTCAATTATACACCGAACGGACAGGATGCGAAATGTGACGTGTGAACAGTATCTGAGCGACAACAGCAACGCGCGGCAATTCGATCGCATTGTTCTTAGCTCCGAGTTCAGTTCTCGCGAGTGAACTGTGAGTGAGAACCACACGTTACCTTATTTCCAAAGTAGATATCGTAAGACTTTTTTGAGAGACGAGGGTTAGAGAGAGAGAGAGAGAGAAAGAAACGGAGAAAGCAAAAATAAAAAGAAAAGAGTTTGATTAGCTGTGCATATGTGAAATGTCGTCGGTATTGTGCTGCAATTTAGTGCATAAGTTAGTCGCAGGATCAACAGAGCGTTTACGTTTCATAACGGTTGCTTTTGGGTCGATCCGAGATTTCGCGCTCTCGCGAGGAATGCGTTTCTCTTACCCTGGATTATCCAACACCAAAAGAGAGGAAAAAAGATGCGGAAGGTGGAAGCCGATAGAAACGTGCGAGAAGCAAAAAAGCCGCGGGAACGGGCTCTCGAGATGCGGAAAGTGAAGCGAGGAGCAATCGTGGATTGAATCGGAACATCGGAGATCAAACAGCTCGAGACTCCGAGAGTGCGAAATGTGGGGATGACGAGAGGGAAAACGAGAAAAAGGAAGTACTCCACCGTTCCCCGGTTTGCTCGAATCTTACCTCGGCGCGAAATCGGCACGAGGAGGCACACGCGTGTGACATTGAATCTTCAACCCATAGACGAGCCATATCGATCTCAATCCTCGAAGAAGACATCGAGAGATCGCGGAGTAAAAGCGACCGGGTGATCCGAGAGAGTTCTCGGAACAGGTTACACCGCGAGTGAGGCGAGAAAGTGAGTGCCGATGAACGAGCTATTAATTTACGCAACCCGCGATCATGTTTGCCTGTCGTTACCGAACTTATTTTACGAATCAGCATTTCGCGTGCGCGCGACGACTGGTTCGCGGGGAAGGAAGCGCTTTAAAGCGCGCGTTATCCCGCGAGTAAAAAGGCAGAGAGAGAGAGAGAGAGAAAGGAACAACGAAGAACAAACGAGAGAGAGAAAAAGAGAGGGTATTCTTAATTTATATTTAATAATCGCATCTTGTACTTTTTACCGTTAGCTGTTAAGCACACATACGTAACGCGAGCGAAAAAAGCCAAAGGGCTCTCAAATACTGAGAGAAAGCACATATCTTGACGGTTGACGGTTGCACACACACATACATACATACGTATATATCAAGTGTGTGACACACGTGACATGTACGTAACACACACCCACACACACACAAACACACATACACACAGAACTAAACAGAGTACGTCATAGCCTCTTATATGACGATGTACGGGTATATGTACGGTGATGCGTGATGAATCGAAATGCAATGATTATGTGTAAGCATTTATTCGCTCGCCGCGGACGAACGTTGACGGACCGGTTAGACGTAGATTTTTCGGAGAACCGTAGACTCGCGTCGGTATTTCTCCCTTTTATATATATTTGTATTATAAATAAGTCATGTATGTTGTAATTAAAAAAAAAAGTATCGCGATGGGAGATTTAATATTGCCAGAAGACTTCGTGTCGATTCGACAGTGAAAAAAGTGGCGCCGGACAGGAGAGTGGGAATATAAGGTGAACCGAAAATTCGCTGCGGTCAAGGTATTCATTATCCCCCGACCTTGTTTGCCATCGCAAAAGTGCACACTTCACAAACGTGACAGAGATGGGGCAATCTTTTATTTATACGCTGGAATGCACGTGAAGTTACGTAATTCAGCGTATACGTAACTCTGTGAGCGAGAATCGCAACTGGGTGCCCCATATATTCCCGCCTTTCCTAAACTCGCGCACTCTAAAATTCGCGTTTCGAAAAACGAAAAGCAAAGACCGCAAACGTCGTAATCGCATTGTCATTCGAAACTGAGAAAAAAAAAAATTAGCGTTGGCCCATGAGGGGATCGAACCCGCGACCTTCGCGTTATTAGCACGACGCTCTAACCAACTGAGCTAATGGGCCACATGTTATCAAACGATCTGTTAATTTTCTTTAACCCTTGCGATCCAGTTAACGAGAATGTCAATGGATGTGACGGTAAACAGAATAATTATCGCTCGCAAGAGCATCTTTATCCGCTTACGTTCGACAGATATAACGTGACGCAAGATGCAAAACGAACAGAATCGTGTCTCTCGCACTTGCCTCATTGCCGTTCACGCGCGTTTTGCGTCGCGTTGACGTCCTTTTCTCTTTTCTTTTCACCCAATTTCTGACTTGAAAAGATAATCTTGGTAAACACATAAGCGGATAAGAGAATTATGTGCGGCGAACACGCGAACGGAGGTATCGTTATTGTTACAGATGTACTTTATCTTTTACATTTTTGTTACGACATGTTCATTTAAGGTTTTGTAAAATAAATATATTGTTGTGTGTGTATGTGTGTGTATGTGTGTATATGAGTACGTGTGTGTGTGTGTGTGTGTGTCGCGGGAGTGATATTGTAGTCTTATATAAATAAACAACGGATAAATCGTGGTTGAGAAAATGCTAATGAACATGTTAACAAGCAAGCACCGCGCAGCCGAGGCTAAGTTTTTATGTGTGTCACAAATGCGCTCACATCAAAGGAAAATCATCGAATAACGCTGACGCGACCGTTCGTCGGTGACAAAATTTAAGACATCACGTCGTTGACGCGCGTTAAATTGTTTTACATTCGATCATAAATTTAATTACATCGATTAGATTTATTATGAAATATGATTAGAACGTAATCAACATGAGAAATAAAATAAATGATAAAAACCTCATAGCATGTGTGTACTTTCATAAAACTCAATTATCACTTAGTCATTATTATCTTATTTAAACAAAGCCCAATTAGATTCTTAGACGGTTCAAGGAGCACTTTACAGATTTAAGTTTCCAGATTAGATTAGATATTTATGGATATGAAAAACTAGAAACTTCAAACTGCAAAATACTTTCCGAACTACTTGGATAACGTAATTTCTGCTGAAGTTATAACTTGTTGAATCTTACCTATCATTCGGGATAAAATAAAATATATCTGATTTGTCCTTAAGATGTACTACAACTTCGTTCTTCTCTTTTTTCTTGTTGAAATGATCGAGAAACTCTAATTTTCTATCAGCTAGTTGAGTTTGTTCTTCAATGAGGGAAGTGGCGCCTCGTAGCGGAGACTTTGGAACTAATTTCCAAAAATATCGGGTCTAAGCGCCAGACACGCCTGGTTCAGACCTGTTATTTCAAGAGGCAAATAAGGGGTCCAAATCAAGGCTGTCCATGCCGTTATTTGACCCGTTATTTTTGGAAATTAGTTTCAAAGCTCTCCTGCAGTCGAGCGAAGAACACGGAGACATATTTTTCTACCTGTCAAACATTTCGTTTGTTAATACATCGCCGAGCGTAACTGAAAACGCAAAGGAAAACGTAAAACAAACACGAAAATGCTTCGCGGATACGAAGGTGTGAGATATATCACGGATAAACAAATGGTAGTGTTCGACATTGGTGGTGCGTACACCAAGTAAGTGCAAAAAATGATGATGTTCACAATCTGACCAAATTTCACCATCTTTATTTTGACAGAATATATTTATATGTGAAATAATCTGGTCGCGATTTAATTCAGGTTCGGCTATGCGGGAGAGACGTCTCCACGCGGTATTATACGAACGGAGGTGAGATGTCCGGAATCCAAAAAGATACGCAGAATTATCGATCACATCGACGTTGAGGACTTGTATCAGCTTCTCGTGGAATTTCTTCATCTATTGTTCTTCAAGTAAAAATCATATATTCTCGTGTTCTCATTGCTCTGTTTCTCAGAACCTTCACTCTTCACATTTTTCTTATAACATAGATATGTTGTGGTAAGTCCGAAAGATGCAAGAATACTAATATTGGAGTCACCATTGGCAGCAACAAGATTCAGAGACACTCTGGCTAAAGTGATGTTCAGACACTTTGAGGTTGGTTCTATATTATTCTTACCGAGTCATCTGGCAACTATCAGCACTCTTGGTATCGATACAGCTTTGGTATTGGATGTTGGGTACCAAGAAGCTACTTTAATCCCGATCTTCGAGGGAATACCGATACTTAAGGCTTGGCAGGCATTGCCTTTGGGTGGACAAGTTGTGCACGAGTGAGTCATACCATTCATTTCTTTACACTGATGTTTACATAATAAGCTCGCAATCTGATTCCCGTGCTTTGCAGCAACATAAAGAAGTACTTTAACGACGTATCGACTGATCTGGATTTCCCTGAAAAAGTACTGGAAGATATTAAGGTACGAACATGTTTTGTAACTACACTTGAGAGGTCTACGAAACTAGGAACGAAAGATGCCCCTGCTCCACCCCCCACTGTCAAGTATCCTGGCGTTAAAAGTATCTCGGTGCCTGGGGAAATCAGAGAGAAAGCGTTCGAAATACTATGGGAGAGGGACAATGATAATCTCTCCTTACCAACCATGATACTCGATGCCATCGTCAAGGTAAAGCCAACATCTATCATTCCCAGTTCTTTCCCAATAAAATACAATAATATATCTACATTCTTCATTTACATAAGACAAAGCGTACTTAATAACGACCAATTTTATACATACACACATAGTGCTCTTTGGACACGAGATGCGCCTTGGCAGAAAATATCGTACTCGTCGGTGGGACGACAATGGCGAAAGGTTTCGCGAGTCGCCTGAAGTCGGAGTTGCTGACGTTAGTCAAGAGCGATCTGTACAAAAACAAGTTGAAAGTGGAATCGTTCAAATTCCACAAAGCGCCCAGCAAACCGAACTACACCGCATGGTTAGGCGGTGCTATATTCGGCACGACGGATTTGCCGTTGCGATGCCTAACGAAGGAGATGTATCTGAAAACGAACAGAGTGCCCGATTGGTCGAATCTCGTGGACAACCAGAAGGACGAGACATCGTACGAAGTGTGAGACCGCCTCACGAGACAACCCCGAGATTTTGTAATCTAATTTGTATAGAAAGCGAAGATAAATGATTTTATTTATTATCTCTCAACCAACGCCCGAGTCGCTCTTTTTTAAACTTTATTAATAAATTATCATTTTCTTTCTCTCACGAAGGAATATCATAGTCGTAAACGACGGTGTAACAGAAACCGGAATATACAAGAAATCGTCGTTATTATTGAATCTCCTTTTATACACAATGCAGTCAGGCATTTTTACAGGGTCGTAAGTAGCGTGAGTTTTTCGTTGAGTTGCAACTGCGTCTTGATCAACTGTGACAACGCGACCACCATCAGAAGATCCTTCACGTTACTGTTGAACATCTCGTCGAACTGATCGCTGGACATCTTCGGCACGGAATGCACCATGTCCAAGAGTGCTCTGCCAACCTGAAACCGGCAAAACCGTCGCGTTTCTTTGATACCGTGCGACAGCGGGTTTCCCCGAACGAAGAGAACAAACGTAGCATCGTATCTACCTGATTATCCGGCAATTGTTTCCCAGCCAAAACATCGTCGACATACGCGAGCACTTGCTCCAGCATTAAAGAGAGCTTGGAGCAAGCCTCCGACACTTGGGCGAGGTCCATCATGGGCTCGATTCCTCCGCCGGATTTCATGCTGGGCGGCTGTACGTGGGACTGCAATTGAGTCTTGGAACATAACTGCAGTCCTACGACCTCAGGTTCGTAGCATGTAATCTGCACGAAAAGATCCAACAATATATTAAAGAACACTGGCTTCGTATGAAAAAGGATATACAGGGTGACTCAGAGTAACTGTGTACGTGGGGTGTACGTACACTGGAAGGCTTTTGCAGCCTTTTGAGATAAACTAAACAACTTCAAGTGAAAGATCTTAAATATAAAATTGCTGCATATTATGTGTGTTTTGTTAAACCATCACATAGACTAACCTGTACTTTAACCGGAGTGAACATGGACCCTTGCTTGCCATTGGGCACTCCCAACGGGACGCACACGTAAGCTTTAATCGCCATTCTCGTAGTATTCAGTAACGTGGTGTCGACGGTCAAATGCACTGGGTTGTTACATTCTCGCACATAATACTCGTGTATGACGGACGAATGCGTAGTAACCTGAAACATATTACCACTTGGTTGTACATCCAAAAATACATGTTGCAAGAAGTCTGAAGAAGATAAATGGCAAAGTCACCTCGTTGCCGGTGGCCCACCAGCCGACGATATTCTCTTGCGCGTTGACTCTGTGATTCAAGTCGTACAGGTCCATGCCATAGGTGAGGTCGGCCTCTACCTGGCTCTCAGATTCTTTGTGCGGCACGCAGAAGCAGTTGGTTACCTCGACAATGCCTTTCTCCGCGGTACCTGTCGAAATAACGCGTGTCGAAAATTAGCTGGCGGTTGTCAAAAATCACGCCTGGGCGTCCCAGACGTCGCTTCCTGGTGCGACCGAATGCGAGAAGCCCTCCTCATTTTATGTGTGTGTGTGTGTGTGTGTATATATCCATTACCCAATAAGGTTCCAATAACCCGCAAGGATTCCGCTTTCCGTCGCTCGTACGCATCGACGATTTGAAATAAAACCACGGGATGCACCTTGACAGTGAGGTTAAGCGCCATGTTTACGTCACTTCGCGCCGCAAGAGAACGTGTTCAGGAACGGTGAGCCGATTGTCCCCCGCACCCCTCGGCATCGGGAAAAATTCTACCGCCATCTGAAGTCTGTTCTTTATAACTAAACTAGATTGCTATTCTTGCCTTTAGAGAGAAATGAGTGTATTTCTTAGCGTTGAAGGGAGAAAGAACGAAGTTCCGCCAAAAAAAGAGAGTCTCTAGAGCGAAGTGAACCAGAACAGGAAATAAAATTCCACATGTGAACTGTTCTTTTTAACTTAACTGAGCGCAGCCGGTTTAGCTAAAAAGAACAGACCGATAGTGACGGAACAAATTTTCATGCAGACCCTTTCGAATGTACCTTCACGGTTCATTTAAGTACACACCATCCTGCGATTTTGCCAAAAAGATTATAATAATTAATTATTCTGTTGATTAGACGTGAAACTCATAAAAATCTACGAATCATGGTCCGTCGTTCACTCATTGACCTGTTGAGTGGCAGATTAACTGATGATCATGTGAGCAGAGAGTGGACGATATCAGAGAGACGTGGAGAACGTGTTTTTCTAAAATTTCGCATGATTTCTCTCTAACATTTAAGGAAAAGTGTGGAAAAACATGGTAACGGTAGTAATTTCACAAGAGGAATTTTTCTAACTTGACTGGAAAAAAATCCGTCCGCACTTATTACACACGAGTTACACACGAGCACGTGATAGCGATACGAGATTTTATACGGTTCGCATTTTAAGGTTAGTCCGGACGAGACATCATTCTTCGACCTAATTTACTCCCCATTTATTCATATGAGCTGGTGACACGCGTTATGCTAATCGGACTATTGTGACTATATGTTTAAAATGACGCTTCTCTGGAAATTATTGTCTGATCCTGGTGTCCTGCGAAAAGCAGGATGCCTCGGTCTCGGTGTATCGCATAAGTACTTATTCGACTCGTACCTGACAACACGGCTCGTCAGAGTGTCGAAGAAGAACCGGGCGACATTGGTCGGTCTGAGACACCATGCGACCAAGGCCATCGAATCCGATGTCTTGACAACGGTCGCACATTCGGCCAAAAGGACCAAGAAAACCTCGGAGCTGAGGAATTTAATCCTGTTAGCCGCGCCAGAAAAGTGGACTCTAATGCAGGCCATCGCATTTTTACTGGTGTCATCCGGCGTGACGATGGCAGTGCCCTTCTGCTTCGGCAAAGTGATAGACGTCATCAGCAATACAAAGAAAGAAGACATGAAAGAGAACCTTAATCGGCTAACGTTGGTTCTGCTTGTAGTATTTCTCATTGGTGGCCTTAGCAATTTTAGAAGAGTTTATTTGATGTCAGCAGCAGGACACAGGATCACACAGTCACTGAGGAGACAAGCGTACACCGCTATCCTCCGGCAAGAGACAGCGATGTTCGATAAGGGGAGCACAGGAGAACTGGTCGGCAGATTGAGCGGTATATTCTGAAATAATCTTCCACCAGATCTAACGTATCTAACATATCTCCAGGTGTTTCAAGCTTTAGGCCGAAAAAATTGACCAATCACAGTTGATTATTCTCTTCACATTCGACTGTGATTGGCCAATTTATGGCTTAGAGCTTACTATATCGATCGTAGATCCGGACTTACCGGATATAAAAGCGCACCAACTTCGTTCACCTTCTAATCCCTTATTCTGACCTTCTTGTACTTTCCTGTCTCAGGTGATACGCAACTCATCAGCTCCGCCGTCACGTCCAACGTCTCGGACGGTCTGCGTTCCGCTATCATGGCGGTGACAGGAGTGTCGATGATGTTCTACGTGTCGCCGACGCTCGCCCTGCTCGGCCTCGCTATAGTACCGCCGGTCGTGGCTGTCGCGGCCGTCTGGGGCCGCGTGCTGAAGAGAGTCTCCAAGGAGCTGCAGAACAGTGTCGCGGTGCTGAACGCGACCGCCGAGGAGAGGATCGGCAACATCAGGACCGTGAAGGCGTTCGCGCAAGAGGAGCGCGAGATCGACCGGTACTGCGGCAAACTGCGGGACGTTCTCGCGCTCTGCTACAAGGAGAGCCTCTACAGAGGCCTGTTCTTCGGCATGACCGGCCTCTCCGGGAACGCCATCGTCCTCTCCGTCCTCTACAACGGAGTGTTCATGGTGTCTAGCGGCGACATAACGATCGGCAGTCTGAGCGCCTTCCTGCTTTACGCCGGCTACGTGGGCATGTCTCTGAACGGACTGTCCACGGCGTACAGCGAGCTGAACAAGGCGCTGGGCGCGAACGCCCGCCTCTTCGAGTTGATCAACCGACAGCCGCTCATCCCTGTCCAGGGCGGACGAGTCTTGCCCAAGGAATTGTCGGGCAACGTGGCGTTCCGCGACGTCTCCTTCGCTTATCCGACGCGCGACACGGTGCCTGTGCTCAGGGGCTTCGATTTGAACGTGAATGAGTGCTCCGTGACAGCCATCGTCGGGCTGTCCGGCTCCGGCAAGTCCACTGTAGCATCGCTCTTGCTCAGGTTCTACGACCCCACGAAGGGGTCGATCCTCTTGGACAACCACGACCTCCGTCTGCTCGACCCCGCGTGGGTGAAGTCGCAGATCAGCGTGGTGGCCCAGGAGCCGATTCTGTTCAGCTGCTCGGTGCGGGAGAACATATTGTACGGGATGGAGGGCGCGTCGGACGCCGACGTGCTGGAGGCCGCACGACTGGCGCATGTGTTGGAGTTCACGGAGAAGATGACGGACGGCCTGGACACGATAGTGGGGGAGAGGGGGATCGCGCTCAGCGGCGGTCAGCGTCAGCGGGTCGCCATCGCCAGGGCCTTAATTAAGGTAAATCGCGTCTCGTGAATTTATTTCTAATTAAGGATGTATTGCCCGTGGATATTTGCAGGCGTATCAAGGAAGCTACTCTCGCAAATTCGGTATTTATCGAGCGGAATTACGTTCCTTCGGGCCAGGCTCCGAATTACCGTCATACTTTCGGTGTCGTTTCTAAACGCAATGTAGATCAATTTGTAATTTTTTAATAATTTTTTGCCATTATTTTGAGTTTCACGGGCAATACATCCTTGAGCCTCGCGATCGACGGCCATCTGAAAGATCGTGTCACTCTTTTCCCCTCTAGAAACCAAAGATTCTAATACTTGACGAAGCGACCAGTGCCTTAGACGCGGAGAGCGAGAATTTCGTTCAGGAGGCGTTAGAGCGCGCCATTCGTGGCAGGACGGTGATAACCATCGCCCACAGACTCAGCACAATCAAGAACGCCGATAAGATCGTGGTGCTCGACGGCGGTCGAGTGGCGGAGACCGGCTCTTACGCCGAGCTGATGGCCTTGGAGAACGGTCACTTCAAGAAACTTGTGAAGCACCAGACGTTCACGTAGAAAAAAAAAAGAGATAGAAAACACAAAATTCGCCGAGCGAACAAGCGCTCTCGATTCGCGCTCGGACGCTCTTGCTCTCGTTGTGCTTGTAGAAAAAAATGTATATATTACAGATATATTATACGCATATATATATATACATATATATACATATACATACATACATATATATATATATGTATATATTACGTATGTATGTATATATTTATTACTTTTAGGCGTCGAACGACTAATAAAATTAGTTAGTGCTTATCTTGACGCATCATTCGGACGGAAAACTCGGAAGCGGAGTAAGAACGGAGTAACATCAGTTCCGGGCGCTGTGCGTTCATCGCCGATACGAGATCTGAGGGACGATAGGTGTCGGAGAGGAGGATACGTGACGCATTGTCTTGTGGAAAAGAGGAAACACAGACAGCGAGGTACGATTCCCGCCTTGTTTTTCAGGAGTAACACGAGAAGACGGGTATACGCTACGAATAAGAGAGAAGTCGACAATCATTTTTATATATTTTGTTATAAAATAATGTACAGCTATTTTCAGATATCCACATTTGTGTGTATGTGTGTGTGTGTATGTATATATTATGTATGTGTGTACGTAGTGTATAATGTCGTGTTATTAGTTTATATTACTCTTACCCCACTTCTACGATATTCATCTAATAATTTTCATTAGATCCGCGTCCAGCTCGAATCCGCTCGTAAATATTTTGTGCACGTACATAAAACTGCAAGCAGCTCCAAATCACAATCGCAACGGGTATTCGTGCGTGGATCGATCTCTAATATAGTTTACTTTTCAGTTGGTTTTGCTTTTTCGCACAATACATGTGTGGTCTTATCAATCATATTTGGCTCTCTCATTCGTACTCGGGTTGTGTTTCACTCGCATCCGGATATCTCTCATTCGCTTCTTCGTCCTTCGGGTTCGCGTTGTAGAAAAAACTCGCGGGCGCGCAGCTCTCCTTGTTGTTCGACTATTCGATCTCGTCAGCGCGAAAATCACGATAGCGAAATGGAAGGAATCACACGATGCCGTGTCTCCCCGATCGCGAGACGGTTCGCGTTTATTGGCTTCGCTTTCTCTCCTTCTCTCATCTCCACACGCAACGAACACTCGGTGAAAGAAAAGTACTCGTCCGTATCAACGATCGACGGGAAATCGCGGATTTGGAATCTGCACACCGATCCCAATGAACCGTGTCGCGATAGACTACCTTTGAGAATTAGCTGTAGCGTAATTTCGGCAGACAGCTCTCCGCGAGAAGCAACGCCGCTCCTCCCGACGTTCCTCGCGAGTGTGTCGCGCGCCTGCCCACCGGGTGAACATCGCGCGAAGAATCAAATATCCGATTGATACTCCCGCGAGAGTGTACCCGACGAGGGCCTTGTTCCGTGACTTTTCAACTGTCGTTAAAAGTCGAATACACAGAAAAGAAGGGCCCAGCCGGGGAGGATTGTGTGTAATCGTAACTTGGTATTGTAAGGCTGCTGCGGCGACGATCGCGGCTTCGTTCGTACGTTCACTCGGCGGCGAGACACACACCGGACGTCGAGACCCGAGCTCACGGTATTTCCCCGGTACGTTGCGTCACGTCTCCGAGAATCGATCAATTGTTTAGATAATACTTGTCCGATACGCAATATACACAGTAGTTAATATAGGCACAACCTTACTCTAAGCGGATAACTATCGGTACTCGTGTATAAATCCATATTGAAATGTCTTACACCGCCCGGCTGAATTCCCGGCTTCTCTATACAAGCGGTTTTCGATATTACAATCTCTTTCCTCTCGTTTCCCTCCCCTTTCTTTCGGTTTCCTTTTACTGCGTGTGCTCGTTTTACCCCCTCTTTTGTCCTTTCGCGGAGTGTAGGCAGTGTTCATTTTCTTCTGAGAAGAGAGTTAGAAAAATTCATCCCGTTGGTGTGTATATGTGTGTGTATGTGTGAGACGTCCCCTCGTTAAGTGTAATAATTAACCGGGAGGCGATAAAACCAACGATAAACCCGGAATAAATTAAGGATTGGCGAACGCGAGATGTTCGAGAGTGACGGACAATGCCGAGGATCTCGTCGAGGACTCGCCCCCCCCCCCCCCCCCCCTACNGCTTGCTTACCGCGCTCGCAACTGAAACGTCGTGACGTCGAAGGTTCACGCAAATCATAATCGACGCACATCGTCGTACGCCTGCCGTCGTCGCTGCCACGAGGATCGCGCTTGAACACTCGCGTGTCCAGCCCCGGCGTGTCGTCGATATCTACGTCGAGAAAACTAGATATCAAACGTTAAAACAGAGAGAGGAAGAACCTATGTGAACTTAGGACTCGACTTGGGTGAAAAATGTTCCCACATGTGCATTCGATCACGCTCGGTTTGTACCCGTTTGTACCTCCACGGGAGTGGAAATGCGAAATATAGTTACCCTTTACACGAATTCCCAATATTTCGTACATCCCGTAAGGGTATAAATGGGATATAAACGATGCTCAACCGAACAACACTTGGAAGATTGCTGTATGTATCGAAGTGGGGTGCTGATAACTTTTTTTTTTTTAACGTAACGCTTCACCCTTTCGAGGTACAAACGAAATAAAAAGCGGTGCAAACGGGTACGATGCTCGATCGAATTAGAAAGATTCTCTCAAAAAGTGGGCTGCTGATAATTTTTTCAGCCCCCTACCCCCGATAACTTTCAGCCCTTTGAGATACGAAAAACGAGACAGAAAATGGTACAAACGGTTATAAACCGAGCGTAATCGAGTGTATATATGAAACCATTTTTTTTATTAAAGCAGAGTACCAAGTCTACGTAGACAGAGAGAAAAGGGTGGTGAAAGACACGCCCGGATCACGCGAGTGTGGATTAACTCTTCGACAGTTCCTCCATCGTCTCGTGTTCCATCTGCTCGTCCAGCTGTTGCTGCTGCTGCAACGTCGGCGTCGTCTCCTCGTCGTCCACCTCCATCATCTCCACCTGGTGGTCGTGCGACTCCCTCCTGCACGCGGTGCTCTCGATGACCGAAGACTGCTTGTCCTTCACCGGTGCACTCGTCAGACCGTCGTCCTGCGGACAATCGGCGTCGGCGATCGTGCCGTCCGTCATCTCGACGACGGGCGACACGGTCGAGTCGAGTTTCTCGATCACAGTCGCGGCGATTTCTCTGGCCTTCTCCATCTTCGTCGGCTCCGCCAGCACCATGGGCTCGACGACGGCCGTCTTGTCGTCGGGGATCTCCGTCATCTTCACACCGTCCCCGTTGAACTCGGCGCTTGACGCCTCGTGTTCCGTCTGCTCGTCGCTCTTGGAAGATGCTTCTCTGGGAATGGACTCTGGAACCTGCTCCGTCACCACGTCGATGTTGTCGGTCCTTTGGCTGTCGGGTTGCAGCAAGCGGCTGTCCTTGGGCGGGATCGTCGTCCCCTTCGGCTGCAACTCCGTCTTCTCCGAGCTGCTGTGTAACGCCTCGCTGCTGGACGTCGACACGATGACCGCGCTCATGCATTCGTCGGACGCGTTGTCCGCGCTCGGAGACTCGACGAACACCATCTGCGCGGCCTTGGTATCCTCGCCGTCTTGGCAGCGCGGATTCTCTTCGTCGGCCAGGCGCGGCTCGGCTGCCGCTTTCTCCGGCTTGCTCGGGACCCGCTCCTCGGCGACAGTCCCGACGTCGTCCGCGACTCTCATGTCGACGTCCGTCTTCAGCAAGCTCTCCGTCAGCCTGCTCTCTTCGCGAGACATCTCGCTGGCGCCGCTGCATTCGGCGCTCGTCTGCCCCGTGCTCTCGCCGCTCTTCATGGAATGAACGATCCCCGCCGGCTCCACGCCGACGGCCGCCGGGGTCGTCTTCTCGTTTGACTTGTCCGAGCACTTGCTGTCGTCCGCCTCGAAGCGCTTCGCTTGGAAGGCGGCCTGCAGGTTCCGCGTGGTATCCGTCGTGAGAGGTATCACCGTGGCTACCACGGTGACCGTGGTCGTCGCCGAGGATGACGTGGCCGACGTCGTCGACGGCGACGTGCTTCCCGTGGTGGTGGTGGTTGTCGTCGTCGTTGTCGTCGTTGTCATCGTCGTCGTCGCCGTCGCCGCCGTCGTCGTTATCCTTATCGTCACCGCTGCGGACGTCGTCGCCGTGGTCGCTGCCGGCTCCACCTCCTCGTTCTCCATGTCCAGACTGGTCTGGGAGTTGGTGTCCTCGTTCATGATCGCTTCCGGCACGTCGGTACTGCCGGTGGCCGAGTTCACGCCGACTATCGTCTCCGCGGGTGTCGGTAGGTTCTGAACAGCCGGAGCCGCGGCCACCGACGGTTCGTGCGACTGTTCCACTTGCGACGTCAACAAGTTCGGGAAGTTGAGGATGTTGGTCGCCGTGAGGTGGTCCATCCTGGAGACCGCCTGCTCCAGCTTCTCCCGGGCGGTCTCGACCGTGAACACCGTGTTCTTGGGCAGCGCGCCGGTAGTACCTGGCACGACGGTGTGCAGGAGAGGTGTCTCGTTCTCGACGGTGTGCACGCTGATGGTGACGGTCGAGGCGCAGTCCTTCTCCCAGTACTCCATCTCGACGTCCTGCGAGGCCGGCTGCGCCGTCGTCGGCTGTGCCGTCTGCGTCGTCTGCGCTGGCTGCGGGGGCGATGGCGGTGGCGGTTGTTGTTGCTGCTGTGTGACCGTGTCCTCCTCGACGGAGCCGTTCACCATACCGTCGCCCGTCTCGCCGCGTCTAGCTATGGGACCGGGCTCGCGCGTCGACACCACCAGGATGTTCTTCTCGATGGCGCGCATGAACTTGTCCACGCGATTGTACTCCTTGCGCGGCGAGGTGAGCAGCTCGCATATCCGCTGTACGGTGAAGGGCGCGTTAGCGAACGATTCCAGCCTGTCGAGGAGGTTGCTCTTCATCGTGTCGTAATTGAAGTGCTCGACGTTGGGACAGGGCGCGAGTTCGAGCGTCGGGGAGGTCTCGTAGAAGTCTGTCATCACGCGGGTGAGCTTCTCCCGGAAGAGCGTCTTGATCATCGACCACTGATAGACCGGGTCGCCCGTCTTGGCGACCCAGGACAGATAGTTGTCCAGTTCAGGCGGTATCTCCGTCGGCCGCATCTTCTGGAACTCGTCGAGCGCCTGCATCACCTCCTCCAAGTTTTCCATCTTTCCTGCCACCGCCGACGACCCGCACCGATCAGTCCCCTTCTACGAGATCCGTCGCGTCAACGTCGTGATGTATCGCGGTAGGGATGTTCTACGCGAGGATGACAACCAAGAATGAAAAACGTAAACTAGCTAACACACACCGGCCACAAAACAGCAACAATGATCTACGGCAGGAGGGAGAATCACGGCGCTGCCAACCACGGCGAGCCGTGCCATCTCCGTAATTGATTATCACGTTGGCCGTCCTGTGGCGCTCGTCGCGTTTCCAACGGTCGGCTGACGTCTCGCGTGAGCTCGATACCACAACCGCTCAATCAGCTCTTGCATCTGATTGGTGTGAATATATTTTTCATCTAAAAGATGTTTTCGTAAAGCCGGATCTACAATAGTAAGCTTTAAGCCGTAAGAAGTTGACCAATCACAGTCGTACGTGATCGGCCAATTTCTTACATCTTATTACACCTGTCGTAGACCCGGCCTAAGAATATCTTCGTTTATCTATATTCTATAGATTTCATTTGTTCATCATTTTATATTGCATTCGAAGAAACTTTTCGGCCAGTATTTCTAGTTAGATTTTTTTAATTCTTTCTTTTTCACAACTGTCCTAAATTCATCTTCAGATGCCGTACGAATCATTTTTATTGGTTCCGAAGCATCTGAAGATGAACTTGAAACAATTGGGAAGATCTGACAGCCGGAAGCATAATCAGGTTTTATATTTAAATTAGAAGAATAGAACATTTCTTTGGAGATTATTCAAAAATTGCATGAATCTATTTTACGAATAGAAACTGTACTGAAGACAAATAATGGCTCAACTTCGTACTAATGAAGCAATATATTTTTCAAATATTCGCATTATTTCTTTTCTTAGATATATTTCCACGAAAAAAAGATGCGAAGTCGGTATTCGTACAGATTAATCTCAATATATTTCACAATTTTTAAGTTTAGACACGATAAGATCATATAACATGTTCGTGTACATAGAATTAACAAAGATAAAATAAACTTATCTGTTTACAAATACTTTAATATATTTCGTAACGACTCGAATCATCTTCCCGGTACTCGCACATTGGTAAATAAATATCTAAATAAATAAATAGTACACTTGAAAAAAAAAATTACAAACATCCCACGTCGACACATAACTTATGTACGCGATGGCTAACGAAGTAATGTGACTTATTAGTACTTTTCCTTGTGACTCCATATAATCTTCTCAGGTATCTCCCTCCCTCTCTCTTCCGAATGCACAATCAACGATTGTTTATTGTAAACATAATACATATGAAATATCGAATTATCTCTATAACACTTGTAAAATATTAATAGCTTAAAATAATAGTAACCTCGGACTCGCCGCGGCTATCGAATAAAATCTTTAACGTTAATCTATTTATGATAATGTTAACAATTATTTCTTTTTGTACAATGAAGGAAATACAGTAAGTTTATGGCATGGTGATTGTATCAATAACGCGACATTTGATTTTACTTTCGTGCTTCTTTACTAAAAATGTTACTAATGGAAGGAATAAATTAAGTGCGCCTATAAAGTTTTTCTCCAAAAGGCGTTTGATAAGCTTTTGTAAAAAAGAGAAAATATCGAAGACTTATCGTATCAAATTTTAAATAACAAATTGAACGTTGTAACCATTTAAGATTACATTATACACAGATCGTTCTCTTTTTGTCTCCTTGTCGTTAAAAGAACACACAAGACAGTTTGATCTGGTTCCAGAACATTCCTTAACACACAATACAAGATATGTGTGCATCATGTTGACCTAATATTCATGCGTCATGCTGTATTGGTCTGACATACCTTGTGGATTTCCTCTCTTCGATAAACTCGTAATGATCAAAGGCTTAAGAACAATAATGATGTGAATTCATTCTAAACAGATCTTTGTTACTTAGAACTATCCCATAAATCTGTTGTTAATATTGAATTTATAGATTTCAATTAATAATATACCACGTATCGTAAACCAAGAGTTCTTTCACAAATCTGGAGCACTTAAACATCAACTACCATTTTCTTATGAATATCCGTGTTACCAACAACCTAAAACAATCCATATAAGATATATATCTATAAATGTAACGTGCAACTTGCAAGAAGAATGTACAAGTATCGATTACTTACAGAACAAAATTCTTCAAAACTAATCCTACCATCTTCATCTTTATCAGCAAATAGTATTGTCTTGTCTACAATTTGCTGCAACTGAGCATCTTTTAAGTTGCTGCCTACCATCATTTTTAGCACTTGGAAAAGCTCCCCGTTGCTTATGTAACCATCATTATCCATATCATAAATTCTAAATGCAAAGCGTAGTTTGCTTTCTTTGTCACCCTGTCAAACGGACAAATCATATCAATTATCTCTATGCAAGATGCGCTACCATACTGTTTATAGAGAATAAAGCGTATTACCTTAACACTGAATTGAGACACCCCGTGAATAAACTCCTTAAAATCTACTTCTCCATTGCCATCCGCGTCAAATATATCGATGACACGTTGAACCAATGGATTTTGTTGTAACTCAGGCAAGGACATGAACTCGTCGATGCTAAGAGCACCGCTATTATCCAAATCTAATTTCCGAAACCTCTTACCCAATCTCCTGATTTCGTCTACATCAACTGAAGCATCAACAATCATACATTATGAAATTTATCGGAGCTACATCTTCAAGAGATCTTTTCACGAATATTCCACGCGACGCAAATTCGTCAAAACATCGTAAATTACATGCACACCCCGCCTACTTCGCAGTGTAGACGCAATTCTACCGCACGCTCGCTCATTGAAACGTTAACAATCGCAATACCGTCTGACAAGAAATCAGGTTATTTCGAGATACTTCGATTAAAATTCAAGATATTCCGCGGCGACTTACAGTTTGAACAGAGTTCCAGGGGCATCGAACTCTCGTTACCCTGCAAGACAGACAGACATTTGTCAGACAGATCTGTTTACATATACGTGGAAAAAAATACCTCGGAAACAAATCGCTCGCGTAAATTATTTTCGTAAACGAGGTCGGGACACGAGAAACCGGGAGGACCGAGTCGCGGTCACGGATAGGATCGCATATCCGTGCAGGATGCATGACTGATTACCATTTCTGACTAGCTTCGTTTAATCCGTCGGAAAAATGCCTCGGAAACACCAATATTTTGTAGCAGATAGCTCGATAGAGCCGAAACACAATCGCCGCGAAGTGGGGAAGGCGGGGGGATGCGTATCGACGTTTTTCCCGTGCTCGGCCGATTGTCGCCCGTTGCGAACGGGCACTGATATCGGCCCACTTTCAGCCGCCGCCGCCGGTTGCGAGATTGCGCTTCTACGCGGCTCCCGCCTCTCACGGTTATCGGTGAGATTTTTAGCGCGAAACGCCTCGGTGTTGTCGGATCGTCGGTACTCCTCAAAAACGCGCGAACAAATTTTTACTCACGCACGACCGCCTTGACGTGGAGCTGAATAGCCTCAATTGCATCGGAGGGTGAAACCAAACTACCCCGGAAAGAAGTACACTTGACTACCTCAATCCCTTATGCTTCTATTTACGTATAATTTACGGGCATCTTTGGCAACATGATATCGACGATACAAATTAATTTGGACGGATACATCTCGGTTCCTCTCTCTGTACGATGTGGAAGTGTCGTTGTTCACATTGTTTTACGTCATCGAGGACGTCATAGACGTACATGTGCGGATATCGCTCGATCAGTGCGATATCCTTCTCAAGCTGTTGCAATTCACGCTCCAGCCGGGACTTCCTCTTCTGTACGTGCGCCACCGCGACGTTCAACGGCAGTCTTTGGAATTGCTCCATCAAGTCTCCCCACTTGTCTTTCATACCCTGTTCCCGTGTGATCAGAAATTTCTTGAGTTTGACCGAGATTCCGACTAAATATTCATATATCTATACCTACATCCAACAACGCCTTCCGTTCCTCTTTGTCGATATATCGACACGAGGGTATCTCGGGCATCTTATCTTCATCGAGATCACGGCGTTCCGTCGTTTCCACGCCCATGGCGGCTGCTCTTGCGTCAGCCGCGATGAATCTCGGTACCTTCCCATAATTCTGCAGGAAACGTGGAAACGTTAGAGAAAAATAGCGGCAAGAAGAAGAAAAATCGAGAATAATCGTAGGTGCGAGCTGCAGGAGCGAACTGCAGAAACTGCGCTCGTACTTTCTTGTGCACGTAAATCGGAATTAACCCGCTGTACTTCAAATCACGCGTGTCGCCGCGACGAGTGTCGACGGATCGCTGCTTGGGTTCCTTCGGGGAGGAACGTTGGACGTGAAGGATATTTTGTTGGATGAAATCTTTTCCCCCCGCAACGACCAATTCCTCCGGAAGATCCGCCATTGTATCGTTCGTTCTCTCGCTCTAACGACGGTAAGTTCGTTCGTTTCAGCCGCGTTTCCCGCGTTCGGTGAAAAAAATGGAACGCACCAAATACGGTTAAAACGAACATACCTAAAGATTCCTACGTCACCCAAAGAGCAGATTTCAGCGCCACTGGTGGACGATTCCGGCATTTTCATTGATTAATAAATTTGTCCATATGAGCGAGTGAAAAACAAGCATCGACTGATCCATTTTCCGGAGTACTCGCGTCGATACTCGGAAGTGCAATTTTGCTGTCGCGTGTAAATACACCGTATCGGGCTGTATCTTCTTCCTTTTTTTTTTTTTTAATATTTTATCTTCACGCTATGCACATCACACGCATCGGGGTATAATTGACAGGAGAAAAACAAATACGTCCTGTAACACTGAAGGAATATAAAAGGAATGGCAACCATGGGCGAGCCTCTCACTTTAGCGAGGGGTAAGTTCTCATCCTATCCGAATTGTAGAATAGAAATACGATATGTACTTAGTGGGCAATAAATTATTATTTCAATAAATTATGGGATTTCGTTATTTTCTTGCAGATGTCAAAAGGTCGATAGAATTATTAGACAAATTACAAAAGGGTACGTAGTCACAGTGCTATGCGATAAGTTTTCCAATCGCTGCTAATGCCTTTCTATGTATCCTCTCAATCCAAATCTCCTTTCAATTCGTTACAAATGTTTAGGCGGCGAGGTTCCCACAACAAAACTGGCAGCGTTGCAGAAAGTGTTGCAAAGCGATTTTCTCAGTGCAGTACGAGAGGTATACGAGCATGTGTACGAGACGGTTGACATTCAGGTAAAACATGAACGAGCGACAGACAGCTGGTGCTTCACTTATGTATCTTAATTGCTATTCTTACAACTTTCATTATTCTGTCAAGGGTTCGCAGGATGTGCGCGCGTCTGCAACAGCGAAAGCAACCGTCGCTGCTTTTGCTGCCAGCGAAGGTCACGCACACCCGCGCGTAGTGGAACTGCCGAAAACCGAAGAGGGACTCGGTTTCAACGTAATGGGAGGTAAAGAGCAAAACTCACCGATTTACATATCTCGCATTATTCCCGGTGGGGTTGCCGACAGACACGGTGGTTTAAAACGTGGGGATCAACTTCTGTCCGTTAACGGAGTGGTGAGTGTGGAAGTCTTTCCTTCCTTCCTGTGCTTTTTGGAATATTCCAAATAATGTCGCGACGTAATCTGTTTCAGTGCGTCGAAGGTGAGAATCACGAGAAGGCGGTGGAGTTACTGAAGCAGGCGCAAAATTCCGTGAAATTAGTAGTTCGTTACACTCCACGCGTTCTAGAAGAGATGGAGCTGCGTTTCGACAAACAGAGGGCCGCTCGTAGACGCCAACATATGCAATAAATAAAATAGGTGCAATATACTTCATTATATTCCGAGAAAGTAATTATCATGGTTATTGTATTCACACGTCTCAACTACGTAGGCTCATAGTTACAATTTGACTCGGATATATATCATCCTAATGACTATATTCATGTTCTCCTCATTCATCAATAAATATAATCGTTCACCTCTCTGTCCGTATATGCTGTACATTCGTGCTAGATTTTTTATTACATACAGTTTGCAGTGTAGAGAGTAGTTTTGAGTTTTACGGAAACGTGTAAACACAAAATACATAAACTCGAAATTCTTCCTCGTTATTTGAAATGCAGAAAGCATTTTTCTTATCGATATAAAAGAATGTAACAGAAGTTCAATTTGTAGGCAAAAAAAAGAAATGCGATTAGTAATTATATGAACAAAATAACAGCCAGCAAACAATTCGTAGGTCTAATAGATGGATAAAAGTATCACTGACCAATCGCACGTCTCGCCACATCACAAGCGAGACACCGGTCTCACCAGAGATTCGTCGACACCTGATTCCCCGCATCCAATGAGATATTTATATTCCTAGGGAATACAATTCCGGCGACAGATCTGCGAATATACGAGCCTCGCGTGATTATTCGCGAATGAATGTGCAAAATACGTCCTCGCGGGACAAAACGCGCGTGTGCTCGCGAATGTCTGAAAAATTTTCAATCCCGATCGCTTCCGCGCAACACGAGGCGGACTCGTGACGTCACGGTCGCTCGCGGAATGATCCAAACGGTTTCGATCGAAAATGTATGGACTTTCCGCGCGTGCACGCAGCACCGTCTGAACGAATTCTGTAAGATCGCGGATAAATCCGGAGGCGAAGTGCCTGACGGCTTGGCCGGCGTTATCCCACGGACGTGGTTCTCTCTCTCTCTCGTAATCGCGCCGAGAGTTTCCGGACTTCTACACTTCGGAAGTTCATGGCGGGTTGCCGGCTGCCATCTTGGACCTCGCTCGTTTAAGAAGCCGGCCGCCCGCAAAAATCTCGAGTTTCACACGGCCGCGCGGCCTCAGCTATTCCGCGAGTAAGCATCGCGCTCTCGCAAAGAAATCGGGAATTCGTTGTATTTAATCCAGTCAAGATTCGAGCTCGGAATGCTCTAGGTGAGTCCAATATGAGCCTACGTCTATTCCGCGGCCGCGATGGCGTGTGATTTACCACGGGTGCATGTGTGTACGTGCCTTGTGCCTCCTGCATGCGCGTGCTTTCGCTTTGTTGGCCGCTACGCACGTTAATCCCGTACGCGAATCTCGGGAACACGAGGCCCAGCGACCGGGATCCCGTCGTCGCGCCTGTTCGACTCCGCCGTGCCACCGAGTGTGATCTCGTTGTGCATGTTGAGCATACCCGAGTACTCTGGCGGTACAATCGATAAGTGAAAATATCGAAATAAAGTGCTTTCACTTTGTTGTAGTTCGTAAAAATCTCGTTTTATGCTTCTGCTAACGTTTCCTTTCCGCCCACTCGCTCGCACCTCTCGGTAGAACTTGTACAGACCCGAAACTTCATTGCACACCGTGTCTTAGCACTCAGCAAACTGTAATATATCCGCTAACTAATACCTCAGGTTTTCCTAACTATTTTCCTTGGATTTTCCCTCAGATTTCCACGTATGTTTTCAGTAAACATTCGTACTTTTATGTTTCTTCTGAATATTTTGTGCTGTTGCGCTCATGTACATACTGAACGCTAAAGGTATGCCGTATACTGTAACTCAAATTGCCTTGTACTGTAAAGGCTCTTTGACTGACTCATCCTATATATTTTCATCAATATATATGTATATATATATATATATATATTCGTATATATATGAATATCATTTTTGTATCATATGTATCATCTTTTTCCTCATTCTTTCTGCTTGACTCCGAATTTATGCCTGATTTAACAAAATTGTACATATTGTTTAGGTTTATTACTGTTCTCACATGTACGTAGCTGGGTGAACAGAGGAGACAAAGTCATTAATAGCTGTAAGTTTGGGATAGACAGTGGAGACAGTATATCTATCAATAAGGCACTTATAAATAGTAATACTTTTGAGAGAATGGCATTACCAAGTAGAGCACGAGTTTACGCCGATGTGAATTCACATAAACCAAGAGAATACTGGGACTACGAATCTTATGTTGTTGATTGGGGGTGAGCCTTATTATAGCAAACAAAGTTGCGGCGGTGTTGTTGCTACAGCACCACTGCGAACATTCTGTTTTAGTGAGTCATATATGTACTTATATACTTATATCTATACTGACTCATATCTATGCTTCTTGACATAGGCAACAAGATGATTACCAGTTAGTGAGAAAATTGGGGAGGGGTAAATATAGTGAAGTATTTGAAGCCATAAATGTTACAAACAATGAAAAATGTGTCGTAAAAATACTGAAGGTATGTTAACTATGCTATACTGTTACATTCAATGAATAACCAATTTCTCAGTGAGTATCCAATAGAACAGGGAGAACTGACAAGAGGTATTAACATTATTTCCTTTTGTTTGTTGTAGCCTGTAAAAAAGAAGAAAATAAAAAGGGAAATAAAAATTTTAGAGAATCTTAAAGGTGGGACCAACATAATTACACTCCAAGCAGTTGTCAAAGATCCAGTTTCTAGGACACCAGCACTGATCTTCGAACATGTCAACAATACAGACTTCAAGCAATTATACCAGACGCTAACTGACTACGACATAAGATACTACCTCTACGAATTATTAAAAGTGCGTGTATTGTTAAGTGCTATGGAATCAAATATTAGTTTGTGGTGAATCTCGGAGATTATTGTTTCGGTAAACATATTCGTATATTCAATGGGTTCCAGAAAAAAGTTGGAAAATATTAAGTTGCTTCTTTATTTTTTTTTTTTTGCATTTTCAATATCAAGGTGTATCCATTATTACTTGGTTTTGTCTTGATGCTGCATTATGATATCGCAGTCTTGGATGAAAATGAAAACTTTTGCACATGTTTCAAGTTCATTTTGAGAAGCTAAGAAATCATACTCATGGATAGTAACTTTTGTATAATGTTTCTTCCATTTTTCTCCTTATTTTTATGTATGCAATCACTTATCAATATTGTTATTACTGTCACCACTGCATCACTTGCAAAATTATGCAAGAACATTTTGTCAACATATCAAAACTTACAATTAATTTATATGTCAATCACCATTTGCATGAATGGTCTAATAGTTTTGTTATCATGTTATCTATTTACAACTTAGAGGACTTATTAAAAACAACTTTAATCCTGTTAAAGCAAAGCTGAACATGTGAAAAGACGCTTCCTTTTCATCCTTACAGGTGCATCAACAAATTTTAAAGTTTCAGCAAATTTTTTGAATTTCGGAGTTGTGAATATTCGTAGTAAGTAATATATTAGAGTAGTATATGCACACCACGCACACACAACTGATGCACCACCTAATCGCGGATGCAAAATTGAGAGAATTCCCTTAACGTTTTAACATAATCGTTCGATTTTTTTGTGCAGGCGTTAGATTACTGTCACAGTATGGGAATTATGCACAGGGATGTGAAACCGCACAACGTCATGATAGACCATGAAAACCGAAAGTTACGGTTAATTGACTGGGGCCTGGCGGAGTTCTATCATCCTGGTCAAGAATACAATGTACGAGTAGCTTCCCGCTATTTTAAAGGCCCGGAATTACTTGTAGATTATCAAGTATGTATTCCCCATGTGTCGAAGTGTAATAGAACAACCGGAGGGGAGAAACGAGGCAGCGAGAGGCAGCGAATTTTTGAGATGTGTCCAAGTATCACTTTGGTAAAGTAACGCTCTTTGATGTCTTTCAGATGTACGACTATTCATTAGATATGTGGTCATTGGGTTGTATGCTAGCGAGTATGATATTCAGGAAAGAACCGTTTTTTCATGGACACGATAATTATGACCAATTAGTTCGAATTGCAAAGGTTCTCGGGACCGAGGAACTGTTTGAGTATCTTGACAAGTATCACATTGAGCTCGATCCACGTTTCAACGACATTTTAGGCCGGCATTCGCGTAAGCGTTGGGAACGCTTTGTACATTCGGAAAATCAGCATCTAGTTTCACCGGAGAGCTTGGATTTCCTCGACAAGCTTCTACGCTACGACCATTACGAGAGATTAACTGCGCGCGAAGCTATGGAGCATCCTTACTTTTGTAAGCATATACACGCACGTATATACCGATATACGTGTCTTTGTCGCAAAATTGTAACGTCTAGTGCCCTGCGATATCTCCACGGTGTTTGTTGTCTGTGTGATAGATAAAGATTTCTTTTCCTCTTTTAGATCCCATAGTAAAAGAACAAGGTCGGTTGACCATGGTGTCATCATCACCTACTCCCATGACAGGCTCAGTGCCTGTAGGTGAGTAGCGGCCCAGGTAATGTCACCACCTTAATCTACCTCTAACTCTCTTACTAATCGACATATGTCATGTAACTTGTACACTGGGACGCTAAGAGAACTTAATACTGTAAAATATGTTTCTTTTTTCCTTATTTCGCCGAGATTTTTGTGTCCTTATCGTACATATCTCTTTTTCTAACATTGCTATTCTCGACATTTTATATTCACCATTACACAGAGAGAGACTCGTCGTAATATACACACTCACACTATATGCGTGTGTCATGCAGAATACGGATTATTCGCTTGTAAAAATTTTTACGCGCGTGTGAGGACGCGCGGAAGTTACAGCCGCAAATGTTTTGCACTTTACATCGAAATAATTTGTATTTAATTAAGGTGAAGGAGAGATGTAAGTTGTAAATACAGTATTACGTATAGAAAGCATTGATTATATATATATATATATATATATATACATCATACGTATGTATACATATGTGCACATACACGATACTGCTCATGCGTTATGTTACTTTGTACGATCGACATTTACGTCATATACGTTAGAACATGAAACGAGTATACATGCGACGTTTGCGAGCAATAATTACATAAAACATATGATACATAATACACATACATGACACACATACTCGGCACATGTTCTCTTCACAAGCTTTCGGAGTCCCGTTCCTTACATCGCCGTGTTTCGAGTTCCGCCTGACCGATTCGAGAAATCGTATTTGCATATTTTAAAACCATCACGCGTCATAAAATGCGTCAGCGATCTCGCATAACCGAGCCCGAGCCGCCAGTCCGGATTCCGTCGAACGGTATTTTTTTTTTTTTTCCTTTTAATCTTTTCTCTCTAAATTGAACAATCGGCTCACCACGTCGCACTCATTTGCATTGACCAAAGACGAGTCAAGCCCGCTTATTATCGATGGCGTAAATCACGCGCGACATAATTCACATAGCAAAGAATCCCGCGGGGGTGAAGGTGATTTTTTTTAACTAGGAGATCATTACAGATCATCGTGGCGTAACAATGAGCAGCGTACCGGTCCATGGGACAAACGGATTGGAAAGCATGGAAGGAGTTGGAAGCGGGTGTTTGACCCCTTCGGAAGAACTGCCTCAACTCTTATAAGTTCAGCAATTCTGAACGGCAAACCGACTCTCAATCTACCACAGAATATAACAATGCAACAGCAGATATATCGTATCGCCAAGTACATTCTTCTCTGCACCAAAATCATTCTGGTTTGTAACAGCGGCTTCATCGATCCCGTCACTAAGACTGAAGTATCTCACTTTGCTGTGTCTCCTGCAAAAGCATATAACCACTCGAAATTCGCGATGTACTTAGAGAATCACGGGAGATTAGGACCTCGACGTAAAATCAGTCGCGTGAAGACACATGCTCCGTCCATATTGGCCGGTGTGCATGCGATATCAAAGGCAGCGCGTTGCTTACTTCCGTTTCACGACTCGCGATGCGCCCTACTATATCTACTATTTTTTCTGATGTTGCTATTATTATCGTGTTTTTGGCAGATCTATAAATGCATAAAGATGCAGCTAGATCCACTCTCATTTGAAAGATGATTACTCGTGGTTACATGATAACAAGCAAGCAGGTGGAGATTTTAAGCAAGAGCCACCCGTTCGCATTCACACACTTACACTCGCGTACATACACACACACACACACACACACACATACATACATATTAACACGATTACACTTACACACATACCTTAGGCCATTCGGTTTAGTACTTTTAACGATGATAAAAATGTTCGTTTATATCTGATACCACAATAGTTGAATAAAATGTTTGTTATAGCCAAGTACTCTTTGTGCTCTGTGAATACCTGCTTCTGTGCGCGTCCAGCGAGAGCATAGTCGGCTGTTGTTACTCGAGGAGAATCGAGAAGTCGTCGAGTTTCGGAGATACGCGCGATATGTAAGATACAAAATTTTACGGATTCTCCTTTTCTTTTCAATATTCACTCGTATATTGCATATTGTGTTTGCCTCGCGACACGATCGTTCTCCTCGGTGGAAGCCGCTGAGAGAAAGAGAGAATGAAAGACGGAATTAATCTGTGTCGAAGCAAGTGGCAGCTAAATGCCGCTCGATCAAACGCAAGCAAAATTCACAGGCACCTCAAACACTTGGCACAGAGTCCACACAAATACATTATTCGACACACGTACACAAAACACACACACACGCGCGCGCGCGCGCACATAGTTTAAAATATTAGAACGTGTATATTTGTAAAACTCGGTCTCCGTGCGCTGGTCAATCTTACGCCGACTGCTGAACGAAGTTTGCTTTCCATGGTTCACGTAAATCGCATTACGACAGTATCTTTGTTACGAAATGAATTACACGTGGATTATTATCTATATAAATAATATGTAAGGTCGACTCATCGTGTACATTCGTGAGGATTTGTATATCGAGACGAGGACGTATAACACACACTTGTAAAGAAATGTATAGGAATACAACACACGCTCCACTTGTACACTGTATCTTTTTTATATAATTTTCCAAGGATTTGTCAGTTCCTAATATATACGATGAATGAACCGCACGAATGATGGATCATTCATGCGCGACATGTGAAGTGAGGATAGATCGCGATCATTTGTACTCTCGCGCCTCGACGATGCGTAAATTGGTCAAATCAAGCGGAGTGTGATGAGAAATTGGCGAGTGCGTGAGAACACTCTGCATTATATCAGTTAAATAGTAACGTTCGCTTCTCTCAGTCCGACCGCTGCGCCGTTTTTGCCTTATTATCGCGTCATTAACATGTATACGTATGATATATTGCATGATATGCATGCGCATACACACACACTCGCGTCATATACATATTTTTTTATTTTTCAAGGATGTACACTCACACGCATACACACACGTACATATATATACACATATACGTAACACGTGAATAAAAATAGAAAAAAATGCATAGGCTAATACGAGCAAGAATGTTGCTATACGTATAAGATATTATACACGTGTAAAAAGAGCTGGTACCACGCTGCACGCGCGGTTTAGCGTTATATATAAATAATTTTTTTTTTTTATAATTTATTCTACTTGGCTGTCAAGCGCCGTATCGTCGAAGTTATTTACTTACTGTTCGCACGTGTGGTGAAATGTCTAACTGAAGGAAAAAAGGGAGATCGCTTCTACGCGGCAAGAACGGCGCAAACGAACATACAGACAGATACACACAGACACACACATGTACTAAGCCAACACACATACACGTACTTGTTTAACCAAGTTTTATACCCTTTCCTGTTCATAATGTTACGTTTACGATAATCTAGTTTAGTTTTATAGAGAAGAAGGAATAGTGGGCGGGAAGGGGAGGGGGGGGGGGGAA